>NC_134586.1:108046946-108385279 GCF_037038515.1 Microtus pennsylvanicus | reverse complement strand
CAAGTAATCTGAGTTATGCTTCCTGAATATATAGTGTCTTCAACAATAAGTCTGTCCTTTAACTTTTGAGATGTAACTAAGGACAACAGCCATAACCTACACTGCTTGGGGAGTCACATGTGATACACTAATCAACCATTCTAAAGGAGACTTTTCATACTTGGTATTAGAATTTTTGTTAGTCTATGCTTCACATAGGGGAGTACTGGTAACCTTATTTGCATATCTTCTTTAATGTGTTCTTATTTCTTTTTTTGTGTGTGTGGTGTGTGTTTGTGTGTGTGGTGAGTGAGTATGAATGCATTTGTATGTGTGTGTACACATATTGTACTAAGAACATGTGATTTTAAGTACATACAGGATGATAAGATTCCTTGAGACTTTATTAAACAATCATGCTATTATCTTTACTTCCTCCTTCATTCTTCACCTATCTTGACATTCTGCTACTTCCCAATTGGACCTCCCCTACTCATTTTTGTCTTGCCCACTTCATATCACATATTACCTCACTCAATATATTTCCTAGGCTTGTTTCTTTGTCTGAAATTTTCATGATTTAATGATTTTTCTTACAAATGAAGAGTATTCTATTATGCTTGTGTACCATGTTCTCATTATCCACCCATCAATTAAAGAATATTTAGGTAGTTCCATTGCCTAGCTTTTGTGAGTAAACATGACTGAACAAGTATTTCTGCTGTGGGGTAGAAACTCCTTTGTGTCATGGAGTGAGATAGCTCAGGCATACGGTAGATTTATTTTTACAATTTTGATGATTCTCCATACTAATTTCATAATGATTGCGTTTCTTTGCATTTCCAATAACAGTGAATGAGGGTTTACCTTTCTCTTAAACCTCTCCAAGCAGCATTTATTGTCAGTTGCTTTTAGGATCTTAGCAATTCTGAGTGCTATATTTCTTAGCCATTTTTATTTCATCTATTGAGGGTTTTCTGTTTAGATTCATAGCCCCCATTATTAGTTTTGTGTTGTTTTCTTGACTCTAGGTTGTAAATTCTTTGTATATTCTAGAAATTAATCCTCTGTTAGATGTCAAGTAGGCAAAAATTCTCTCCCATTGTATGGATTTTAGCTTTACATAGTTGATTGTTTCTTTGGCCTTACAGTAGCTTTTTGGCTTTATGAGATCCAAGATAACAAATGTGGGGCTTAATTCCTGGACAAATGAAGTCATATTTAAAAAGGTTTTTTTGTACACATAAATTATAGAGGGTTCTGCCTAGCAATATTTCCACTTCAGGTTTAAAATTGTTGTCTTTGGTACACTTGCATCTAAATTTTGCAGAGATTTCTAGTGTTCATTGTATAGGCCTTTCACCTTCTTGGTTAGATTTACTGAAAGATATTTTACTGTCTCTGATGGCATTATAATTGGGAGAATTGCTGGGTACCATACATATTTAATCCCAGCACTCAGGAGGCAGATGCAGTCAGATCTCTGTGAGTTTGAGGCTAAACTGGTTCCAGGACAGACTCCAAAACTATACAAAGAAATCCTATCTCAAAAATCAGAAAAAAAGAAAGAAAATGGGAGTCTAACTACACTCTCTTTTTTATGGTGTTTGTTGTTAGTGTATAAAAAGGCTAATAATTATCTTAAATTGATTTTGTACATTACCACTTTATACAAATTGACTGTTTCTGATGTAATTCTGGGGCCTCTTATATAAACACTATATCAACTGCAAATAGGGATAATTAGACTTTTTCTAATTATATCCTTTGATGTCCTTCTCTTTACATAGTGTTCCTGTTACTGTTTTCAATATCAAATTGAAAATCAAAGAGAAGAGTGTTTTGTTCCTGGCTTTAATGGGATTGCTTTAGGTTTTGTTTTTCCTTTTGTGTCATATAAAGACATTATACTTGGTATTCTCATTTTATCCTCCTCTCTGTAGGACTTTTATTCTGGATAGAACTGTCAGAGGCTTTTTCTATAAGATGATCTTAATTCTCGTCTTTAATTCTATTAATATTGTGCATTATCTTTATTTACATACATTTATTGAACCAAATCTGTGTTCCTAGATAAAATAAACTTGGTTGTAGTGACTGATGTTCAGGATATGTGCTTATCCAGTTTGCTATTATTTTATTAAAGATTTTGCATCTCTGTTTATCAGAAGTATTGGTCTAATAGATTGGAAATTTTGTTGTGTCTTTTACCTGATTTGGGTTTTAGGGTGATGAGGGCTTCATAGTTTGGGAGTGATATTTCTATTTTTGTGCTTTTGAATAACTTAAGATTTCTGTGTTATATTTTTTTCTTAAAATTCTGGTGAAATTGGGGCTGGAGTGATGGCTCAGTGGTTAAGAGCATTTCCTGCTCTTACAAAGGTCCTGAGTTCAATTCCCAGCAACCACATGGTGGCTCACAACCATCTGTAATGAGGTCTGGTGCCCTCTTCTGGCCTGCAGACATACACACAGACAGAATATTGCATAAATAAATAAATAAATATTAAAAAAAAATTCTGGTGAAATTGTGTTATGAATTTATCTGAATATGGATTTTTTAGCGAGAAAAAATTTATTACTGTTACAATCTCCTTTTATGATATTTTAAGGTTGTTGACCCATTCTTGGTTTAACTTTGATAGCCTAGATAAATCAAGAAACTCACCTATATCTTTATAAGCTTCTATATTCATGTCATACAGCTTTTTAAGGTATTCCCATAAAATAATCTGTATTTTTTTCCATCTGTTCTAACAAAGTTTTCCTATTGATTTCTTATTTTGCTATTTGGGTTATCTTTTTATTTATTTATTTATTTATTTATTTATTTATTTATTTATTTTTGGTGACTTGGTGATGGAGGAAGGTCATTCCCTTTCCTCTGATGTGCTCTTCTTCATCTGCAACCTAAGCCCAGCATGGGACTAGTCCATGCTTACCCAGACCCCACCCCCATCCACCTCCTACCCACCCCCATACCACAGCCCTGAAGCTTTCCTGGTTCACCAGTCAGGGCATGTTTCTTGCCCATGGCCCACATGATGCTGCCTAAGTTCCTGACTTTCCCCATGGCATTCTGCCATTCTTTTTTTCACATAATGATCCTGTAGCATTACATCAGCTGACTGCACACATCTTTAAAAGATCAAATCAAAGCAGCAAATCTTTTTTCTTTTTAAATCAAATCTTTATTTTGATGGTATCCATAGCTTTGTCACTCCTGTGGGAACAAGAGCAAAAAAAAAAAAAAAGAAAAGAAAAGAAAACAACAACAACAACAAAAAAAAACCTTCTCCAAACTAGCACATATCCTGGTTTCCATTTTGAGATCAACAGATCCTTGAAATGCACTGATTTAATTTAGAAGATTTTTCTGTTATCCAATATCTCTCTGCTCCTGTTGTTTCTTTCTTATTAGCATTAAGAAAATTCAGGATGGGTAATTTCCATCGTTTTTTATTTGTTTAAAATATCGTTTATAGTTTGATTTGATCTTTCTATAACTGCCTGATGTGTAGGATTGTTTGATTTACCTGTAATATGCTTTTTTATTATAATAAGCAAAAACTATTTTTTTAAATGTATGTTGGATCATCATCTGTCTTTATTTGTGCAGGTATACCCATGATGTCCATAACTTTTAATAAATGTGTGATTATTGAATCATCCTTTTTAAGCTCAGGGCAGTTATCCATTGAAAACCTGAATATGTGTCAATTGTGTGATGTACATATTTTATTTTTTTCAAATTATGTAAAGTGGAACATATTAATCTGCCAGATTTTATTGCTTTGAGTACCATTTGGGTTACTCCATGCAGGTAGCAGTGTTTGCTTATAGAAAGAGCAAGTAGGACATCTCTTTATAATCTCCTTAGCTTGTTGACATGAGAAAGAAAACTCTTTCCTTAAACCTTTGATATTGACATGATTTTTTTTATAAAATTTTGAGGACTTAAGCACACTTTCAATCAATAATCGATCAATTTCTGCATTACCCTGTCTAGAGGGCCTGGCAGAAAGCTATGTGATTGGATGTGTGTTATGTATACAGGACAAAGTCTATTTCTGATTATATATTGAATCTGAATAAATAATGAAGTCAATTTTGTATAATTTGGTATAAATTTAGCAGTTTCAATATAAAAGATAACTATTTTGTATATTTCAAATCAATAACTATATTAAGAAGTTCTTTAAAATTCCTTAGTACCATGAAAATAGCATATAACTCAGCCTTTTGGACAGAATTATAAGGGTTTTGTTCCACCTTACTTAAATCTTTTAATTTATAATTGGTTTTCCCTGATTTATTTGCATTAATATAAAATGTATGGGCTCTAGTTATGGGTGTGTCACGTACAATGAGGGGTAAAATCCAAGTATTTCTCTTTGTAAGGTTCATTCTATCACTTTTGTGATTGTTGCTATTAATCTTTAGAACAAGGTCTTTTCCAGGGTTCATTGTCTTTCCATATTTTTTAAAAACTTTATCAGTAGTAAAAGACACTATAATCTCTCAGGGGTGTATTCCAGCTAGTTGACGAAGTCTCAATTTTCCTTTCATGATTAATTTAGGGACCTTTTTCATGTAAGTTTTTAATCTTATACTTGGTTTGTATGGTAAAAAAAATCCATTCTGACTTATTATCTTTTTTCTGCACTGAAATTCATGTAGGGGAAATTCTGGAAGGCAATATGACTAGATTGAATTTAAGATTTGTATCCACCCTATCCACTTGTACCTCCTGTAATTTCTCTTTTTGGGGTCTATTTTGTAGAATTTCCCATGTACTATTAAGTAGAATATGCATTCATTGGCATTTAGGTAGAATACTCTGTAAATATCTGTTATGTTCACTTGATACACATGTCATTTAATTCGGAGGCTTCTATTTCTTATTTGTTCAGATAATCTATCTGTTAGAGAAAGTAGACTGTGGAAACTACCTATTATTGTTGGGTTATGTTAATCTCTTTCTTTAATTCTACTAAGCTGCTTGTTATGAAATTGGATGCACCAGAGTTTGGTGCATGTATATTATTATTGAACTACTATATTGATTCATTGGTTCCTTGATTAGTGTGAATTATCCTTTTTTTTCTCAACTGATAATTTTATTAGAAATTATTTCATCAGATATTAGGATGGCAATGTCATCTTACTTCTTTATCCCATTTGCTTGCATTGCTGTCTAGAAGAGCAAGGAGATTCCTGGTGCTTATTGGCTCACCAGCCTAGCCAATGATTTCAGTGGGTGACCATTTTGCAAAAATTAGGGTGGATAATAATTAAGGAAGACAGCCAACTTCCATTTCTGACCAGTGCACATATGTTCACTCACACAAATGCACACATATGCTCCCACCCCACACACATACATACATGAAGTTGAATGTGGTGAACATTAGTTTCCACCAAGGCAACATCATAACCTCTTAGCAGGTATCTCTCCAGTGTCAGTTATGAGACATGTTTATCCCTTAAAAGAGCCTCCCATGCATAGCTTGCTCTCTTGCTTCTTGTTCCTCTCTTGACTTTCTTGCCTCTTTCTTCCTCCATTCTTTCTTGTTTCTTGCCTTTTGCCTCTTCTCTGATCTATTGGTATGGGAGGTTGTTCTGTCTCTGTATTGCTTTTATTGGTTAATGAATAAAGAGATGCTTTGAGCCTATGGCAGGGGAAAACAAAACTATGTGGAGAAAGCTAGGCTGTAGGCAGGGAGGAAGAAGAAAGGAGTTAGAGAGATGCCATGGATCTGCCACTGGAGATAAACATGCTGAAATTTTGCTGGTAGAGCACAACATTATGGTGATATACAGATTGATAGAAATGGGTTGAATTAAGATGTAAGAGTTAGCTAATAAGAACCTAATGGGCCAAGCAGTGATTAATTAATACAGTTTATATGTGATTATTTCAGTACTGGGTGGCTGGGATGAACAAGGTGCTTTCTTCTTGAAATAATCTGTCTGTCTATCTGTCTGTCTCTCTCATTTTCCCACTTAAATATGGCCTTCTGCTCTTTAGTTCTTTCTTCCTCTCCTCTCCCATTAAATCTCTTGCACTAACTTTGTTGTTCATGGTATGTTTGCTTAGTGGCATACCTTGGCAGGGCCCACCAAAAGGTACCAACTCTGCCTTTTTTTTCTTTTTTTTTGAAATTATTACAGTAAACATGCCTGTAATCCCTGTATTAGGAAAACTGAGCTAAGACTGGAAGTTCAAGGACAGCTTTGGTTATACATGGAAACTACTTGAAAACAAAAATGAAAATAAACCCTCCCACACATACAGATTATATGGTCAGGCAGGCAGCAAGAGCAAGTGGATGGTGAGATGGAATTTCATGATTTTTAAATTTTTGTATTTTTTTAGAACTCCATCTAATTATGAGCTCAAGTAAAGAAATTTTACAACAAAGTCACAAATATTATTGCCTAGGAAACTGATGGGGGAGTGTCATATATCAATCTGTTGATTTCATTGGTTAAGCAATAAAGAAACTGCTAGGCCCATTTGATAGGCCCACCCTTAGGTGGGAGGAGTAAACAGAACAGAACGCTGGGAGGAAAAGGAAGTGAGGTCAGACTCCACAGCTCTTCTCTCGGGAGCAGACGCCTCAGAAGAGAGACGCCATGCCCCGCTCCCAGGCAGACACACGCGATGAAGCTCCGACCCAGGATGGATATAGGATAGAATCTTCCCGGTAAGCACACCTAGATGTGGTAAATAGAATATTAGAAATGGGATAGTCCAGGTGCAAGAGTTAGCCTAGAAGAGGCTAGATAGAAATGAGCCAAGCAGTGATTAAAAGAATACAGTGTCCGTGTAATTATTTTGGGTAAAGCTAGCCGGGCAGGAGGCTGGGGTGTTGGGGATGCAGCTCCATCGCCGCTCATATTACTACAGGAAACCAAGTCATGCAAGTAACACCAGTAAAAATAACGTTTTCCATATCAGGAGGAAGAATTATACAATTTACTTAACTTCAAGAGTAAACAAAAATATGAGGCTATATCTTTGCCATGTGATTAAATATAAATTGCTACAAAGTTAAAAAACTCATTGACTCCAATCAATAAAACTTCCAATTAATAAAAGATCCTCAGAAATTTCAAAATATGTACTCTTGGCTAAGAAAAATTACAATGTAGAAATCTACATGAAGACTAGACACTTTTTATGTTCTCCTCCTTCCATCTCATCTTCACCCTTCTCTTTGTTTATCTCAGTCTTTCTTTGCTCTGACTCTCTATATTTTGCATAACTATACATCTATTCCTTGTCTCTATGAAAACATGTTTTCACCCTTTCATGAGTAATACAGCTCCTAACTTCTACTTACCTGGTTTGCCTCACTATATCTAACAAATGATACAGAATTAATATCAACATTTTTCAACATCTAAGTTCCTAGGAAATAAAACTTGATGAGTCTGCTATAGAGCACTTATATATCCTTGTCATTTATGGCTAGAATATATAACCCAGTGAGAGAGTGAGAAAGTCTTCCACTTTTTTGTTCTTTGACAGAGGAGCAATGGGGGAAAGAGAATTCTCAGAGGAAAAGGCCATATCTGAAACTTACATAAAATTATTCTTATATCTCTTAACTTTAAAATAAAATCTATAGTTTTAGCTATGTCTAAATTCCAGAAAGAAATTAAATACATTGAATGTTGATAGTTTTTGAAACACAAATCATAAGAACATGACTCTTCATGATCAAAACGACAACAAACATCTAAAACAAGAATGATCTTTAATAAACTCTCTGAATATCCAGAAACCTTTGCAATCTCCTGCTCTCATTCTTTTTAAAATCAGTGTAGTTAGGTCAAACATTCTGAAGATTCATAGTACCCAAATACAAAAATATTTGAGATAATATCTGTCCAAATTTAATATAATTTTAATTTGTAGTTTGGTGCACCTGGTGATACTTTTCCATGCCTGAGAATGAATCATGTGATACACAATGAAGCCTACTTTAAGAGTTTTGTTAAGAGAGGGAGGAAGAAGGGAGAAAGAGGACAATACAGTGGCCTGTCTAAAATTAGTATGGAGAGAGAGAGAGAGAGAGAGAGAGAGAGAGAGAGAGAGAGAGAGAGAAATGTAGCAGGAAATCTGTTTTTAACGGCCGTCTATCTCATGCACACAGGGATTTACATAGGTATGTTATGTAGAGATTGTGTGACCACGCTACACAAAGATTATGTAGGGTTTAAAGTCCTATAGTAGTGAGACAGTTTGTCTGAGCACTGTTAGTGTATGCACAGCCATACAGCCTGGAAGTACTAATTGTTGACAGAGGTTTCTGCCCCTCCCAGTCCCGCAGCTGTTCAGCACCAAAGAAACATACAGAGGTCTACATTAATTATAAATTGGTTGGCCTATTAGCTCAGGCTTCCTATAACTCTTATGACTTATATTAGCCTATAATTTTTGTCTGTGTTAGCCATGTGGCTTGGTACCTTTCATCAGGGAAACATTCTCATCTTGCTTCCGCTGTGTCTGGGTGACAATGGTAGACTGAATCTTTTCTCTTCCCAGAATTCTTTTGTTCTCATTGCACTGCCTCTCCTTATTGCCTGGTTTCCCTGCCTATACTTCCTGTCTGGCTACTGACTAATCAGCATTGTATTAAACACATACAAGAAATAAATCTTTACAGGGTAAAAACATAGTCCCAATGATGATAGCCAATGGGAGCTCTGAATATGATAGAAAATGCCAACATTTCACCATCTTATTTTTTTTTTTATAAAAATTGGAGGGAGGGCTAAGTGAAGAAGGCTGGTTAGAATAGGGGCATCGGGTCTCTCAAAACTTCTTCAAGCTGACTTAGTGGGGGCCAGTCATGACTGGAGAGCTTTTTCTGAAGAGTCCATAACTTTCTCATAGTTTGAGACACATGGAATTGTCTTGCTGCTAGCTTGGACTCAACAAGATGCTGGCAAGGCAGAAGACAGAGTTTAGAAAACTTTGTTTAGATCCTGTTAATTAGGGGAAGAAGGTCTCAAGATGGAGTGGGGGGTTCCCCACAGGTCCCAAGATGAAGGAAGGGGTCCCCAACACAAAGAAAATATTGAATGTTACTTATCTTGGGTGAATCTGATTTGTTCTGGTGGGTCTAATTTGGCTCTCTGGAGCTTGTAAGAGTTCTTTTAGGTTTGTAACAAAGATGGTTAGTGTTTAGTATTCTTTTAGAACTGGTTTAATAGTTTATTAGAATTTTATTGCTTAGCTGGATAGTGTTAACATCCTGGACAGTCACATAGCAAGATATGATGTGGGAGTGTCATATATCAATCTGTTGGTTTCATTGGCTAAGCAATAAAGAAACTGCTAGGCCCATTGGATAGGCCCACCCTTAGGTGGGTGGAGTAAACAGAACAGAACGCTGGGAGGAAGAGGAGGTGAGGTCAGACTCCACAGCTCTGCTCTCCGGAGCAGACGCAGGAGAGACGCCATGCTACCTGCTCCAGGGAAGACGCACGCTATGAAGCTCCGACCCAGGATGGACTTAGGCTAGAATCTTCCCGGTAAGCGCACCTAGGGGCGCTACACAGATGATTAGAAATGGGCTAAATTAATATGTGAGAATTAGCCAGTAAGGGCTAGAGCTAAGGGCCAAAGCAGTGTTTAAATGAATACAGTGTCTGTGTAATTATTTCGGGGCATAAGCTAGCCGAGCAGGCGGCTGGGGTTTTTGGGGTCGCAGCCCCGCCGCTCCATATTACTACAAATGGCGCCCACGTGATGGACTAAACCCACTTAAAAAACCTGAGAAGGCTTAAAAATAAGGGAGAGAGAGTTTAACACAGATTTTTGCTGTTTGTTGGTGGCATGATGTAGAGAGATTTCCTGATTCGGCAACAGCAGCAGAAAAAAACGCTGTGTCATTTCAAAGCGTGGCTTCCTGGGGCTGTGCCGCCAGTGCAAACTCCGCTTGGGATCGGAAGGAGAGTGCTCTGAGACTGTGACAATGACTCAGAGCTCCCCGCCTGCTCCTGGGCAGAAGGCAGAATCAGGCTTAGGCAGGCGGAAGAGCATGGCGGATTCCTGCCACCATACAGGGACGTGTTTTCAGACTGCGCAGTGCTCTGCATGTCAGATTTGGATGTAACTTGGATGAAAAGAATTTCTGTGCTACACGTTCAGTCTCAGAATTAAAGTGCTGAGTGCCGCTCCTACCTGGTAGCCCCAAGAGGCTTCCTGACTCACCTTTAGCTGCAAAACCCTGCGGCTCATTAAGAGGTCCTGCCACAAAACACTTAAACAGTGTTGATGAAAAGCTGAACACATGCTTTTCGGTTTTAAGCCGTAGCAGGAAAAAAGCTGTGCCGTTTAAAAATGCCGGCTTTCTGGGCCATCCTGCCAGGGCAAACTCTGACTGTTTGAGGCAGGAGGGCCGGCTACTGAGAGAGGACTTGAGTGTTGTCTGTTGTAGCTTGCTGGCTGGCAGGGACCTTGCAGCCAGTACCTCAGCCATGAGGCTGGAAAGCTAAGGAATGGGCTGGATCCAGCCGTCAAAGCCACGCCTTTAGTCCTACTGATATTGCTTGGTAAATTAAAGACTCTTGTGGTCAGAAAAAGAGAGATATACAGTAAAGAGAGCGTCAAAGACAAAGCAAAATTTTAAATGATTTACTGTGTGTTAAAAATATATGCAAGCTGAAAGTTGAAGTTCTTAAAGCAAAAAACAAAAAAAAGGAAGTGAGTTGTTGTGTGTCGTAGTACACACCTTTAATCCCAACACTTGGGAGGCAGAGGGAGATAGACCTCTGTGACTTCAAGGTGTGGTAGCACACGCCTTTAATCCCAGTGCCTAAAAGGCAGAGACAAACAGATCTCTGTGAGTTCAAGCTGTAGTTGCAAACACCTTTAATCCCAATGCCTGGGAGGCAGAGACGGGCGGATCTCTGAGAGTTCAAAGACAGCCTGGTCAAAGATGTGCGCTCAAAAAGCAAAAAGTTAACCTAGAAATGTCACAGCTTAGATTCTTAAGCGTCTAGTGATTTAAAGGCGTAAATCAAAAGTGCTCCTGGATAGTAAAAAATTGCAGATTCACAATAGGACAGATTCAGACCACTAAATGAATCACACTGTTGGATGAATAGACGTAGGCTTGGGAGAGAGAAGAAAAAGAATATAGAGAATAAAGTTAATGGTTTAAAAAGAAAAAAGTAAAAGTAAAGTCTTTAAAGAGACAGAGTACAGATAGTTATAGATATAAATAAAAATAAGCCGCGTAAAAATGAAAAATTCACAGAGAGTCTGGATTATGTACATTGTGTTTTCTTTAAAATTTTTGACTGTGAAGCAGCTAAGTACAGAGAGACATTTCATTACATGGGCTGCCAAGCTAAACCAGAATGGATATAAGGTTATTACGATTTCAGAATTTGGGTCTAAGGATATGATGCTTTGGAGAGAGTCTTCTTTTGTTTTCACAGAGGACCAGACCCTTTGGACTTCTTCTATCCTGATTTGGTATGATGGACCACGTCCTCCTGAAGGGTTGCTGTGAACATCTTCAGAAAATTGCTTCGCTCAACTGCCAACTGAGATGACCCTGGCACACAGGTTATACCATGAAAGACCTAATTAACGATGCCCCCATTCAGCAGGAAGCAGTTTGGAGAGAAAAAACTGTGCCCATGTTCCCAAATATGGTTTATAAATGTTCTTTTACATTTAAAGGGGGATATGATATAGACATGAATAATTTGCATTAGTATAGATTTTGCTTTATTGATATAGATTTATGGTCAATTTTGTTATATGTATAAATGTTTCTGATGTAACTTTTACTTGATAACTGTTTTGTTATATGTAATTTTGCTATGTTAAGGTTAAAGCCTTTTTTTGTTTAAACAGAAAAAGGGGAAGTGATGTGGGAGTGTCATATATCAATCTGTTGGTTTCATTGGCTAAGCAATAAAGAAACTGCTAGGCCCATTGGATAGGCCCACCCTTAGGTGGGTGGAGTAAACAGAACAGAACGCTGGGAGGAAGAGGAGGTGAGGTCAGACTCCACAGCTCTGCTCTCCGGAGCAGACGCAGGAGAGACGCCATGCTACCTGCTCCAGGGAAGACGCACGCTATGAAGCTCCGACCCAGGATGGACTTAGGCTAGAATCTTCCCGGTAAGCGCACCTAGGGGCTCTACACAGATGATTAGAAATGGGCTAAATTAATATGTGAGAATTAGCCAGTAAGGGCTAGAGCTAAGGGCCAAAGCAGTGTTTAAATGAATACAGTGTCTGTGTAATTATTTCGGGGCATAAGCTAGCCGGGGAGGCGGCTGGGGGTTTTGGGGACGTAGCCCCGCCGCCGCCCCTATTACTACAAAGAGAGGGAGAGAAAGAGAGAGAGATTATTAATTTAACCTTTTAAATTTTATCTGAGACAAACCTTAGGGAGCCTGTTTCTCAATGTCATGGTATCACCTTAACATGTTAATAAACCTGTTATATTACAATTTGTCTTTTGAGTTTCCTTTTTGAGTGTGCATATCTCTGAAGTGTTACCTGGGCATCTCTGACAGTCTTTGTTCCTCTGGCTCTGTGGCTAATGGTGGTTCCTGTAACAGCAATTGAATAGTTATTGGAAAATTGAATATGTCATTGAAGACACAGGTAGAAATTGATAAAGCAAATAAAAGAGAGAAGGCGGGGAATCAGAAAGGAAAACATAGGACTCCCAGTCCAGGAGTGTTGAGTAGAATTGAAGACAAAGCAGTTGATCTTGGTGTCCTCTGGAACTTAAGGAAACAGGGCCCTCTTTGAGTTACCATTATATTAGGAGACACTATCCTGAGGTGGAGAAGTAAAGACTTTGAGATGAGATATGTGGATCCAATAAGGGAGACCCTCCTGTTTAGCAGCTGTGAGTTACCTTAAAGGGGCCCTGCTATTTAGGAGAAAGAGGTGAAGGGTGTTTGCTTGTAAGAGAGAGAAGGACCTGATCCTGATCCCCGATGTTATTTGGAGATGAACAGTAGTTGGCACATGGCCAAAATATTGAGTGTTCCATAAAGACCCATAAAAGGGAGCAGAGGTGATGCAATAATGTGGTGAGTAGGTGATCAAGATGTGGTGAGGGTTCAGATGAGAGACCAGGAATCAGAATTGGCCACCCATGCATGAGTTAAAAGGATGAAATAGAAATGGGTCATTTGCGGGTGGTGGTGGCGCACACCTTTAATCCCTGCACTCGGGAGGCAGAGGCAGGCGGATCTCCGTGAATTCTAGACCAGCCTGGTCTACAAGAGCTAGTTCCAGGACAGGCTCCAAAACCACAGAGAAACCCTGTCTCGAAAAACCAAAAAAAAAAAAAAAAAAAAAAAAAAAGAAATGGGTCATTTGGGGGGAGGGCCTGTAGCCTGAAAAGAACTAGAGTCAAAAGCTGTACCCAGTCAAGATGAAGGTCCTGTGACAAGTTAACAAGAATATTTTTTTAAGGAATGGTTAGTTCATTCTACCTCCTCTGAGCACTGAGGCTGATCTAGGATATGAAAATGCTAAGGGATATTGAGGGCTTCAGTTTAAAAGATCTTAGAGGTAAACTAAGGGCTGTTATCTGAAAGAAGAAAAATTGGAATTCCAAACCATGAAATAATTTCCCAGAGAAAGATGTCAGAAACTGAATGGGTCCTGTTATTGGTGGTCAGAAATGTTTCTATCTACGGAGACAAGGTATCCACTAAGACAGGAAATATTTAACCCACATGAAGGTGGGCATGTGAATAAAATTAAACTACCAGTTAGTTCCCAGAGGGTATCCCCTGGCCTGGTGGGTAGAATAAAGGCTATGGTATTTGGAATTGGGATCTGACTTTTGACAGATTTTATAAGAGGCTCTGATAGTTTTTATGAACTATAAGTCCTCAGGGTTCGTTTGGAGGTGGACCTTAACAAATTGAGGCAGAGCCTGACTATTAGGATAAAAAAACATGGTTTGGCAAGACAGGGTTTGTCGAGTGTCAGAGGGTGACAGTAAGGAAGTCTGTTGCACTGTATGATGCCCTGAGAGGGTTGAGGTAAATCTGCACCTTGGAATGCTGCTGTCCTGGCTGCCTGGTCAGCTCTGTTATTTCCCTTAGAATGATGGATCTGTCAATCTGAGTAGACTGGTGATGAATAATTCCTATAGCTTTGGGTATATGGGTGGCCTTTAATATACTCATAATGTGATCTTAAAAAGTTGTGGTTGCACCTTTAGTTATAAGATGCCCACAGTCTTTCCAGATAGCAGCCTGTGACAAGAGGATAAGAAAGGCATATTTGGAGTCTGTGTAAACATTTATGGATCACCTCTGTGACAGTTTGGAAGGCATAGGTGAGAGCTATTAATTCAGCCTACTCATTAGCAGTATAGGTGAGAAGTGACTGTGCCTCCACCATCCCATTGTCGGACACTAATGTCATAGCCCACTTTATGTGTTCCCTCATGTAAGAAGGATCTGCAATCTGCATAGCAGGAATCAGTGGCCTGAGGCAATGTGCCCTTCTATGTGTGTGAACAATGGGGAATTAGTTCCTTTAAAGTATCTATGTAGGATTAAGATGGATAGTGGTCAGGATTATGTTGAGAAAGAAGATTTGAGACATTGAAAAGCAAGATTGAAAAATAAGTATGGCAAGTTTTACTAGTGCCATTTGGGAAGAAAGAACTTGGGAATGAGGTAAGTTTGTAAGCCTTTATAAGTTAAAAACTGGGACAGATTTTGGTGTGAGAAGATAGTGGTGGGTGATCCAAAGGTTAGTTTCTTTGACTCATGAATAAGGAACTCAACAGCTGCTAAAGTGAGTATGCAGGGTGCCCATCCCTGAGTGGTCAGATCTAGTTTCTCTGACAAGTACGCTACAGGTACAAAGGTCCAGCTGATGACCCCAAGGGCATATCCATTCTTCTCTGTTACTTAGAGGGAGAAAGGATGAGTTACGTCTAGGAGATGAAGAGCTAGTACCTAAGAAGAGAATGAAGGAGCCTCTGAAAGGGCTCTGCAATGGGATGGGGAGGGGCTCTGTGGAGAGCAGAGAGCAGCCTCGTATAAGCAGTAAGCAAGGAAAAAAAAGAGAAGATCCAGTTAATGATAGTAGAAAGGACTGTAAGAGACTGAAGTATTATTCTTCTTGTCTCAGGTAATAGCTTTTTGGGTTGGGGTAATATTTAGTCCCAAGAAAGGGAACTGAGGAGTAGACAGTTGGACCTTGGAAGGTTAGATTCTATAGCCCCTGCTGGACAAGAAATTTAAAAGGGCAGAAATGGTTTAGCAGATCTATAAGGATGGACTGCAACGTAATATATCATCTAAATGCTGTATGATTTAGATTTGAGAAGAGACAGAGCGAGTATATCAGAAGGTAGAGCCTAGACAAACAGGTGTGAGTTGTCCCTGAGTCCCTGGAGTAAGACAGTCCAGGTGATCTGTGTAGAGAGGTAGCTGTCAGGATCAGTCCAGGTGAAAGCAAAGATAGTTTGAGATTGGAAGCTGAGCAGAATAGAGAAAAGGACATTTCTGAGATCCAGAACTGAGAAATGGAAGGTTCCTAAAGGAATAGTGGAAAGAAGTGTGTAATGGCTAGGCACTACAGGATAAAGAGGGAGCACTGCAGAATTAATGAGCCAGAGGTCTTGAACCAGGTAATAGGTTCTGTTAGATTTCTTAACTGCAAGTTTAGGGACATTGAACAAAGAAGAGGTAGGGCAGCATAGCTTATTCTTAGAAGGTCAGAGATGATAGGGTTAAGTCCCATAAAACTCTGGAGTGAGAATGGATACTGAGTTTGGGTAATATATTTGGATGGATCTTGTAATTGGATTACAATGGGGACTAGTGTTCAGCAACAGAAAGGTTTTGGGTATACCAGATGTATCACCTGAGAGGTTGGCAAAGAAATTGACATGTTAGGGCCAGTAGAGTGGGAGGTTAGACAATAGGGATATGGGAAAGAGTGGTAGGTCCCCAAACCACCCTCAGTACTGAGTATGTGGCTCCAGTGCCCAAGAGATAGGGAATGAACTGTCCTGATACCATGATATCTACCTGTGGCTCCCTATTTGAGATGACCATCATGTTTGGGTCAAGATAGCCCAGGCATCATCTATTATCTATAGGCAGGTCTAGAACATCAGTTGAAGGCTAGTCTGTGTCTGAAGTCTTCATGCAACCTGGTGAAATGATCTCTCAATGGCATTTTGGATATTGTCTTGGGGGACCAATGTAAGTATTAGGACATACATGGGCTCAATACCCATTATGTTCACATTTAAAACAGGGGCCCCATTTTATTAATAGAGAGAGAGGAAGGGGGAAAAAGGGCAATACACAAACCTGTTTGAAAACAACATGGTGAGAGAGAGATGGAGTGGGAATATTTGCTTTTAAAGGCACACAGCTCACATACCTATGTGACTCATAAATTATGTGACCACTCTGTACATAGATTATATAGGGCTTAAAGTTCTTAAGTTCTTGGCTGGTCAGGCAATTTGCCTGAACACTGATTGTACAGCACAGCCATATAGGATCCACAAGCAGGCAGACAACACAGGCCACAGGCAGCCAGGACTGACAGGAACCAGCTTGGTGGCAGATGCAGACCCCAGGCGGCGGGGACCAGCTGGAACTGGCGAGGTGGCAAACGCAGGTGGCAGGGACTGGCAAGGCGGCAGACACAGGCAGCAGGGACCAACGCGCAACACCAAGAGCAGATCGCCCCACTACAATTAAATCAAAGAGGTAGGCCTTTGGTTTGTGAGGTCCCTGGCAAACGGAGAGCCTGGTCCTGTTCCTGAAGACCCTTCTGAGGGGTGAGAGGGATCTTGGCCCCCGGCAGGAGCCAGGAAACAGAGCGAGGGCATTTTGTAAGAGGAGCCCCTGACCAGCAGAGAAACCTGATTCGGTTTTAAAAGACCAATTAGATAGCATTGATAGGAGGAGATGGGCAGGCACCAAGGCAAAAATTCACACAATAATCTGAAAAACAACATGAAAACACCAGAACCCAATGATCTTACAACAGAAGGACTTGAACACCCTAACATAGAAGTGGAAAAAATTGATTTTATGAAAGCAATAGAGTCCCTTAAAAAACATGTAAAAAACACCCTTATAGAAATGGATGAGAAGTATAACAAAAATTTTGAAGAAATGAGTAAATATGTACATGATACCCTGAAAAACCAAGAAAAAACGATCAAAGAGGTAATGGAAACAGTTCAAGAATTGAAAACTGAAATGGAAGCAAGAAAGAAAACACAAACTGAGTACCAGCTGGATATGGAAAATCTAGGTCAATGAGCAGAGCCTAAAGAAACAAGCATAATCAATAGAATACAAGAGATAGAAGAAAGAATCTCAGATTCTGAGGACACCATAGAGAAAATAAATGCATTGATCAAAGAAAAATGCAAAGCCAAACAATTTTCATCAAAAAACATTCAGGAAATATGGGGCACAATAAAAAGAGCAAACCTAAGAATAATAGGAATAGAAGAAGGAGAAGAGTCACAGCTCAAAGGCCCAGAAAATATTTTCAACAAAATTATGGAAGAAAACTTTCCCAACATAAAGAAAGATACTCCTTTGATTATTCAAGAAGCATACAGAACACCAAACAGACTGGATCAAGAAAAACATCCCCTCGCTGATAGATAAGGATGTTGAGCAGTTCCTGAATTGTCTTCCAGTCATTTGCAAGTCTTCTTTGAGAATTATCTGTTTATCTCTGTACCCCAGTTTTAATTGGATTATTTGGTATTTTTGATGTTAAATTTCTTAAGTTCTTTATATATTTTAAAGATCAGTCTTTTCTGTCTGATATGGTTTTAGTAAAAATCATTTCCCATTATGTAAGCTACTGTTTTGTTTTATTGACTGTGTTCTTTGCCTGACAGAAGTGTCTCAGTTTCAGGAGGTCCTATTTATTAATTGCTCAAAATGTCTATGCTATTGGTGTTATATTTAGGAAGTTCTCTCCTTTGCCCTTGTATTGAAGGCTACTTCCCATTCTCTTTTCAATGAAGTTCAGTGTTATACTTTGTTGACTCCCATTGTGAAGACTCCCTCTCTGAAGAGAGGATGGTAGGATTGGGATGAGGGAAAGGTGCAGGGAGCAGAAGGAGACAAGGAAGTGGAAACTGGCTTATGTATATAAAGTGAGAAAAATTGTTTTCTATAAAAATAATTTAATAAAGATAACTTGGATTCAGAAAACTATGAGTTCAATTAAAATATGAATGGAGGGGGCTGGAGAGATGGCTCAGTAATTAAGAGCATTGCCTGCTCTTCCAAAGTCCCTGAATTCAATTCCCAGCAACCATATGGTGGCTCACAACCATCTGTAATGAGGTCTGGTGCCCTCTTCTGGCCTGCAGACATACACACAGACCAGAATATTGCATACATAATATATAAATATTAAAAATAAAATAAAATATGAATGAATTTTGCATGATAATCATAAGTCATATATTATCTGGCAGATACCTGCATTGCAAGTGTTGGGTTTGATAAAAAAATAATTAAAAGAGAAAGGAAAAACAGAAAATATACATCTTTCTGTGCGTCCACACACACAAAAAAATTTATTCATAGTCCTAAGGTTTACAGTAGACATTTATATAAAAAATTAGAAAAACAATAAAGTCTATTTCAAATAACTTTTATGTCCTATTGAATTTTTTTTGTAATTGGATTCTCATAGCTCTCTCATGCTAAAGCTAACTAAGGGCCAAGACAAAAACAGAACCACAGAGCTACATGTGCAAGTTCTTGGTTACACAATGTGTAGTGGAAATCCTGGTTTGTACTATTCTTAAAAAGAGAATAATAAAATTCCTGAGCAGACCATTCATATTACAAGTATTAAAATTACAGTTTGATTTTGTCACTATTAAATAATATTATTATTATACCCTTTAATGTTTGAAGGGTTAGTTGAATATAATTGCAGTTTTGTTTCCATGTACATTTACCAAGTGGATTTAATGAATATTAAAAATTGAACATATTATAATAATGCACTTTCTTAGTATTAAATCATTAATAATAGCTGACAAAAATAATACATGTTTAAAGGTCCTATTTAAATTTGAATGAGTTAAACATTGTATAAAGACCTGATAGCACCTTAAATAATAATTAACTTAGCATAGAAGAGATATATTTACACAAACAAAATACCATATACTCTTTTGGACTAACTTATCACATGATTCTATTTTCCTTATTATTTGTTTGCTACATAATTCTAATTTAGAATAAATTAGAAGATATTTCATTTCCACAAAAATTCAATAGTTGAAATATGAAAGGATTTTGAAATTTCCAGGCAATATTTACTTTGCATATACTTTACTTTCATCTGCAAAAGAAAATTGCATCAGTTTCTAATTAGAACCTAATACTATTTTAGCTTTGAGGCTTATGCTGATATTTCCAGAGGGAATTGTATATGTTGGTAATTTCATATCAATGAATATATCTTCATTATGGAAACTTAGTTTTATTCAAGCACAGTAGAAATGACAGGAAAATAGGATAGATTGCCAGTAATGAATGAAAAACAGATAAAATTTTGTCGAAAAACCATTCAAGGTGAATCAAATAGTCTACATATGGGTAATTTACTATGGATAATTACACAGATGTTGGTTTGGTATTGTGAGTTAAATAGCTTGAAGATTCTCCTGGCCTGTTTAGGTGCTGAGGAATTCCATCTGGATGGGTGAGTGTGTGCTATCCAGGGCGGATTGTCCCGGAAGAGAGCACAACCCCCCCCCTCCCAGCTCCTTCTGCAGGGCTGTCTTTCTTTCGCATGACCCAGCCCCCCAGCACCCCTCCCCAACCCTGCCCTGCTGTATGCTAGGACCAGTGCTCAAGAACAGTTTTAAGCTCCTACACTAAGGCTACCCACCCAGAGCAGTAAGTGCCTGCCTACCGGGCAGGCCTCAGGGTCCCCTGTAAGGGAGCCCCAGCACCTTCAGCTCATGCATGCGCTAGGCTCTCCTGTGCTCTTCTGGATACTGCCCACCTCCCCCCTTGCTCCATTCATCCTTTTGTCCCCGGATCATTGGGCTACCAGGCGACACTGTTTAGGTGCTGAGGAATCCCATCTGGACGGGTGAGTGTGTGCTATCCAGGGGCGGATTGTCCCGGAAGAGAGCACAAACCCCTCTCCCCCAGCTCCTTCTGCAGGGCTGTCTTTCTTACACACGACCCCCCCCCCCCAAGTCTTCGTTTTCTGCAAGGTCCTTTGCTCAGGAACAGTTTTCTGCTCCTACACTAAGGCTACCCACCCAGAGCGGTGAGAGCTTACCTATGGGGCAGGCCTCAAGGATCCCAGGTAAGGGAGCACATGCACCTTCAGCCTGTGCGGCAGGGTGCCCTGTGTTCTACTCGTCCCCACCCTGCCCCCCCAAGTTCCTCCTTTTGTCCTTGGGTCATTGGACTACCAGGCGTCCATGTTTTGGTGCTGAGGAGTTCATCTGGATGGAATGGTTCCTGCTTCTACACTGAAGAGATACACCCAGAGAGTCAATCACAGCAAAGACTGGATCAAGACACTAGGCCTCTCCTGACTCCATTTGAAGAAAGAGATGGGAAGGTGCCAATGCAAGAATTCCTCCAAAAACCTGAAAGGTAACATGACACCACCAGAATCCAGGGATCCCGAAATAAGAAGAATTGTACACCCTACTCCAGAAGAATTAGAAGAAATCGACTCAAAAGTGAACTATATGAAAATAAAAGAGGACCTGAAACAGGAGGTGAAAAACTGCCATAAACAATTAGAGATTACAAACAAAAAGGTAGAGGAAATGAATAAATCGCTCAAAGACACGCAAGAAAACCAAGAGAAACAAGAAAAAGAAATCAAACAGGTTAGGGAAGTGGTTCAAGACTTGAAGAATGAAGTGGAAGCAATGAAGAAAACACAAACCGAGGGAAGGATGGAGATGGAAAATCTGGGTAAACGAATAGGAACTACAGAGACAAGTACTAACAACAGATTACAAGAGATAGAAGAAAGAATGTCAGACACTGAAGATACCATAGAGAAAATAAACACACTGATCAAAGAAAACAGCAAGTCCAACAAATTCTCATCACAAAACATTCAGGAAATCTGGGACACAATAAAAAGACCCAACCTAAGAATAATTGGGATAGAAGAAGGAGAAGTACAGCTCAACGGTCCAGAATATATATTTAATAAAATTATAGAAGAAAACTTTCCCAACCTAAAGAAAGATATTCCTTTGAAGGTTCAAGAAGCATACAGAACAACAAATAGACTGGACCAAAAAAAAATCTCCTTGCCATATAATAATCAAAACACAAAACATACAGAATAAAGAAAGAATATTAAGAGCTACAAAGGAAAAGGGTCAAGTTACTTATAATGGTAAACCTATCAGACTTACACCTGACTTCTCTATGGAAACCATGAAAGCCAGAAGGTCCTGGATAGATGTACTGCAGAAACTGAGAGACCATGTATGCAAGCCCAGACTACTATATCCAGCCAAGCTTTCGTTCACTATTAATGGAGAAAATAAAATTTTCCAGGATAAAAACAAATTTAAACAATACATAGCCACAAATCCAGCCTTACAGAAAGTAATAGAAGGAAAATCACTAACCAAGGAGTCCAACAATGACCACAATAACTCAAACATCTAGAGACCCTTCACCAGCACAACTCAAAGAAGGGAAACACACAAACTCTACTACTAAAAAAGTGACCGGAGTTAACAACCACTGGTCATTAATATCACTTAATGTCAATGGACTCAACTCACCTATAAAAAGGCACAGGCTAAAAGATTGGATATGAAAACAGGATCCAACATTCTGCTGTTTACAAGAAACATACCTCAACCACAAAGACAGGCACCTACTCAGAGTAAAGGGCTAGGAAAAGGCTTATCAAGCAAATGGACCTAAGAAACAAGCAGGTGTGGCCATACTAATTTCTAACAAACTGGACTTCAAACTTAAATTAATCAGAAAAGATAGAGAGGGACATTTTATACTCATAACATGAACAATTCATCAGGATGAAGTCTCAATCCTGAATACCTATGCCCCTAATATACGTACGTAAAAGAAACATTACTAAAACTCAATGGATGGAAATAGAAAACACTATCCTGAGTGAGGTAACCCAGACCCAAAAAGATGAACAAGGGATATACTCACTCATAATTAGTTTCTAGCCTTAAATAAAGGTCAGTGAGTCTATAATTTGTTATCCTAAAGAAGCTAGATAAGAAGGTGAACCCAAAGAAAAACATATACCTATCCTCCTGGGTATGGGAAGTAGACAAGATTACCAGGCAAAAATCGGGATCTTAAGGGTGGGGTGGGAGGGGGGTAAGGGGAGATGGGGACAGAAAAGTGAGAAGGGTAGGATGGGGAGAACTTGGGGCAACGGGATGATTGGGATAAAGGAAGGTTGGATAGGGATCAGGGAAGCATATATCTTAATTAAGGGAGCCATCTTAGGTTTGGGAAGAGACTTGGACCTAGAGGGGCTTCCAGGTGCCCAAGGCGAGGTCCCCAGTTAGTTCCTGGGGCAGCTGACGATAGGGAACCTGAAATGACCCTATCCTATAGCCATACTGACGAATATTTTGCATATCACCATAGAACCTTCATCTGGCGATAGATGGAGATAGAGACAGAGACCCACACTGGAGCACTGGACTAAGCTCCCAAAGTCCCAATGAGGAACAGAAGGAGGAAGAAGATGAGCAAGGAAGTCAGGACCAAGAGGGGTGCACCCACCCACGGAGACAGTGGAGCTGATCTATTGGGAGCTCACCAAAGCCAGCTGGACTGTGATTGAAAAAGCAGGGGATAAAACCGGACTCTCTGAACATGGCGGACAATGCGGGCTGCTGAGAAGCCAAGGACAATGGCACTGGGTTTTGATCCTACTTCATCTTCTGGCTTTGTGGGAGCCTAGCCAGTTTTGATGTTCACCTTTGTAGACCAGGATGGAGGTGGGAGGACCTTGGACTTTCCACAGGGCAGGGAACCCTGACTGCTCTTTGGACTTGAGAGGGAGGGGGAGAGGAGTGGGGGGAAGAGGAGAGGAGTGGGGGAGGGGGGGAGGAGTGGGAGGCTGGGAGGAGGCGAAAATTTTTTTTTCTCAATAAAAAAAAAACCATTCGAGGTGAATCAAATAGTCTACATATGGGTAATTTACTATGGATAATTACACAGATGTTGGTTTGGTATTGTGAGTTAAACAGCTTGAAGATTCTCCTGAATCATTTCTCAACCTCTGAAGATCAGTATTAGACTAGAAACTAGAGAAGAATATAGATACTGTTTTTATAAGCTTTAAAATACTTTGTTTATATGTTATGGTAAAACAATTTATGACTTAAGTTTTTCTGAAATAAAAAATGAAATTCATCTCACACAAAATGACAGTATGCTTAATAGTGAAACTAGAACCAATAATTTGGTATAAATTTTACTTTGCATTTTTTAATGGAAATGTACAATGATTGAACTTAGAGTATGCCTCATAACCTGCAGAAGACCTTTGTATCTAATGGTAGTCACTATGGAATTTGATTGTTATACCAATTAGAGGTCAGCCAACTCAAAGTCCTGCAAGGTTTCTTAAATTATATTTTGTGAAATCACATTATTTCTGATGACAAAATGTTAACGTAGAATATAACATATACATTCTTCTTTTCTGCATATTGCTCATTTCCTATGTCAATACTGTGTTTCTTTGTGACATGGAGTAAATCAAGAGTGAGTGCATGGCTCTCAGTTATGATACATCTATATTAATACTTGAGGAGTTTGTCACAACGTTTGCTAATTACCCAAATTGGACTTATGTTTGATCATAGTTAAGGATAAGTAAAAACTGACTTAAAATTACTATATTTAAAACACTTAGAAGAATTCTAAAGAGAAGTGGTTTCTCAACATGGATTAAGGTCAAAAACAGTTAAAAATGACAGTCTCAATGATAGAAGTCTTTGTCTCTGAGTTCAGGGAACACTGCTACCATCTCTTCTTCAGTGGAATTACCAGCAAATTTATTCACAGTTCTTCAATTTGGTGAGGCTCACAGGACTGAATGTAGGATATTCTTAGAGAAAATATGGTTAGGGTTAAGTCAGATTAATTTTTCTCCTTGTACATGTAAAGTGTAAATAAAACTTGGTCATAGTTACAGGGCAGATTTTTATTTTCTGTTTGAACATGTGGAAAACAGTTTACTGCCTTCACTTTAAATAAGAAAAGATTCGAATTACCTGCTTCTTTGAGGCATATACAATATTTCCCTGGTAATTATAGTTTTTAATTTTTTTACATTTAAAAATGGAAGTAAGAGTAAAAAATCATTCCTCTTACTTAGTATTAAAATTCAGCCGTTATCCATATCCATCAAATATCTCTATTTATCTTTTTATATATTTATCTGGATATCTATGTATCTGTCTATGCATCTATGTATTTATGTATATATGTATGTACATGTGCAGATATGAATGTATGTATCTATATATCATCTATTTCTTTCTATCATCTAACTACCACCTATTTATATCTATTTATCTACCTATTCATCATCTATCATTCAGTCTATTATCTTCAGCTATAGACTATCTGGAATATTGCTCAAGCTTTGGTACATTCAAAATATTTTAGATGAATTTCCTTACTACCAGATCTTGAACTGTAGCTAACAGAGAAGTGGGTTAGTAGATGAAAACTAATCTCATAAAAATAAACATAAACACTCAGAATAGTGAAGAAAATGCTTCCTCACAACAGACTTACTGATGCAAGGCCAAACACTGGGACACAGATGATCAAACTGAGCTACAGATGTATACTATTTAATTTATACAACTAATTTTTCATTCACCATAAGTACTAAAATGTGCTATTATTTTCTTTTTTGTTGATTTTTACTGAGCTCTACATTTTTCTCTGCTCCCTTCCCTGTTACTCCTCCCTCTCCAACCCTCCCCCAAGGTCTCCATGCTCCCAATTTACTCAGGAGATCTTGTCTTTTTCTAATTCCCACGTAGATTAGAACTATGTAAGAAAAACAACATCAAGATTAATTTGTGGAAACATTGAAATTCAGAAGTTAAAGGTGTGATTACTTGTTTGAGGTTTGGACTTTATTCACATGTATCCAAAGAATTCTTAAAATGATTCTGTTCTAGGTGCTTCTCAAAGTCAACTTGTTAAGTTGGTGATTGTCCATAGGTTCTTTTTGGGAAGTATGAGAAGACAAAGTAGATATAGTGCTTGTTCACTTTTCTAGTAAGTTCTTTTGAGTGGAAGTCTCCTAATACTCTTCCATAAAGGCTGTATTATCAATTTGTCTCTTGCTACATGATTCCTCTGAGCTAATTTCACTTAATTTGCCAAAGGCTTTCAGTAGCAACTATGGATTTCATGCTTAACTTGCCTGGCTGGGTTTTCATCTTTGGTGAATTATTCTCTTAGTGTTCATTGTTACATTTAAAGTAATATTTAACACCCCCCCACCAGGAATAATAGAAGCTTTACAAGAAGTGAGTCAATCTATTTATATTTGTAACTTCATTTTGTTAACTAAGGAAAACTTAAAAAAAAATTTCTTAGACAAAATCTATGCTTTAGAGAGAACATTAACTGCTGTAGAGGGAGTGACTTATAAACATGCCAACTGAAAGAAGAAAGAGAGCCTAGGAGGCAAATTCAATAGTATAAGCAGTATTTGTTAGGAGTATAAAAGTGGTTTAGCTGTTATGAACAAGAGAAAACAAATGCTGGCAGGATTGCAAACATACAGCCACTGTGGAAAGTAGTGTGGTGGTCCCGTGTGAAGATAGAAATAGATCTACCTCAAGATCTAGTTATACACCCAAAGGACATTTCATCAACTACAAAGATACTTTCTCAACCATATTTACTGCAGCTCTATTCATAATAGCCAGAAACTGAAAGCATCCTAGATGGTCTTCATTGAATGAATGGATAACAAAAATGTTGCACATTTGCACAATTACTCAACCATTTAAAAAATACATACATAAAAAGAAACCATAGTATTAACCGTTAAATGGATTAAAGTAAGAAAAAAATCATCCCGAGTGAGGTAGCTCAGACTCAAAAAGACAAATGTGGTTTGCCTTTATTTTTATGTGGTTATTATATTTTAAGTCTTTAATGGCGAGCTACAATCTGGAACAACAGAGATTAGGTATCAAATAAAAGAATGAGGGTAGTAGATAGATATTCCAAAGAATGGTAAATAGATTAGATAGATATGGATGGAAAAATTAGGAGTAGACATAGAGAGGAGAATAAAATCAGAAGAGGGAAGGCAGACGGGGACAAAAGAGGGAATACGAGAAGGGACATATAAAATTAAGGGTCATTTGAGAGTTGTACAGAAACCTAATACAGTAAATTCTTCCTAAATATATACATATAAGAATGTGATATAAATGGAATTGCCAAATAATTGGGGGGATGAAGCTGCAACAGGATATCTCACATCACCAAATGAAGCTTTTAATGCTGGTACTGGGTTATATGTCATCAAATTGATAGCCAGATGGGCCATACGGGAACCTTCAAACAATCTAGACTATTGCCAGATCTATTGATTACTCTCCACAGACTGATGAACACAACATGTGTACAACTCAATGACATGAAAAAGTGAATTGGTGCATACCTAGAGCCTTCAATTCTACAAACTATTATCCCTGGTACTGGAAGGTACTCTGTGCACTACTGTAGAATGAGCTGGGCCTGCTTTTTGTCCTGCCCGGCTCCCGCACAGCTAGCTTGATACCCGAAATAGCAACACACAAATTGTATTCATTTAAACACTGCCTGGCCCATTATATCTAGCCTCTTCTTGGCTAACTCTCACATTTTGATTAACCCATTTTTAATAATCTGTGTAGCACTATGAAGTGGTGTCTTACCGGGAAAGATTCAGCATGTCTGACCTGGGGGCTTGTTCCATCTTGTCTGACCAGAGAGGAGAGGCTCACTTCCCTTCTTCCCAGCATTCTGTTCTGTCTACTCCACCTACCTAATTTTCTGACATATCAGGCCAAACAGTTTTCTTTATTGATTAACCAAGGAAACAACAGATTGACAGATGACCTTCCCACATCACACCACCAAAGGAAAATATCAACTTTGTTACATGCTCTTCAATCTACAAAAATTTTCTGCCTGCAAGGTGCCCTAATGCAATATTGGCACAAAGTATAAGGAAATAACTAACCAATATCTGATTGGATTTAGGCCCACTCCATGAGATAGAACCCAACCCAGACACTGCTTGAGTAGTTAAGAAACTGAGACCAGAAAGAGGGAAATCATAGAAGCATCACCTTTCACGATAGCCACAAATAGCATAAAATATCTTGGGGTAACTCTGACCAAGGAAGTGAAAGATCTATTTGACAAGAACTATAAGTCTTTGAAGAAAGAAATTGAAGAAGACACCAGGAAATGGATGGACCTCCCTTGCTCTTGGATTGGGAGGATCAACATAGTAAAAATGGCAATTCTACCAAAAGCAATTTATAGATTCAATGCAATCCCCATCAAAATCCCATCAAAATTCTTCACAGATCTTGAAAAGACAATAATCACCTTTATATGGAAAAACAAAAAACCCAGGATAGCCAAAACAATCTTATACAATAAAGGATTGTCTGGAGGCATTACCATCCCTGACTTCAAACTCTATTACAGAGCTACAGTATTGAAAACAGCTTGGTATTGGCATAAAAACAGAGAAGTCGACCAATGGAATCGAATAGAAGACCCTGACTTTAACCCACAAACCTATGAGCACCTGATTTTCAATAAAGGAGCTAAAAGTATACAATGGAAAAAAGAGAGCATCTTCAACAAATTGTGCTGGCATAACTGGATGTCAACCTGTAGAAGAATAAAAATAGATCCATATCTATCACCATGCACAAAACTCAAGTCCAAATGGATTAAAGACCTCACTATCAGTCCGAACACACTGAACCTGATAGAAGAGAAAGTGGGAAGTACTCTACAGCACATGGGCACAGGAGACCACTTCCTACGTATAACCCCAGCAGCACAGACATTAAAGGCATCATTGAATAAATGGGACCTCCTGAGGCTGAGAAGCTTCTGTAAAGCAAAGGACACTGTCACTAAGACAAAAAGGCACCCCACTTACTGGGAGAAGATTTTCACCAACCCTGCAACTGACAATGGTCTGATCTCCAAAATATATAAAGAAATCAAGAAACTAGACCGTAAAAGGCTAATCAATCCAATTTTAAAATGGGGCACTGAGCTGAACAGAGAACTCTCAACAGAACAAGTTCAAATGGCCAAAAGACACTCATGCTCAACTTCCTTAGCGGTCAGGGAAATGCAAATCAAGACAACTTTAAAATACCATCTTACACCTGTCAGAATGGCTAAAATCAAAAACACCAATGATAGCCTTTGCTGGAGAGGATGTGGAGAAAGGGGTACACTCATCCATTGCTGGTGGGAATGCAAACTTGTGCAACCACTCTGGAAACAGTGTTTCGGTTTCTCAGGAAATTCGGAATCAACCTACCCCTGGATCCAGCAATACCACTCTTGGGAATATACCCAAGAGAGGCCCTATGATACAACAAAAGTATATGCTCAACTATGTTCATGGCAGCATTGTTTGTAATAGCCAGAACCTGGAAACAACCTAGATGTCCTTCAGTGGAAGAATGGATGAAGAAAGTATGGAATATATACATATTAGAATATTACTCAGCAGTAAAAAACAAGGACTTCTTGAATTTTGCATACAAATGGATGGAAATAGAACACACTATCCTGAGTGAGGTAAGCCAGACCCAAAAAGAGGAACATGGGATGTACTCACTCATATTTGGTTTCTAGCCATAAATCAAGGACATTGAGCTTATAATTCATGTTCCTAGAGAAGCTAAATAAGAAGGTGAATCCAAAGACAAACACATAGGCATCCTCATGAATATTAACCTTCATCAGGCGATGAAAGGAGACAGAGACAGAGGAGCACTGGACAGAAATCTCAAGGTCCAAATCAGGAGCAGAAGGAGAGAGAGCACGAGCAAGGAACTCAGGACCGCGAGGAGTGCACCCACACACTGAGACAATGGGGATGTTCTATCAGGAACTCACCAAGGCCAGCTGGCCTGGGTCTGAAAAAGCATGGGATAAATCCGGACTACCTGAACATAGCGGACAATGAGGAATACTGAGAACTCAAGAACAATCGCAGTGGGTTTTTGATCCTACTGCACATACTGGCTTTGGGGGAGCCTAGGCAGTTTGGACGCTCACCTTAGAAGACCTGGATAGAGGTGTGCGGTCCTTGGGCTTCCCACAGGTTAGGGAACCCTGATTGCTCTTTGAGCACATGAGGGAGGGGGACTTAATCGGGGGAG
Organism: Microtus pennsylvanicus; assembly: GCF_037038515.1. Classification (NCBI taxonomy): domain Eukaryota; kingdom Metazoa; phylum Chordata; class Mammalia; order Rodentia; family Cricetidae; genus Microtus; species Microtus pennsylvanicus. The sequence goes on along the minus strand of NC_134586.1, from coordinate 108,355,809 downwards.
GGGGAGGGAAATGGGAGGCAGTTGCGGGGAGGAGGCAGAAATCCTTAATAAATAAATAAATTAAAAAAAAGGAATCTGAGACCAGATAGATCAGGGTCCTGAATAAGGAAAATATCATTAAAATTACTCCTAATGAAATTTTGTTATATTCATAGACCAGTGTTTTGCTCAACCATCTTCAGAGAGGCTTTTCCCTCAGCAGATGGGAATATATACAGACAATCTGCAGAAAGTGATAGACTTTGGAATATTCCATTCTAAATGAGATGTCTCCATAAAATCCCTACCCTTGTTGCTCAAGAAAATCTGCCAGGGACTGAAAGAATGTACGATCCAGAGCAGATGACAGAAAGCAAAAAATCAAGTCCTTCTTAACCCAGCAAGAACAATGTATACATCAATGCACAGAGACTGTGACTATATTCACAGAGCCTGCACAGTTTTGTGCCATATGGAGTCCCAACACTCTAAGGAAAAGTGAATAAAAACCCTTAATTCTAGCCCTGAAGTTATTTCTAATTGCCAATTACTTGTAAATGAAATACAAATTCTCTTCAACTGTGTTTCATTGGGGATATAGCAGGCTACCAGTACAAAACAAACTCAATAGCATCTTTAGAGATTCTTTGTTTCATAATGTTTCACAAGCACATTTATTTTATTTTATTTTTATTATTTCGCATTACAATTCCTTGTCATATAAGTATTGTGTTTCAGTTTTGATGTTTTTATGAGATTCTTGTGTGTATAAATGTGTGTATTTATATGGTTAAGTGTTTCTTCTATTTTTTCTTTGACTTTTTCCCCGTTTGTTTGTTTCTTTTGTCCTGTTCTAGTTTGTTTGTTTGTTTTTGTTTTCCTTCACTTTATTATTGTTCTTTCAATGTTTGTTTTCTGAGGAGAGGCAGAAAGAGTTCGGATTTGGATGGGAGTGGAGGTGGGAAGGATCTTATATGGTCTTCTGAAAGGGCAGGAGAGTGGCCTTATTGGATTGTAGTCAAGAGGCCCCATGGTGGGTGAGAGACAGATATGCCATGCATATTGTGCTCACCAAGAGGGTTTATATTTGGAAAAAGAGAATGGGAAACGGAGAGATAAGAGGAGGAAGCCAGCCTCTGAGGACAAGATTGGCAGAACAGAAGAAAGAATCAGAGAGAGAGACAAAGACAGAGACAAGAAGTGAGAGAGAGAGAGAGAGAGAGAGAGAGAGAGAGAGAGAGAGAGAGAGGAGGGAGGCACAAAAGTTTGCCTCTTCAGAGGAGCAGCAGGAAAGTGAGATTGGGAATGGGTGGAGCTTGTCTCTTAAAAAGGCTTTTTGGGTCTGCATACAGACTACAGAATGATGGATGTAGCAGCCATTGGAACTTGGGCTGGCCAGGGTACTGCCTGCATACATTCTGCCAAGAGACAGGGGGTAGACCAGCATAATGCCTGAATCCTAATAGATGGAAAATCATAATCAGAATATATTATAGAAAAAAACTATTTTGAATAAAAGAAAAGTAGAGGAAAAATAGTCTAAGCAAAATCTGTTGAGAGAGTAGATGTAAATTAGCTAAAATAAAAAAAAAAGGAAACAAGCGCAAGAAAAATCAAAGATTTCCAAGTTCAAGAGCATCAACTACAAGAAAATAAATGTTTCATCTTGAATCTTTATTCCTGGAAAATTCCAAGGTAACCATGAGGCCAAATTAAGTTTATATTTTGAAATTAGATTTTATGTGGAATTGGATCACAAATGGTATGAGGAGTTTAAAGAATATTTCCCATTACAGTGGCAAAGACTACATGTTTCCATTACAAATTGAGAATTAATCTTAGCAAGAGTTTTAGCAGTTCTTAAAAGATCTTCAGGAGTCACAGAATTGAAGCTTTTGCATGTCAACAGTGTCACTCACTGGTGCATTGCGGTTAGTAAATATTCAACTTATCAAGTTGATATAAACATTGCCCAGAGACATTTTTAGAGTAATAATTCTTTGAAGATATGTTAAGCTGTTCTTAAAACTAAAGTATATTTAATATGTGTGATGAAAGTCTTTACTATTTTGTGTCCATCCAAATAGAGGAAGAGCACTGAATGAAGAAGAGTACCTGACTGACCCTAGGTATGGCTGAGAAGAATTTTATTGTGGATATGTATGAGGGGAAAGTATAGCCAGAGGTATCTGGAAGGGTCCATTCTGAATGTGGTCATGAGAGAAGTAGAAAAGGGGGAGAGCAAGAGAGAAAGAAAAGAGAATAGAAAGAGGAGAGAGGACAAACAAATGAAATGAGAAGGTAAGGACCAACAGGAAAACCAAGAGAAAGAGAAGGAAAATAAGAACCAAAAGAGAGTATAGCCAAAATGACTGAGGTGATATATGAAAGAGAAACTGGGGAAAGGGAAGGGAAACTCAGCTTAGGGAAGTACTGAGGAGCCAGGACTCTGTAACAGATACTCTCTGGGAGCATGGCTTTGATATATTAATATGCACCTCAGCCATTGGCCCCATTTCCTTGGGACTGAAAAGCAACCAAACAATATATATGTCAAAACAAAACAATGGAAATCTAAGCTCAGCTCCACAACTTGTTCTCTGGCCTCAGTATTTGATAATTTATCCAGTTTTAAATTTCATGAATTCATTTAGACACTGCACAGTTAAAATTATTCTAAAATAGATTGTTTTCTAAATTCTAACTTCATAGATTGCTATTCTTGGAGAAATATTGTAGAGTAATAGAATGTGTCCTATGAAGACACTCAGTCACTGACATGTTTTTTTAGATTTGAAAGTTTATTACATCTTAGTTGATCTATGTTACTCAAATGTCACATTTTCTGTAAACCTTAGTTACCAAATATGTCAGGAAAAGAGTTATTACTTCAGAGGAGCCTAAAGTTTGAGACAATATAGATAAACAAGGACTGTGTTTGATAAGTATTGGGAACATATTACCTACAAATGTATTCAGTCTTGTATAATAAAATAAACTGACAAAAGGCATACAAGTACTTTGGAATTTATTTTTAAATTTAAGAGAAGAAAACAATTATACTTGAGGTATAATCTGGTTTACAATCTGCTTTTATATTGCTAGATTTTAATCAAATTGGTAAATACAATTTTGATTAATTTTGAACTTTAACATTTTAATTTTATTTAATATCTATGTGGGTACTTTAAACAATTTCATAAAAGTTAATTTTTCATAATATCTCTCCATTGAGATGTGTTTATATGTGCTCATACAGAAAGAAGTACAGGAAGAAGTCCTGTTGTTTATAAGGAAAAGACTTTCTATTGGTCATCAAAAGAACAAATAACCCCCAAAAAAATTGGAGTACAAACCTAAACAGAGAACTCTCAACAGAGGAATCTAAAATTGTGTAAAGACACTTAAAGAAATGTTCAACATCCTTTGCCCTCAGTGAAATGCAAATCAAAGCAACTCTGAGATTCCATCTTCCACCTGTAAGAATGGCCAAGATCAAAAACACTGATGACAAATTATGCTGGAGAGGTTGTTGGGTAAAGGGAATACTCCTTCATTGCTGGTGGAGTGCAAATTGGCATAGCCCCTTTAGATGTCAGTGAGGCGATTTCTCAGAAAATTAGGAAACAACCTACCTCAAGACCCAGAAATTCCACTTTTGAGTATCTACCGAAAGGTTGCTCAATTTTGCGACAAGGACGTGTGCTCAACTATGTTCATAGCAGGATTGTTTGTCATAACCAGACCTGGAAACAAATGTCCCACGACCGAAGAATGGGACCGAAGAAATGTAATACATTTACACATTTATAAAGCAGAAATAAATAATGGCATCTTGAAATTTTTAGGCAAATAGATGGTGCTAGAAAATATCATATTGATTGAGGTAACCAAGACCCAAAAAGACAAATATCATATGTACTCACTGTTAAGTGGCTTTTAGACATAAAGCAAAGAAAACGAGCCTATAATTCATAACTCCAGAGAACCTAAACAACAATAAGGACCCTAAGAGAGAAATACATGGAAAGTAGGAAAAGACAAGATCCAATTGGGATCATGGGGACCATTGGAGAGGGTTAACGGGGAGGGGAGAGGAAAGGAGGGAAGCAGAGAAAAATGTACAGATCAATAATAAAAAGACTATAGGAATACAATGCAAAAGCTTTTCGTGACACGGATTGTAAATGTTATTAGTAATAAAAGCCTGCAGTCAGATATTAGGAGGTAAAAGCTGAGAGATCAGAGAAGCAGTGAAGCCAAATAACTAAGAGATCTTTTACCTCTATCAATGTTCAGACAAAAGGGGCGATCCTATCCACAGACTGCTTCAGACTCACCTCACACTTCATTCTTGGACTGCAATTGTCTCCACCAAACCTCATACTGCAATGAGTTCTTGTCCCCTCCTGCCACGTATTCCTCTCTCTGTGCAGCCTGTCCCCACCCGCTTGGTGCTGGGATTAAAGGCAAATCTAGGAAGGCCTTGAACTAACAGAGATCCCTCTGTCTCTGTCTGAGATTAAAGGTGAGTGCCTCTGTCTGGGATTGAAGTTGTATGTCACAACTCCCTGGCCTCTAGTGGCTTATCTCTGCAACCTAATATTTAGGACATATTTATTTGTTAAAACAAAGTATCACTACAGTTTTTTTTCTTAACATTCGATGTGTAACCCGGCAATCCCATGTATATGCACCTAATAATGGTGGAGAATAACACAGCATGCTTCGCATGTATTATGGATCAACTCCTATTGTCTTTATGAAGTGATTTCACTTATCTGCTTTTCTTAATATGCCCTGTATTCCAGGATATCAATTTGAAGGGCTCTAGGCTGTATAAATTAACCATAATTAAATTAAAATGATGTTATCAATTTAAGATACAGTGAGGGAGGTACATGGATTCTGAGAGAAAAGGGGGAGATAATGTAATATTTTATTTGAAAAAAACTAAGAAAAATTAAAAATATGTTATTTGATGTTCACAATTCTAAAAAATTTAGATGTGCATATTTCTATTGCTTCAATAATATATAAATGTATTGTCCATATAAATGCATATATATATATATATATATATATATATATATATATACACACACACACACACACACACACACACACAATTATACAAAGACAAACATATGTATACAGAGGTGTACATGCATGGAAGTATGCTTACATTTAAAGCAACATTATAAATCATTTTTATCATAAAGTTAAACAAGATATTATATATCAAATTGATTCATATCAATATCATTTGTCTCAGTTTTAAGACAGTTCATATTTCTCTAATTTTTATCTACATTTCTGTGTGTATGTATATGTACATATATTTAAAGATATATGTTTAAGGGGATGTGTGTGTACAAGATTGTACGAGACGTACATTTACAGACTAGTAGTCACTTTGTGTTTAGAGTGTTTTCTCTAAGTGTATCATTCACTCCTTGTTTTCTCCTCTCTTTTCCTCCTTCCCATTCTTTCTGTCTCTGTCTATGTATGCATGTGCGTATGTGTGTACATGTGTATGTGTGTTTAGTATACATGCATACTTGTAAGTGTGAGTGTAGAAATCAGAAGTCAGTGTCAGTTGTCTTGCTTTATCATTCCCCTAGATAGCCCCCTGATCTTGGAGCTAGCTGTTTCAGCTAGACTGGTTGTCAAGGAAGATCCCGGGTTCCTGTTTCTAGCTCCCAGTGTTGGGATTACAGAGGTACATGACCACATCCAGTTTTTCATTGGTGATGGGGCTCTGACCTAGTACATTATGCTCATTAGAACTTTACCCTCTGGGTCGTCTCTCAATCACATAACCTTGTTTGGTAAAGCAAATTTTCCAACTGACATGCAACTGATTTTGTAGACAAGAATGACTGCCCCATGTACCATACGGTTACCCTATTTTTCTTTGCAAAGCATTGGAGTTACAACTTTGTTCCATGGTGTTGGCTTTTAAAAGTGGTTTCCTTCAAAGCCATCCATACTCTTACAGGGAGCACTCTATCTACTGAGCTGTCTTCAGAGCTCTATTTTTATTCTCCATGGCCTTTCCATTTGGTGAGTTAGCAAATATAAGGTGGTCAGCTGTGTTATCCATTCATGATGCAGGTGACCCCAGGCACGAGGTGGTGGGATACAAACACATACGCCATAAAGAGAAAGCATGAGTATAGAGTTTATTTAGTTGGGGGGGGAGGCAAGAGAAGAAAAGAGAGGGAATAAAAAGAAAGAAGGGAACAGGGGAAAACGGAGAGAGGCAATAGTTATCTCTTCAGAAAGAGGAAGGACAAAGAGAGAGAGAGAGAGAGAGAGAGAGAGAGAGAGAGAGAAGAGGGGGAGGGAGGACTAGAGAGGAAGCAGGAGATCTTGGAAAAGAGAAGATTGGGAGTGGGTGGAATTTGTGTCTTAAAGGGACAGGGTACCCAGGCGACAGGGTACCTAGGCCAGCAGATTGATTTTTACAAGATGATATGGTTACTTTGATATTAATCACATTCTGCTGGCTTAAGGTTATTGTCAATACTATCTGTCATATGTAATATACTGTAGAAATTACACTCTGGATAAGAAAGTGAAGAAATATAAATTTTGGTGATATAAAATCCACTGCAGTATTAGAGGAAGCAATACAGGAATATTCTCATAAATGTACCTAGAGAGAAACCCTCTGCTATTACTAGCTTAAAGTGTCTCCCTGCCTCTTGATATGTAGCTTGTTGTTTCATAAAAGAAAAACAAAATCAAGTAAACTAAGGCAATCTGATTTCTGCTACGTCTATGGGTAATAGATGTTCTCTGTTTTCACAGCAGGTTTATTCAGTAGTTATCTATATCCATGCCAACATTTATACTAACACATGTTTAAATAATAAAATGTGATAAGGTAAGTACCATGTGTAGAAAGCGGAGCCTATTTTTCCATTAGTTGCTGAAGTACAGATGAATTCTATCCCTCCCATCCACTGCTCTTCCATCTCCATATTCATTCAGAAAGAGAAAGGACTCCCATGGGCTTGCCCAAAACATGGCATATCAAGTTGAGGCAAGACCAGTCTCTTCCCTTTAGATGATGAGGCAGGGCCAGACAATCCAGCATGGGGATTCGGTTACCTAAAACCAGCTAATGGTCTTGATCTCACATTTAGAAGCCTTACTAAGAGACCACACTACATAATTGTCACACACATGCAGAGGACTTAGGTCGGTCTCATTCAGGCTGGCTGTTGGTTAAGCATCCATGAGGTCCCATGAGCTTAGGTCAGTGGTCTCTGTAGGTTTCCCCATCATGACTGCCCTAGCTGGTACAATCCCTTCTCCCTTTCTTCTGCAAGACAATTTGAGCTCAGCACAGTGTTTGTCTGTAGATCTCTGCCTTCACTTCCATCAGTTACTGGATAGAGTATCTCTGATGGCAATTAGGAAAGTCACCAATCTGCTTACAGTAGCTGGCCAATTCAGGCGTCCTCTCCACTACTGCTAGGGGCATTACTTCTGATAATCTTTGTGGGTTCCTGTAGGTTTCCCTGGCACAAGGTTTATCTCTAACCAGAAAACGCCCCCATCAAGATGTCTCTTTTGTTACTCCCACCTCCATCTTGCCTCCAACCTGCCTCCTGCACCCAGCCTGCCCAACCTGCTTTCTCTAGTCGCCATCCCTCCATTACTCCAACCCCTGCCCCCAGTTTACCCATGAGATCTTTTCTACTTCCCCTTCCCAGGAAAATCAGTGCATCTCTCTTTGGGTCATACTTGTTATTCAGCTCCAACTGTAGGTTGGTTATCCTATCCTTTACTCTTAATAACCACTAATGACTTACCATGTTTGTCTTTCTGGGATACCTCTTTCAGGATGATTTTTTTCTAGTTCCATTCATGTGCTTGCAAATTTCAGGAGGTCATCATCTTTTAAGCTGAGTAGTAGTTCATTGTGTAAATGTATACTTTTTAAGCTCATTCTTGGTTGAGTGGCATCTATATATTGATTTCAGGTTGTGACTATTTCAGATAATGCTGCTATAAGCATAGTTGAACAAGTGTCATTGTGGTATGATTGTACATTCTTTGGTATCTACATAAAATGGTATAGCTAGGTCTTAAGATAGATTGATACCCTATTTTCTTTCTTTTTTCTTCTTTTCGGTTTTTCAAGACAGGGTTTCTCTGTGGTTTTGGAGCCTGACCTGGAACTAGCTCTTGTAGACAAGGCTGGTCTCGAACTCACAGAGATCCGCCTGCCTCTGCCTCTCGAGTGCTGGGATTAAAGGCATGTGCCACCACCGCCTGGCTTGATTCCATATTTTCTAAGAAACCACCATACCAATTACCAAAGTGGTTGTACAAGTTTGTAGTCCCATCAGCAGAGAAATGTACCCATTCACATCCTTTCCAACATAAGCTGTCCTCAGTGTTTTTGATATTAGTCATTCTGACAGGTGTAAGATGGTATCCGAGAATCATTTTTATTTGCATTTCCTTGGTAACTAAGGATATTAAGCAACTCTTTAAATGTCTTTTGGCCATTTGGGATTATTCTGTTGAGAATTCTATGTTTAGATCGGTATCTCATTTTTTAAATGGATTATTTGGTATTTTGATGTTTAGCCTCTTGAGTTTTAGAGATCAGTCCCCTGTCAGATGTGGGGTGGGTGAAGATCTATAGGCGGTCTGTAGGCTGCTATATTGTCTTATTGTCAGTGTCCTTTGTCTTAGAGAAGCTTTTCAGTTTCAGGAAATCCCATTTTTAATTGGCGATCTCAATTTCTGTGCTGTTGGTGTTGAATTCAGGAAGTAGCCCCTTGTGTTATTGAGTTCAAGGCTACTTCCCCCTTTACCTTTTTTTTAATCTTTATTTTTATTGAGAAAATGAGAAAAAAAAACAAGTTTCCACCTCCTCCCAGCCTCCCATTTCCCTCCACCTCCTCCCACCCTTCTCCCCCTCCCCCCACTCCTTTCCCCCTCCCTCTCCGGTCCAAAGAGCAGTCAGGGTTCCCTGCCCGGTGTTAAGTCCTAGGTCCCCCCCCCACCTCCGTCCATATCTAGGAAGGTGAACATCAAAACTGGCTCGACTCCCACAAAGCCATCACATTACATAGGATCAAAACCCCTTGCCATTGTCCTTGGCATCTCATCAGCCCTCATTGTTCGCCATGTTCAGAGAGTCCAGTTTTATCCCATGCTTTTTCAGTCACAGTCCAGCTGGCCTTGGTGAGCTCCCAATAGATCAGCTCCACTGTCTCAGTGGGTGGGTGCACCACTCGTGGTCCCGACTTCTTTGCTCATGTTCTCCCTCCTTCTGCTCCTCATTGGGACCTTGGGAGCTCAGTCCAGTGCTCCAGTGTGGGTCTCTGTCTCTATCTCCATCCATCACCAGATGAAGGTTCTATGATGATATGCAAGATATTCATCAGTATTGCTATAGGCTAGGGTCATTTCAGGTTCCCTATCCCCAGCTGCCCAAGGAATTAACTGGGGACCTCGGCATGGCCACCTGAGAGCCACTCTAGGTTCAAGTCTCTTGCCAACCCTAAGGCTCCCTTAACAAAGAATTGTGCTTCCGTGCTCCCCTATCCAACCTTCCTTTATCCCAATCCTCCTTTTTCCCCAAGTTCTCCCCATCCTCCCCTTCTCCCTTTTCTCTCCCCATCTCCCCTTACCCCCATCCCACCCCACCCCCAAGATCTCAATTTTCTCCCCGGCAACTTTGTCTACTTCCCATAGCCAAGAGGATAACTATATGTTTTTCCTTTGGTTCACCTTCTTACTTAGCTTCTTTAGGATCACCAATTGTAGGCTCCGTGTCCCTTACTTATGGCTAGAAACAAATTATGAGTGAGTACATCCCATATTCATCTTTTTGGGTCTGGGATACCTCACTCAGCATAGTGTTTTCTATTTCCATCCATTTGCATGCAAAATTCAAGAAGTCATTGTTTTTTACTGCAGCATAGTACTCTAATTTGTAGATACTCCACACTGTCTTCATCCATTATTCCATTGAAGGGCATCTAGGTTGTTTCCAGATTCTGGCTATTACAAATAATACTGCTATGAACATAGATGAACAAATACTCTTGTCATATGATAGGGCATCTCTTGGGTATATTCCCAAGAGTGGTATTGCTGGGTCCAGGGGTTGGTTGATCCCGAATTTCCTGAGAAACCGAAACACTGATTTCCAAAGTGCTTGCACAAGATTGCATTCCCACCAGCAATGGATGAGGGTACCCCTTCCTCCACAGCCTCTCCAGCAAAGGCTATCATTGGAGTTTTTTATTTTAGCCATTCTGACAGGTGTAAGATGATATCTCAAAGTTGTTTTGATTTACATTTCCCTGATCACTAAGGAGGTTGAGCATGACCTTAAGTGTCTTTTGGCCATTTGAAATTCCTCTGCAGAGAATTCTCTGTTCAGTTCAGAGCCCCATTTTTTAATTGGGTTAATTAGCATTTTAAAGTCTAGTTTCCTGAGTTCTCTATATATTTTGGAGATCAGACCTTTGTCTGTTGTGGGGTTGGTGAAGATCTTCTCCCAGTCAGTAGGTTGCCTTTTTGTCTTGGTGACAGTGTCCTTTGCTTTACAGAAGCTTCTCAGTTTTAGTAGGTCCCATTTATTCAATGTTGCCCTTAATGTCTGAGCTGTTGGGGTTACACATAGGAAGCGATCTCCTGTGCTCATCTGATGTAGGGTACTTCCCACTTTCTCTTCTATCAGGTTCAATGTGTTCAGACTGATAGTGAGGTCTTTGATCCATTTGGACTTGAGTTTTGTGCATGGTGATATGGGTTTATTTTCATTCTTCTACAGGTTGACATCCAGTTATGCCAGCACCATTTGTTGAAGATGCTTTCTTTCTTCCGTTGTATACTTTTGGCTGCTTTATCAAATATGAGGTGTTCATAGGTTTGTGGGTTAAAATTCATGTCTTGTATACAATTCCATTGGTCAACTTCTCTGTTTTTATGCCAGTACCACACTGTTTTCATCACTGTAGCTCTGAAATAGAGTTTGAAGTCAGGGATGGTAATGCCTCCAGACAATCCTTTATTGTATAGGATTGTTTTGGCTATCCTGGTTTTTTTGTTTTTCCATATAAAGTTGATTATTGTCCTCTCAAGATCTGTGAAGAATTTTGATGGGACCTTCATGGGGATTGCATTGAATCTATAAATTGCCTTTGGTAGAATTGCCATTTTTACTATGTTGATGCTCCCAATCCAAGAGCAAGGGAGGTCCTTCCATTTTCTGGTATACTCCTCAGTTTCTTTCTTCAATGCCTTAAAGTTCTTGTCAAATAGATTTTCACTTACTTGGTTAGAGTTACCCCCAAGATATTTTATGCTGTTTGTGGCTATCGTGAAAGGTGAAGCTTCTCTGATTTCCCTCTCTGCTTCCATGTCCTTTGTGTATAAGAGGGCGACTGATTTTTTGGAGTTGATCTTGTATCCTTCCACATTACTAAAGCTGTTTATCAGCTGTAAAAGTTCTTTGGTGGAGTTTTGGGGGTCGCTTATGTACACTATCATATCATCTGCAAATAATGAAAGTTTTACTTCTTCCTTTCCAATTCGAATCCCCTTGATACCATTATGTTGTCTTATTGCTATTGCTAGAACTTCAAGCAATATATTGAAGAGGTATGTCGAGAGTGGACAGCCTTGTAGTGTTCCTGATTTTAGTGGGATGGCTTTGAGTTTCTCTCCATTTAATTTGATGTTAGCTGTCGGCTTGCTGTATATAGCTTTTATTATATTTAGGTATGACCCTTGTATCGCTAATCTCTCCAAAACTTTTATCATAAAGGTATGTTGAATTTTGTCAAATGCTTTTTCAGCATCCAATGAGATGATCATATGGTTTTTTTCTTTCAGTTTATTTATATGATGGATTACATTGATAGATTTTCGTATGTTGAACCAGCCCTGCATCTCTGGGATGAAGCCTACTTGATCATAATGGATAATTTTTCTAATGTGTTCTTGGATTCAGTTTTCCAGTATTTTGTTGAGGATTTTTGCATCGATGTTCTTGACTGAGATTGTTCTATAATTCTCTATCTTGGTTGAGTCTTTGTGCGGTTTTGGTATCAGAGTAACTGTAGCTTCATGAAAGGAATTTGGCAGTGCCTCTTCTGTTTCTATATTGTGAAATACATTAAGGAGTATAGGTATTAGGTCTTCTTGGAAGTTCTAGTAGAATTCCGCATTGAAACCATCTGGTCCTGGGCTTTTTTTGGTAGGGAGGTTTTTGATAACAGCTTCTAATTCTTTGCGACTAACAGGTCTATTTAGATTGTTCACCTGGTCCTGATTTTAATTTGGTATAACATATTAATTTAAAAAATATCCATTTCCTTTAAATTTTCCAGTTTTGTGGCATATACCCTTTTGTAGTAAGATCTAATGATTCTCTGAATTTCCTCTGTGTCTGTGGTTATGTCCCCATTTTCATTTCTGATCTTATTAATTTGCAAATTCTCTCTCTGCCGTTTGATTAGTTTGGATAGGGGTTTGTCAATCTTGTTGATTTTCTCCAGGAACCAGCTTTCTGTTTCATTGATTCTTTGTATTGTTTTCTGTGTTTCTATTTTGTTGATTTCAGCCCTCAGTTTGATTATTTCCAATCTTCTACTCCTCCTAGGTGAGTCTGCTTCTTTTTTTTATAGAGCTTTCAGGTCGGCTGTTAAGTCTCCAATGTGAGCTTTCTCTGTTTTCTTTAAGTGGGCACTTAGTGCTATGAACTTTCCTCTTAGGACTGATTTCATAGTGTCCCATAGGTTTGAGTATGTTGTTTCTTTATTTTCATTAAATTCAAGAAAGTCTTTTATTTCTTTCTTTATTTCTTCCTTAATCCAGGTATGGTTCAGTAGTTGACTGTTCAGTTTCCATGAGTTTGTAGGCTTTCTGGGGGTAGCATTGCTGTTGAATTCTAACTTTAATCCATGGTGATCTGATAAGACACAGGTGGTTACTAATATTTTTTTGTAACTGTGGATGTTTGCTTTTTTACTGACTATGTGATCGATTTTCGAGAAGGTTCCATGAGCTGCAGAGAAGAAGGGATATCCTTTCCTATTTGGGTGGAATGTTCTATAGATGTCTGTTAAGTCCATTTGCTTCACTACCTCCATTAATTCTCATATTTCTCTATTAGGTTTCTGTCTGCTTGACCTGTCCATTGATGAGAGATGAGTGTTGAAGTCTCCTACTATTAGTGTGTGCGGTTTGATGGCTGCCTTGAATTTTAGCAATGTTTCTTTTATGTACATGGGTGCTTTTATATTAGGGGCATAGATGTTCAGGATTGAGACTTCATCCTGATGAACTGTTCCTGTTATGAGTATAAAATGCCCCTCTCCATCTCTTCTGATTGATTTAAGTTTGAAGTCGACTTTGTTAGAGATTAGTATGGCCACACCTGCTTGTTTCTTAGGTCCATTTGCTTGATAAGCCTTTTCCCAGCCCTTTACTCTGAGTAGGTGCCCGTCTTTGTGGTTGAGGTGTGTTTTTTGTAAACAGCAGAATGTTGGATCCTGTTTTCGTATCCAATCTCTTAGCCTGTGCCTTTTTATAGGTGAGTTGAGTCCATTGACATTAAGTGATATTAATGACCAGTGGTTGTTAACTCCGGTCATTTTTTGTTAGTCATAGAGTTTGTGTGTTTCCCTTCTTTGATTTGTGTTGGTGAAGGGTCTCTAGATATCTGAGTTATTGTGGTCATTGTTGGACTCCTTGGATAGTGATTTTCCTTCAATTACTTTCTGTAAGGCTGGATTTGTGGCTGTGTATTGTTTAAATTTGTTTTTATCCTGGAAAAATTTATTTTCTCCATTTATAGTGAACAAAAGCTTAGCTGGGTATTGTAATCTGGGCTTGCATCCATGGTCTCTCAGTTTCTGCAGTACATCTATCCAGGACCTTCTGGCTTTCATGGTTTCCATGGAGAAGTCAGGTGTAAGTCTGAGAGGTTTACCTTTATAAGTAATTTGGCCTTTTTCCTTTGCGGCTCTTAATATTCTTTCCTTATTCTGTATGCTTTGTGTTTTGGTAATTACATGGCGAGGGGATGTTTTTTTTTTTGATCCAGCCTATTCGGTGTTCTGTATGCTTCTTGCACCTTCATAGGTATATCTTTCTTTAGGTTGGGAAATTTTTCTTCTATAATTTATTAAATATATTTTCTGGACCATTGAGCTGCACTTCTTCTCCTTCTTCTACTCCTATTGTTCTTAGGTTTGGTCTTTTTATTGTCTCCCATATTTCCTGAATGTTTTGTGATAAGATTTTGTTGGACTTGCTGTTTTCTTTGATCAGTGCATTTATTTTCTCTACGTTATCTTCAGAATCTGAGAGTCTTTCTTCTATCTCTTGTATTCTGCTGGTTATGCTTGTTTCTGTAGTCTCTATTCATTTACCTAGATTTTCCATGTCCAGCCGGCCCTCAGTTTGTGTTTTCTTCTTTGCCTCCATTTCAGTTTTCAAGTCTTGAACTGTTTCCATTATCCATTTGATTGTTTTTTCTTGGTTTTCTAGGGTATCATCCACTGCTTTATTCAACTCTTCAAACTTTCTGTTATATTTCTCATGCATTTCTATAAGGGCATTTTTTACATGTTGTTTAAGGGCATCAATCACTTTCATGAAGTCAATCTTTGCTATTTCTTTTTGATTAAGGTGTTCATGTCCTCCCGTTGTGAGGTCGCTGGTTTCTGGTGGCTTCATGTTGCTTTTCAGCTTGTTGGGCGAATTCTTGCCTTGGCGTCTGCCCATCTCTTCTTCCAAATGCTCTCTTATGGATCTTCCTTTACTGGATCAGGTCTCCTTACCTACCCAATGCTGGCTCTCCCCAATGTTGGCTCTCGTGGCACTGAGAGATCAGGCCTCCGTGATGGTTGGGCAGCTTGCAAACAAAGCGCCTACCCTGTTTGGTGCAGGAAGGCCATAGAAACAAAGGAACTCCAGCTGCTTGGGTGCCCCGAGGACTCGGACCCAGCACCCAGACAGGCTGGACTGGGCGATGCCACGCGCCGAAAGAGGGTGGTGGGGCCGAAATGGGGAGGGCTCTGGATGGAAGCTGGGTGGGCCAGGAAGAAAGAGGCACCACCCAGGGAGCAGAGGCCCTGCAGAGAGCCCAAGAAGGACAGGGGTCCAAGGAACCCCCGAGCTCCCTGTCCCAGGCTGGCGCCGCGGGCCAGAAACTCACGCCAACTCTGGGTCTCCTGGCACTGAGAGATTAGGTCTCCGTGCTGGTTGGGCAGCTCGCCCCCCTTTTACCTTTATCAGCATCAGTGTAACTGGATTTATGTGAAGGTCTTTGATCCACTTGGACTTGAGTTTTGTGCATGAGGATAGATATGAATCTATTTCCATTCCTCTACATGTGTACATCCTGTTATGCCAGGACCATTTGTGGAAGATTTTTTCTATTCTTTAATTTTTAGCTTCTTTGTCAAAAATCAGGTGCTTATAAGCATGAAGATTTATGATACTGTTTTAATTTAATTTCATTGATCTATGTGTCTGTTTTTTTATGCCATTACCAAGCTGTTTTTATTACTATAGATCTACAGTAGAGCTTGAAGTCAGGGATGGTGATACACGCAGAAGTTTCTTTATTGTGCAGAATTGTTTTACCTAAAACAATTGAATTTTTTTTCAAATACAGTTGAGTATTGTTTTTTGAGGTCTATGAAGAATTGTGTTGGTATTTTGATGGGGATTTGCAGTCAATCTATTGATCGCTTTTAGTAAGATTGCCATTTTTATTATGTTGATATTACCAATTCAATAGCATGGGAGTTCCTTACATTTTGTGATATCTTCTTAAATTTCTTTCTTCAAAGACTTAATGTTATTGTCCTATAGTTCTTTTTCACTTGTTTGGTTAGAATTACCTTGAGATATTTTATAACTTTTGTGATTATTGTAAAGGGTGATGATTCTCTGATTTCTTTCTTAGAACATTTATAATTTGTATATAGGATGGCTACTGATTTTTTTTTTAGGGTATCATGTATCCTGCCACATTATTGAAGTTATTTATTAGCTCTAAGAGTTCTCTGATATAATTTTTGGGGTCACATATGTATATTATCACAGCATCTGTAAATAGTGAAAGTTTTATTTCTGTCTTTCCAATTTGTACACCCTTATTTCCTTTGTTTTTGTCTTATTGCTCTAGCTGGAACTTTGAGTACTATATTGAACAGATACATAGAAAGTGTTGAGTTTTATCATTTTCCTGATTTTCATGGAAGCTCTTTGAGTTTATCTCCATTCAACTTGATATTTGCTGTCATCTTATTGTAAATTGCCTTTATTGGGTTTTGGTATGTTTCTTATATCCCTGATCTCTCCAATACCTTTATCATGAAGGGGTGTTGGATTTTGTTGGTTGCTTTTTCAGAAACTCATGAGATGGTCATTTTTTTCTTTCAATTTGTTTATATAGTGTATTACGCTGACAGATTTTCATACGTTGAGCCATTTCTACATCTAAAGGATGATGCCTACTTGATTATGGTGGATGATTTTTTGATGTGATGTGTTCTTAAATTAGATGTGCCAGTATTTTATTGAGTATTTTTGCATCAATTCTCATGAGGGAGATTGGTCTGTAATTCTCTTTCTTTATTGCATCTTTGTGTGGTTTGGATATCAGGGTATCTGTAGCCTCATAAAAAGAGTTTGGTAATGCTCCTTCTGTTTCTGTTGTGTGGCACAATTTGAGGGGTATTGGTGTTAGTAGTTCTTTGAAATTCTGCAAGAATTTTGCACTTAAACCATCTGGTCTTGGGAGGACTTTTTGTTGGGAAAGCTTTTAGTGATTGCTTCCATTTCCTAGCATGTTATAGGTATATTTAAATTTTTTTATCTTGTCTTTATTTTAGTAAGTTGTACCTATTCAGAAAATTGGCCATTTCTTTTAGATTTTCCAATTTTGTGAACTATAGGCTTTTGAAATACTACCTGATGATTCTCTGGATTTCCTCCATGTCTGTTGCTATGTCCCTCTTTTCATTTCTGATTTTGTTAATTGGATATTCTCTCTATGCCTGTTGTTAGTTTGGATAAGGGTTTGTCATTCTTTTTGGTTTTCTCAAAGAACCAACTCTTTGTTTTATTGATTCTCTATAATATTCTTTTTGTTTATATTTGATTGATTTTAGGCCTCAATTTATTTCTTGCTATCACCTATTCCATCATCATAAATTTTGCTTCTTTTTGTGCTAGACCTTTTAGGTGTTCTCTTAAGTCGCTAGTATGAAATTTCTCCAAATTCTTTATCTGGGCACTTAGTGCTATGAACTTTCTTCTTAGCACTGCTTTCCTAATTTCCCATAAGTTTGGGTATGTTGTGCCTTTATATGCATTGAATTCTAAGAAGTCTTTAATTTCTTTATTTCTTCTTGGACCAGTGGTAATTCAGATGAGAGTTGTGCAGTTTCTTTGAGTTTGTAGGCTTTCTGTAGTTTGTTAGTTGTTGAATTCTAACTTTAACTCATGCTGATCCAATATTTATAGGTGTTTATTCCAATTTTTTTGTATCTGTTGAGATTTTCTTTGTGTCCAAGTATGTGATCAATTTTATAGACGGTTCCACAAGGTGCTGAGAAGAAGGTAAATTCTTTTCTGTTTGGGTGAAATGTTCTATAGATGTTTGTTATTAAACTGAGTCAAAACATCTGTTAATTTCTTTTTATTTCACTGTAAATTTTCTGTCTGGCTGACCTGTCTATTGGCAAAGGCAAAGTGTTGAAATCTCCCACTATTAGTGTGTGGGGTTTGATGTCTGATTTAAAATTCAGTAATGCTTCTTTTACAAATGTGGGTGCCCTTGTATTTGTGGCATAAATGTTGAGAATTGAGACTTCATCTTGATGAAATGATAAAGATAAAATGTCCTTCTTCATCTCTTTTGATTATTTTAAATATAAAGTTCATTTTGTTAAATATTAAGATATCTATACCAGCTTGTTTCTTACATCCATTTGATTGGAAAATCTTTTCTCAGCCCTTTATTCTGAAGTAATGTCTCTCTTTGAAGTTGATGCGTGTTTCTTGTATGCAACAGAAGGATGAACACTGATTTTGTGGTCATTTTTTTAGCCTGTATCTTTTCATAGGTGAATCAAATCCATTGATAGTAAGAGATATTGACTAGTGATTATTTGTTCCTGTTATTTTTTGATTTTGTTGTTGTGGTGGTAGTGGGTGTATGTTTTTCTTTGGGGGGATTTCTGGTGTGGGATCATTAGTTGCCTTTGTTTTCATGTGTGAAACTAACTTCCTTAGGTTGGAGTTTTCCATCTAGTACTTTCTTTAGGGCTGAATTTGTGGCTAGGTGTTGTTAAATCTGGTTTTATAACAGCTAGAAACAGATGCAGAGATTCACATCCAAGCACTAGGCTGAGCTTGGGGAATCATTTTAAAGAAAGGGAAGGGGGATTGTACAAGCCAGGGGGTCAAGATCATCACAAGAGAAGCTACCGAAACAACCTAGTTGGGCTCATACCAGCTCACAGAGTCTGAACTGCCAACCAGGAAGCCTGAATGGGACTGACCTAGACCTTCTACACAGATGTGACTGTTGTGTAGCTTGGTTTAGTTGTTGGATTTCTAGTCATGGGAACAGGGTCTTTGACTGACTTTCAGGAACCTATTCATAATGAGTTGGCTACCCAACCTTAAGAAAAGGGGAGGAACTTAGTCCTATTGCAAATTGAAATGCCATGCTTTGCTGACACCCATGGGAATCCTGCCCCTTTCTGAACAAAAACAGAGGAGGAGTATACTGAAGGGAGGTAGAGAGAAGGAATGGGAGGAGAGGAAACTGTGGTTAAAAAATAAAATAAATAAATAAATAAATTTAATGAATAATAAAAACAACTTTGGTCTCAATTCTAATGTATTTCAGGAAGTCTACCCTGCTTGTACACATGAGTAGCTTCTCAATTTCTTCTGTCCCTTCTCTTTGTTTATCACATCTAAGGCATTTGTCATATTTGGAAGCCATTTACTTGTTTACTGATTTATATTATGCCCTATTTTTTAAGGGATTTGTCAGTAATAATGTTTTAGATGGCAAAACAAAAAAAAATGAAAGTTTATTGCAACAGTAACAAAAAAACTGAAGAAAAAGCATGCAGAACACTGTTCACTGATTATTGAATGAAAATAGGAGTTCTTACGCCAAGGCATGCCCTTTGCACTTGTTTTTAAGGAAGTAAAAACAAACAAGCTTAAAAGCAAAATTCTAAAGACTCAAAGATTCAAAAATAACAATAAAATACTTTTCTCAAAAAATAAAATCATCTGTAAAGATTTTCTTTATGAGAGAGGTGAGCGAAACTAAAAGGAATATGAGAAAGCAGTGCATTTGGCATAGATCGTAATTCCAAAGTCCCCGTGGTATCTGGCCTCCATCTTTGTGGTGGGCATCCCTGTGCCTGCCAAGTCTTGATGGCTCCTTGGAGGAGTGTCAAGACAACCTACCAAAATCTTGACCACTCCCCCAGTCTACTTAAACTGCTTCTTCTGAATGTCCCCTTGTGCTCTCTTTCCTCTCTCTTTGGTGGTTGCATTCCTGGCTTCTGGGTTCCCTCTCAGGGCCACCCGAGAGTGCAGTAGTCCCATTAAACCTGGATATTTTTTTTATTTGGCTTGTTGTGATTTACCTTGATGTAATTTTTGTGCCAGCAGAGAACTTGCATTGGGAAAAATTCCTAACATCTTAGAGGTACCTCGAGATGTGGCGGCCTTTCCTTGTGGCCCTAGGCCATGCTTTGAAAGCTCCCTAATCCACAATCTGAGCTCTCCAAGCCACACTAAAACTGACTCCTGGGCCACAGTGGCTGCATCTTGTTGAGTCCTTTTTTCTTGTCTATGCTATAGGGTTTTGGGGGGGACCCATTCATACTTACTTTTATCAATTATGAGACTCTTGTTGAATTCACGAGCTAATGCCAAGAGTTTAATCTCAGCAGCAGCAAGATTGGCAAGACCAGGCCTGGCTCAGATAGGCTTTGTTTGCTCCAGGGATACCTAGCATTCAATTTCCATGACCCAGTTAGGCCTAAGAGCTATTTTAACAAAGGTGCTGTAATAGACTTAGGCCACTTGGTTGGGCATAGACTTTAAAATGGGGACTTACAGTTCAAAGCCAGATCTGCTGTTACCCCTGGGATGCCTCTTAAAAAATCTTTAAAAATTGGGCCTGTCCAATAAAGGACAAATGGGCAGAACTTACAGAAAGTCCATAGTTTTGGAGCTTTCCGCTCTCACCCTTCCCTTAGTAGCCAGTGTCTCACAGCACCAAACAGCCAGAGGAACTGGCCCCTCTCCCACTTCCTAAACCCCACATTACCTGTGGAGCAACATTCTCCACATTCCTCTCCTTCCTAGTCTACACCCTCCCTTCTGAGGAGGTTCAAGGTCAACTTCCACCTTGCCCACCTTCCTCCTGCCCTTTCCCTCCTACCTCACGTCCCCACCCTTGGACGCCCTCTGTGTAATGGGCTACCCCCTCCCAATGCTCCCCAGTCTCCACCCATACCAGATCCCACCAGAGCTCCTCCCTTCTCTGTCCTCTACAGGAGGTGGTGAAAGTCAATGGAATTATGAAACTTCCCTTTTCTTTGCAGATCTCTCTCAGAAAAAAAAAGTGGCTAGGTTCCTTTTCTACTAATCCTTCTGCCTAACCATTTTATTTTTGTGTTGTGTGGAAGCCCAAATATGTGAGCCTCTTTCCATCTTGACCAAAGGTCAGAGAGTTGGAACTTACCTCTATTCCATCAAGGTTATTGTGTTTCTACAGCAAATAAATGTCCAACCAATATTTAGAATGGAGAATTCTGCTCTGTCAAGGTTATTGTCAACAGGTGTGGCTAATGTCCAGGCCTTGTATTTAAGGAATAGAGAAGTAGATATGTTTCTACCTCAAACAAAAGTCTAAGGATCCAAATAAGGTTCCAGTTCCCTTATGGAGATAACATTGAATTCTATTCTGGGAGTGGTTTGCTTACAGAGTGTTTTGGTCTAGGGTGTGAGCATGACTTGTTTTGTCCTCACAACAAAATGTTTAACTATAGATCTATCCTGTGACCTTCAACTGGTCTATTCATTTTCTGGTGTCCTGCTAAGGCAGATTTGTTTTTTTTTTTTTTTTCCTACTCCTACCTCTTGGGGTAAAGGCATTTTAAACAATGTGAAATTAAAGGCGGGCAATTTCAACATTCACTAGAACTCCCTCCTGGTACTATTCAGTGTTTTATGTTTTATTATTATTTATACATGTCTTTGAATTCTTTACTGATATTTCTTAGTCCCCATGCCCCTATCCTGGCAAGAAGTAGTTTTGTTGAGGTTGGTCCCTGACAGTGCTGTTTACTTCACCCACTCATCCTCTTGTAAATAGCCCTCCAAAACTCATTGGTTTATTATTGTTGTTGGCTTAGTAGAATTGATACTCCAGCTTTTGTTGGTTGAAGGTAAGGAGAAAAATAGATCATTGTGTAGTTTCTCCAGAAAAAGACTTAAGCAAGCATATGCTTTTATATGTATTTATTTATTTATTTAGAGAAAGGATTTCTTTGTAGTTTTTGAACCTGTCCTGAAACTAGCTCTTGTAGACCTAGCTGGCCTTGAACTTACAGAGGTCTGCTTGCCTCTGCCTCCCAAGTGCTGGGATTAAAGGTGTATGCCACTACCACTTGGCTCATATTTAATGTTTTTGTTCCTTATATTACTACTGAAATCTAACCTATGCTTTCCACTCTTACCATCATGTGGAAATCCCAACCTGATATAGTTCCATGCATTATAATTAAAACAAATATAAGTATTCATTTCTATCATAAAGAGTCTGATGAATAAGACTGAGAAAAAATCCTGTTTAGGTCATATTAGCAATTTCAACAAATCAACATAGGAATTACAGAGAATGAACTTAGTTCCTTCCTAATAGCATTTATCTTGTTTCATTACTGCCCTTTTCTTCTGTTATTATGAAGTTAATGCAATCTAATTCAGTAATGTTTTCGGAATGTGATGAAGGAAATGGAAAAAGCCTTTTAAACATTTGAATAGAATAATTTCTATGAAACTGTGGTACATCATAACCATGATGCACTTGAAGTCAATATTTGACTAAGGGCCAAATGTTTCCAGAATTGAGACATTTCCATCAATATTTGTAATGAAACTCAGTAAGAAAACTAGAATTCTTGGTCTTGGACCTATTTTTAGGGTGTTCAGAATTTTCTCTCTGAATGATGTGCTCTGAGAATTTTAGTGTTCCTTCTGTACGGATAAAAGGAAAGGTCAGACTACCTAAAGGGTTGTTGCTAGTACCCTTGAAAGACCTGGATAAATACAGACCTTCCCAGCAGGGAGAAAGTAGCCAAAAATCCAAGCAGGAAGAGAAGAATCAAAAACCTAGGCTTAGCCAGTTAGTGACTGACCGTGTTTCAGGAACTAGCTGAAGATAAAGTTAGGTTGTAATCTTGAAAATAATCTTGAGAAACATCGAGTTTCCCCCTTGTGATTGTCATTGTAATGTGTTTTAAGAACTAGCTGAGTATGACCTTGGGAGTGGTCCTGAGAGGCAGGGTGTTGCCCCCTTGTAATCTTCAGTGGTATTTTCGGAATTTTCTTTGACACACTCCCTGCCAATTCCAGATCACTGGGCTGTAGTTTCTTCCCTTAAAAAGCATGGGATAAATTTGGACTAGCTGAACACAGCGGACAATGAGGAAGAATGGGAACTCAAGAACAATTGCAGTGGGTTTTTGATCCTACTGCACGTACTGGCTTTGTGGGAGCCTAGGCAGTTTGGATGCTCACCTTATGAGACCTGGATAGAGGTGGGCGGTCCTTGGGCTTCCCACAGGTCAGGGAACCCTGATTGCTCTTTGAGCAGATGAGGGAGGGTGACTTGATCGGGGGAGGGGGAGGGAAATGGGAGGCGGTGGTGGGGAGGAGGCAGAAATCCTTAATAAATAAATAAATTAAAAAAAAATCGGTTCTCCAGGTCACTCAGGGTCGAACTCTTCCCCTGCCTTTGTTATGAGTCTCGGCCCCAGTGCACTGGTTCCCATCTCATCTCATCATTAAAGCCTCCTGTGATTGCAGCAAAAATGGTCTCTCATGAGTAACTAGGGGAGTCGTGTTATCCCGAGACGTGAGTGAGAGTCTCCCTAGAACTGGGGGTCTTTCACCCTTCCACATACTGGGATGAGAAAGCAGGCTTGGTAGATTCTGAATAATTTAGAATACATCAACATCATGAAAAATCATGTTCTGTAAAATATTGGTTTAAAATTATTCTTTGTTCTAATTTGTGGTGCTCAGGGTTGAGCCCAGAGTCCTCCTCACATAAGGTGAAATACACTGCTACATATATTGGTTTAATTACTTTAAACTAAGTTATAATTATTTTAAACATTAAATAACCCAATCCCAATCCCACATACATACTACTTGCCAAGAATTAATCTACTCAAAAATGCAGTGTTCTCATAGTGAAAGACCCCTACTTAGCAGCATTAAGTTAGCAGCAGCAATAACGCTATTTTACAAGGCTTGAATTTTTGAGCAATATAACTGAAAGCTAGGACAGGGGAGTTTAATTTAGAGATAAGGGCTTTGGCCAGCTTAGGGGCAGGGGCGCTGAGCAAGGCAAGATATCTCTGGTCAACCATCTGGACTGCCAGCAGGGGACTTGGGGTCCAAAGGAAGAATGGCACCCTAGATAGGCCAGGGCAGCATGTATATCTGGTTTCTTGGAAACCGCGAAATTGTGCTCAGTTTGAACCCGAGCCTTATTCAAATTGCCCAATCAGAACCCTGTAACTATGCCTCTCGCTTCTGTTCCCGCGCTTCTGCTTCCCTATAAAAAACCCACTGTTCCAACCTGAAGGTGCGCAAGTCCTCCGAAAGACTTGTTGCCCGCAGGTACCTGTGTTAACTCAATAAACCTCTTGCTGTTGCAGCCATAGGAGTGGCCTCGCTGTTCTTTGGGAGGGTCTCCCCAGACTGAAAGGCAGCCCACCTTGGGGGTCTTTCAATAGGATATTAACAGAACTACTGGCTTCACAATCTGGTTTATACACTTACTATTTTTTTTTCCTTTTGGTTTTTTGAGACAGGGTTTCTCTGTAGCTTTGGAGGCTGTCCCAGAACTAGCTCTTTGAGACCATACTGGCCTCAAACTCACAGAGATCCACTTGCTTCTGTCTCCTGAGTGCTGAAATTATAGGTGTGAGCCAACACTATTCGGTCTACTCTTAGTATTTGCATGGTAAAGATTAACTTTATGTAGTTTCTTCATGTAAGTATAGATGTACCATGTATCTGTTCAACAAGGTTGAAAAAGTGGGATGTTACTATAGTCTTCAGTTTTAGGCAAAGCTAAAGCAAGAAAAAAATCCGCTGTTCTATACTCTTGTGGGATGTTGGTTGGTTTTCAACATGAGAAGGGTTTGTTATATTATTATCAAGTAATTATAAAGAATGTTTCAGGTTTTTTTCTTTGGGTGTTTCTTATTTACATATATTTATGTAAGTTTCTTTTATTTTAGTTAACTTAATTTTTAAAAAGAAAACATATTATAGAGATAAGTAAAATAATTTCCCTTTAAAAATTTTAAAATAATAGCCTATAAGAGCAATCAAAATTCACAAGAAATGATGCTACCTCACAAGACCTATTCTTCATTTAGGGTTGATAGACTAGAAACACCAGAAAACAAAACAATACCAGTCCTGTGCTCCTATATAGCCTCTCAAAGATAAAACATGTACACTCTGAGTTGTGTGAGTATCTGTTGTTAAACATAGGCAGGCAGAATTCATACTTCAAGTTCTGTAGCTGAAATACCATACTGTACAAAGTTTTACTTGAAACATTTTAAGGTCCTCACCCCTGGGAAAGGTTCAGCCCATTTAGAGAGTGTGCCTTTGACTTAAGCTGAGGCTCACACAGCCTGAGAAACTCTTGAACACACACTATAAATAATGTTTGACAGATAGTCTTGCAAAATCTGAGCCTCATTATTGCAGTTTGACTTGTGTTTCCCTTGTCATAGGTTCATGTTGCTATTCTTTTTTAAAAAATGCTGCAAGATCCCCACAGCAGTAAGCAGCATAAATGTTGTAGGTCCCAAATGGTGGCAGTGGGCCATGTGGTGGCAGGCAGTGGGCCCTGGGAGCAGCCAGTCCCAGGCAGAAATGACTGCCGGTCCCAGAGTGGCGGCCCGAGCAGTGGCTGTGGGCCATGTAGCGGCAGACAGCGGGCCCTGGGAGCAGCCAGTCCCAGGCAGAGACAGCTGCTGGTCTCAGAGCAGTGGTGGCGGGCCATGTGGCAGCAGGCAGTGGGCCCCAGGCAGAGATGGCTGCTGGTCCCCGAGCAATGGCTGGTCCCAGGCAGGGAGACACATGGCGGGCGGGCAGAAGACCGAAATATGGATAGACACGACATGCAGGGTGAGGTTGAATGTTTATTCAGGGGGTTATGGAGGAGGAAGGGTGAAGGGGGGACAGGGAGAGAGAGAGAGACAGAAAGAGAGAGAGACAGAGAGAGGGAGAGAGAGAGACAGAGAGAGAGAGAGAGAGAGAGAGAGAGAAGAGGAAAAAGAGACAGAGAAGGGGGGAAGCAGAGAAGTGGGGAGAGAGGCAGAAGCAAAGCTGCCTCTCTGAGAGGAAGATGGAAAAGAGAGTGAGCTCAGGCCGGAAGCTGAAGATCAGCCTGCCTCAGCGGATGGGGGACGGAGTGGGCGTGGCTTGTCTTTTAAAGGGACCAAAACCATAACACATGTAATATACAGTCAGTCACCATTATGCTTCTGATAATGTTAGTTATATGTCTTACCTTGTCTAAACAGTAAGGAACCAAGACACACATACACATGCACATACACACACAAATATAAGATATATATATCTTTCCCAAGGTCTGCATATCCCAGGTACAATCCTGATTATTTAGTCATTAGTGGCTACTCCTTTTGTTAATAAAAACTGAAGTACTCTTTTATATGTTTTGTCATGCATATTGCAAAAGATCTAAGATACTTAGTAAGATACAATGTCATTTTGAAAGAAAAAAAGTGAATACTAAAATAAACCTATTGGTTTTTTTCACTCACACTAAATAGGTAATGCTACTGAACAGTATGGCAAATACTATTATTATATTGAAACAATGAAGATGCTATTCCAACATTACTCAGAGATGTTACTGCATCACCTACAAGAAAAAGTGTATCAGTGAAAAGATACTGAAATGCATTTAAATGATATAGTTTGGTTCTGACAAGAAACTGCCATAAAATGAACTGCTTCAAAATTGAATGGATTAGAGCAATATCAATAATTTATTTTGCTCAAAAATACTCAATTTGGGTACATCAAATCCAGGGAATGTCTTTCACTATAACATACCTCTTAGCCAGGGCAGCTCAAATAGTGTGGCTCACTTATATGGAAACAAAGCTAGTGCTGTGTGTTGTCTGGTGACTTTGTCAAGGCTGTCAGTAGTGATCAAAAGCTCTCTGTGGATATTTGCTTCTTGTGGTGATCATAACATAGCGATTATAATATGGAAAGGCATGTTTGCAAAGAGATAGGTAGAAACATATATATTACTATCTTTAAGAATGGGCAAAAAAATGATCTAGCATTACTTGTGAAGTTTCTCATTGGCCAAGACAGTCAGTTTCCACCCATATTTAAGGGAAGAAGATGATGATATTACTTGTTGTAAATCAAAATATTGATATTCACAGACCGTGGGCAGAAAAATCACTATGTATTTGGAATCACTGTTGAATTCGAACAAAATCCTTTAAACATCATAGAAATATATCAAATACTAGGCAATATATTATAAGATAATTAAATCTAAAGAGACTTTGCAATAAAACGACATACAATGAGAAACTCACCATGCCTTTGTGGAGATAAGAACCAGACAAGGTTGTCATTTTTATTGAAGATATACTTGAAATTTTGATTTCTGATTTTTAAAGTCTAATTTTAGGTTATATTTGTATTAGTTGTAAGTATGATTTCATTAACTTATGGGGACATTTTATGCATATATAAAGAGACTCAGCCAGTGAAAGAGACGGTTTATATATTTGAACAGTTGTGCACATCACAGAACCAGTCATTTACCTAGCATTCTGTCCCACGTGATTTATATTTCTCATTTCAATATTTTACCTGTGATATTTTTACCAATTGCTAATTAATTTTCCTTTATATTATGTATTAAGGGTACTGATTAAAGTGTATTTTGAAAAAGGCACATATTCTACAATATTTTCTTATTTCTCATTAATTTTTTTGAAAAGTGATAAAATAATTTTACTAAAGGCAAAATGGACTAAATTACAATTTTGTCTGTGACAAAAACAGATTTGTGTTGTGATACAAACTTTTTATACATTTTGAAGTTTTGTCACTCAGATTGGTTTAATAAATAGCTGAATGGCCAATAGTGAGGCAGGATTTGGGAGGTAGAGAGGACAGTGGAAAGAAGGGTGTAAATACAAAGAGTTGCCATCCAGACTCAGAACAAGCACCTTGGGCATTGCAAAGTGAAGGTAACCAAGCCACATGATTTCACATAAATTAATAGAAATGAGTTGATTTAAGTTACAAGAGCTGGTTAGAAATATGCCTAAGCTATCAGCTAAACTTTCATAAATAAGTTTCTGTGTCATTACTGAGGAGCTGCTAGTCCTGATGAACAAACAAGTTTAACTAAGGTTTGTGAGACAAAAATGATGCTGAATAATAATAAAATGGCTTTAAATATTGAAAAATAGTTTTTGACGGATTCTGAATATTGAATTAGTAAAGCTGAATGCTAATATTAATGGATAAAATGGATCATTGTAATCCATTCATTCTTTCAACTAGTATTATTTAGAGTTTTAAGATAGATCCAATTACATAAGGAAGACTGCAGTAAGGGGCATGTAGGGCAAAGCTGGGTGCATACCAATATGCTAGTTAAGAAGAGTAGATAATGCAGTGCTGTATTAACTACATGTCCTAAACTTGATATTATATTTATGAAAATTAACTTGTTTATGGCTCACCATGATTTTATCACTCAGTTTCTGTGATAATTTCCTCCTAAGATGAATAAAGTAAGATTCCCAATGGGTCAAGTCAAAGTGATTCATAGTGAAAACTAGTCCCACTGGAAAGTAATATATGAGAAATATTTTTAAGACAAATGTAGTATAAAAAATGTTAGTGTTCTATTGTGCAGAGTATTTTCCAATAAGCATTTTTCTAAGAAATTTCTCTTGCTTCACTTTCACTTGCCATTAATTTAACAGCTAGAATTCTTGAGTGAAAGGATATCAGAGCTAGAGCAGAAGGAGAAAAGTTCCAATTCTTCACATATAAAATTTAAATCTTTAGATTAGTGCTATGTTAGGTTGAGAAATATAATATTGTTAGTGTTTGTGCCCTAGAGTCTGAATTTTACGTAAAGTAGAAAAAAGAAGGAAGATCAAGATGGAGATAAAATAACTTGACTGGATTTTGTGAAAGAATCCAGGAAATACTTTCAGATTTTTGGAGAAAAGCAAGAAATCAAGACAGACCAGGAACTAGGTAATAGATAAGTTTTCTACTGAGTTGTTTGTTTTAAAGTTCAATAAAGTGACAAGACTTTAATTTTTCTTTATGGGCGAGAACAAATATAGTTTACTGAAAGCCTGAATGTCTATACAAAAGGGAATGAGTCTCCTACTGTATAAGTGAATATGATTTCAATCATTAAAGGAAAGAGGAGAAATAGTGACATTTAGTTAGCAAATTTGTTGCTTGTCTTTGATAGAGACAGTGATGTTGATCTTCACCTGAATCTCATGAGTTTAGTGTGCCTGCTTTTTCCCTTCTGACCATTTAGGCTTGCATTCATTTTTTTCACCTAAAAGAATATTTAGAAGGAATGGAGGCTTTGATTTCTGAAAAGCACAACCTAAAAACGAATTGAAACAAATTTTGTACTGGAAATAAACACTGTTGGGTTTTATTAGGAAATAGAGGTTCTCAAACAACCATGGACACTGTAGAAGAATGTATGCTTCTCAGTGTCACAATTAGAATATCCTCAATGTCTGGATATGTGTAATAAATTGCCTTTGGTGTTTGTGTCTCCAACAATTGTTATTTCAAGTAGTACTCTTAACAGTATAAAAGCAGTCATAGCAACCCAAAATGGGGAAAACTATGAGACTAAAAATATTTTGTCTCATGATTGTATTAATAAGCTATATTGGTATAATAATTCATTATACAACAGTTATATTGATAAAAGAAAAGATGAAAAGTCATTGCAATAAAGTTTGTTTGGAAAATTGATAGCACTCCAAACAAGGATGAATACAATTATCTGAAATTATTTTTTGAACTTTTAATAAGAAAACATGTTTAGAAGTGAAAAATAAAAAAGTTAGTTTACTGGACATGCAAATTGTTAATCCACTTCATTATAGTTTTAAGGTCTTCATAAAATTTTGCTTATGAATTCTCATTCTGAAAACATCATCTTAAAAATACAATGTTAAGCTTCTTAGGATTTTCATACAAATTTATTCCCCAGAAATCTATATTTAATCATAAAATACTGACAACAACTAAACTTCTACCAAGAAAACAAGAGTCTGCTTTTAGGAGTATATCTTAACTATGCTTCTGAAAGCTTCTTAGTGGAGTAGTTAAATAAAAGCAGAAAATTAATTAATCAGATTAGCTAAAAAAGAAATAAGAAGTTTATTATCTAGATTAAAATATTTCTAATAATTTTGTCTAATGTTATGCTCCTGGATAATTTAATTTTTCATAATTTTGTTTTCTGGATTATTTTATATTCATTCATTTGTATGACTTTGATACTATAAAGTAGACATTATTTTTAAAAAGCTAAGCATTATCATGTAAACTTAAATCTGGACTAACATCTCATCTTACTCAGTTTGTGTTGGTACTGCTTTGACTACTACAAAGAAGAAAGGTGATCCACCCTGTAGTCAATGTGGAGCAAAACCTAATAACTCTCCAAAGACTTCACTTGGATGAGTCCCAAAATATTCAGCTGAAATACTGAGATTCAACCTGTATCTTATACTCTGAGGTTTGTAACAATAAAGTTAAATTCTGAATATTTGTCTGAAGTGAGTAAAAAGGTGGGAGGAATGCCTAAACACAGACGGAAACTTTGTTGTGTGATCACAGATTGAGTTTTGTCACTATTATTAGTGGAAGAAACAAATACATTTGAATATACATTAAAATATAATATGGATTATAATCATTTAAAATATGTTTGTATCATGCCTAATATTTTTATTTTTAATTGTTGATAGAAGTAGTTTCAATATTTTTAACGTTTTTAATATGTATTTGTTGTGAACACATTAGATGTGTGTATGTAATGAATAAAATAACAAATAGCAATCTAGAGGTAAAATAATATATGAGCCATACACCACTCATTTCAAACATTTATATATGAGTTAGGTGAATATAGATAACTTATACTCATTATAAATATTTTGTCTAGTTTTTCCAAAATAAGCCTGAAGTTCAATGTGTAATCCATTGTTTAATTATGATCTGTATGAAAACCCTGCTGTTTAAGTTTATCCTCAGATTAATTCAATAAATATTATTTTCAATAACACAGGTAAATTTTAGTCATAATTTCAATAGTTGGGTTACCTTTTATTATAAAATTAACAACAAAATACTTCCCATTTTCACTGAAAGTGAAAAAATCACATTATCTACTGAATAAATTACAAGTTAAAGTACACTTTTAGAAAGATAATCATTGTATCAAAATTACCGTGATTGCTGCCTAAACTGTACATAAATTTACACAATGTCAATAAATATGATAAATTTTACAATTTAAAAGCAAATATTTCATTATAAAGTAAGTTATATTACAGATATTCATCAAGAAACACTTTCAATTCACAATAGCCACAAAACATATAAAATATCTTGGTGTAACACTAACAAAGGATATGAAAGACCTATTTGACAAGAACTTTATGCCTTTGAAGAAAGATATTGAAGAAGATACCAGAGAATGGAAAGATCTCCTATGCTCTCTTGGATATAGGAAGGATCAACATAGTAAAAATGGCAATCTTACTGAAGGCAATCTATAGATTCAATGCAATCCCCATAAAAATCCCAACATAATTCTTCACAGAACTTGTAAAACAATACTCAACTTCATATGAAAAAAACAAAAAATGCAGGATAGCCAAAACATTCTTGTACAATAAAGGAACTGCCAGAGCCATTACGTTCCCTGACATCAAGCTCTATTACAGAGCTACAGTAATGAAGACAGCTTGGTATTGTCATAAAAGCAGACATTGACCAATGGAATTGAATTGGAGGCCCAGATATTAATTCCCACACCTATGATTTTTGACAAAGAAGCAAAAAAGATACAATGGAACAAAGAAAGTATCTTCAACAAATGGTGCTGCATGCCTTTAATCCCAGCATTTGGGAGGCAGAAGCAGGTGGATCTCTGTGAGTTTGAGACCAGCCTGGTCTATAGAGCTAGTTCCAGGACAGGCTCCAAAGCCACAGAGAAACCCTGTCTCGAAAAACCAAAAAAAAAAAAAAAAAGAAAGAAAGAAACAAATGGTGCTGGCATAACTGGATGTCAACCTGTAGAAGAATGAAAACAGAACCATATCTGTTGCCATGCACAAAACTCAAGTCCAGATGGATTAAAGACCTCAATATAAATAAGACCACACTGAACCTGACAGAGGAGAAGGTAGGAAGTAACCTTCAATGCATGGGCACAGGAGACTACTTCCTAAATAGTAGCACAGTAGCACAGACAATAAGAGCATCAATAAATAAATGGGACCTCCTGAAACTGAGAAGCTTCTGTAAAGCAAAGGACACAGTCAATAAGACAAAATGGCAGCCCATTGAATGGGAAAAAATCTTCACCAAACCCCACATCAGATAAAGTAATGATCTCCAAAATATATAAAGAACTCAGGAAATTGGACATTAAAATTCTAAATAACCCAATTAAAAAGTGGTGTACCGAACTAAACAGAGAATTCTCAACAGAAGAAGTTCGAATGGTTAGAAGATACTTAAGGACATGTTCTTCTTCATTAGCTATCAGGGAAATGCAAACAAAAACTTTCAGATACTATCTTACACCTGTCAGAATGGCTAAGATCAAAACACTAACGATAGCTTATGCTGGAGAGGTTGTGGAGCAAGAGGAACTCTCATCCATTGCTGGTGGGAATGCAAACTTGTGCAACCACTTTGGAAATCAGTGTGGCGGTTTCTCAGAAAACTGGGAGTCAACCTACCTCCAGATCTGGCAATACCACTCTTGGGAATATACCCAAGAGATGCCCAATCATACTACAAAAGCATTTGTTTAACTACATTCATAGCATCATTATTTGTAATCACCAGAACCTGGAAACAACCTAAACACCCCTTAATTGAAGAATGGATAAAGAAAGTGTGGCACATCAACACATTAGAGTACTACTCAGCAGTAAAAAATAATGGCATCTTGAATTTTGCATGCAAATGGACAAAATTAGAAAACATTATCCTGAGTGAGATAACCCAGACCTCAAAAGATGAATATGGTGTGTACTCCCTAATAAATGGATACTAGTCATAAACAAAGGGCAACAAACCTATAGTTCAGGATCCTAGAGAAACTATGCAATAAGGTGAACCCAAAGAAAATCATATATAGACCCACCTGGAAATTGGAATCAGACAAAAATTTGGGAGCAGGTGAACATGAAGTAGAAAGAAGGGGAGAAGGGGGCCTTAGGAGAACTTGAGGGAATGGGATAGTTGAGAGGGAAGACAGACCGATATGAGAGCAAGGAAAGAGATATCTTGATTGAAGGAGCCATTGTGGAGTTAGCAAGAAACCTGGATCTAGAAAAATGCCCAAGAACCCACAGGGATGACCCCAGCTAAGACCCTAAGCAATAGAGGAGAGGGTTTATGAGCTGACCTTACCCTGTAGTCAGACTGATGATTTTCTTAAATATCACCATAGAACCTTCGTCTAACAACAGATGCAAACAGAGGCAATGACCTACATTGGACTGAGCTCTCAAGATCCATCTGAAGAGTGGGAGGAGTTAGAGTATGAGCAAGGAATTCAAGATCATGAGTGGGTCATCCACTGAGACAGTTTGCTTGCGCTAATGGGAGCTCACCAACTCCAACTGGACTAGGAGTGAACAAGCCCCTCTGATGAGCGTTGACAGCTGGGGTAGACTGAAGGACCACTAATAGTGACACTGGGATGTGTCTCTACTTGCATATAGTGGCTTCATGGGATCTTATTCTCTTTGAATGTAAACCTTGCTCAATCTAGATGTAGTAGGAAGGGCCATGGACTTCCCACAGGGCGGGGTGAATGGCACTCCTTTAGGGTTTGAGGGGTGGAGGAGGGAGTAGAAATTTGGATTGATATTTTTTAAGTAATAATAAATAAAATAAACACATTTCTAAATAAATCAAAAAACATTTTCAAGCTAAATAAATTCATTTTAGCAGGTGTTAAAGCAATATATGAAGAATATCCCAAAGCCTAGATCCAATATTGAATTTTAAATTACAGGACTATTTTATGGAATGTAGGAGGAGACTGCTTGTTTGTTCTGGCTGCCCAAACCAAAATAGCCAAACAGAAACTATATTAATTAAAACACTGCTTGGCCCATTAGCTCTAGCTTCTTATTGGCTAACTTACATTAATTTAACCCATTTCTATTAATCTGTATATCACCATGAAGTCATACTTACCAGCAAAGCTTTAGCATGTCTATCTCTGGTGGCAGACTCATGGCATTTCAACTCTGCCCTTCCTTCTCCCAGCATTCAGTTCTGTCCTACATGTTTA
This sequence comes from Microtus pennsylvanicus, assembly GCF_037038515.1. NCBI lineage: Eukaryota > Metazoa > Chordata > Mammalia > Rodentia > Cricetidae > Microtus > Microtus pennsylvanicus. The sequence continues at coordinate 108,321,860 of NC_134586.1, read as the reverse complement.
CCTAAGTCCTACCCTACCAACAGGCCAAGGCAGTTTCCTTATTTATTAATGGTAATTACAGCACCTAGAGGGGATTCCCAAATCACCTCCCCTTTTCTGTTTGAATAAAAAGGAAGGTTATAACTTTAAGATATTAAAATTACATATAACAGGTATCAAGCAATAATTACAGTTATAATATTTATATATACTTTGTCTTTTATCATAACTAAGGAAAACTATAACTATAACTATGTATTCTTCAACTCGATTAAAGACTCCAAAAGGCTATAATACTACCTAAACAGGAAGTACATTGTAAGCAACTTCCAAAAGTTAAGAATTGACAGAGACTTCTCGCTGCCTAGACAGTCATCTAAAGTTCTTCTGTGCCATTGGGGCATCCATCTTCATCCTACAGTCCAATAGTATCCAGCAAACTTTTCCATGAAGCAGGAAATTTCAAAATTTGTTCCACCTTTATTAGCAGTTTGCCAGTCACTTTCTTTTGTATCCTGTAGAATGTCTCACAGACTCTTTCATGAAGCTGGAACCCCGAAGGACCATGTCACCTTTAGGCAGTTTAGAAGTCATTTCTCTGCTGGCCTGCATGTCCAGTTAATCAGTCTGACAAGAGCAGTTTCTTGCTCAAATGGCTAACCAACTCCATAAGGATCCTCATTAATGCCCATCTTCCTTTTGAAGTAACCTGTGCTGCCAGGAGCAGATGTGTCTCATTGCCATGAAAAGTCTTAAGTTATTAAAACACTTTAAATACCATATTCTGAAGGTTTCTGAAATATTTGAAGAAATCTTATCTAACTGAAGTATATTTCTATATATCTAGAAATTCTAGCTAACATGACTACAATCTTGACTATTATAGATGAGTGTTTATTAACATATTCCTTAATTATACATTATATTTTTAAATGATCTACACAAACATAATACCTTAATCAAGATCAGAACTACATTGAGCTTAAATTTGTATAAATAATATGAATGAAAATTATTCATATCTATATCATATCCCCCTTTTAATGTAAACAAGCATTTAATAGACACTATTTTGGAATATGGGTATAGTTTTGTCCATACTAGTTTCTGCTGATTAGGGCCACTGTCAATAAGGTCTTTTATGGTTTATCCTGTTTGCTAGGTTCATTCCAGTCAGCGGTTGGGCAAAGTAATTTTTGAGGGTTGTTCAAGGCAACTTTTCAGGGGGTCTTATTCCATCAAACAACACCAGTCTAGTAGCAATCCACAGGTTCTCATACTCTGTGGAAACCTCTTTTTTCAAAATATCCTTAGACCCAAATTTGAAAGTCATAATACTTTTATAATATACATGTTGGTTTAGCTTAGCAGCCCATGCAATGAAATTTCTCTCTGTAGTTAGCTCATTTGCAGTCAAAAAATTTAAAGATAACACAATAATATACATATCTAGACTGTGAATTTTCCATCTTACATGGCTTATTTTTCTTTATTCCTTTTAATCTATGACTGTCTGTACTCTGTTTCTTTGAAGACTTTACCTTTTTTTTTAAAAAAAAAGCAATAACTTTATTTTATGACTCTCTCTACTCTTTTTCTTCTCTCTTTCAAGTCTACATTTATCCAACACCGACTCATCTGGATTTGCCTTTATTTCATATCTGTAATTCTTACTTTCAAGGAGCACTTTTTAAAATGCTAAGTGCTTCTTAAAACTTGAGATGCACCATTACTATGGTATATATGGTACTTTCTGCTTTCTCAACACAGTCCAGCATGGCTGAGATACTTGTGACTCTGATAGATGCACACCAACCCATTTCTAGGCACACAGCTTGTCCAGTTTGTCATTAAGCAAGCTTCAGCAGTTGGCTCACTAACTCCATCCAAATACTTGGACTCTGAAAGTGCCAGAGTCTGTGCTAACACCATTGTCCATGGCAGGCAAGCTGCCATTTTGAAACTGCATGGCTGCTACTGCTGAATCAGTAAGAACTCTTTTAAGGGAGCTGTGTCACACTTCTAGCAAACAGCAAGAAGCTGTGTTAAACTCTATATTGTTATGTCTAGAATTAATCTCTCTCAGTTTTTAAGTGGATTTTAGTATTCCATGTTGGTGCCAATTTGTAGGAGGAGGCTCCTTGTTCATCCCAGGCACCCAGAACCAAAATAACCACACATAAACTATCTTAATCAAAACACTGCTTGGCCCATTAGCTCTAGTTTCTTATTGGCTAAATAGTATAGGAGTTTCTTCTGTTCATGTATTGCTTTCATTGGTTAATGAATAAAGAAACTGCTTTGTGCCTGATAGGGTAGAATTTAGGTAGACTGAGAAGACAGAGATGAATGCTGGGAAGAAGGACAGAGTGAGAACCACCATGGAGCCACCAGGTTAGACATGCTGAATCTTTCTGGGTAAGTCATGACCTTGTGGTGATATAAAGATTAATAGAAATGGTTTAAATCAAGATGTGAGAGTTAGCCAATGAGAGGCCAGAAATAATGGGCCAAGCTGTAATTTAATTAATATAGTTTCTGTGTGATTATTTCAGGTGTAAGCTAGCGGGGTGGCCTGGACAAACAAAGGGCCAACATCCTCATGTAACAGCTAAATATTATATTAATTTAGTGCATTTCTATTAATCTGAATATTGCCATGTGGCAATGGCTTACTGGCAAAGATTTGGCATGTCTGACTCTGACAACTCCATGGCATCTCTGTCACTCTGCCTTCTTCTTCTAAGAATTCAGCTTAGTGTTGTCTGCCTACATAAGTTCTATCCTTTCAGGCCAAGGCAGTTCCTTTATTCATTAACCAATAAAAGCAACATATAGACTAAAGGACCTCCCAAACCAATGGAAGACATATTAGGTCCTTGTATATAATTATTGGGAGATAAAGTCTGTATCCCTAAGAGTTGTTCTATAATAGAAACACATGCTGGTTCTGAAGCATAGCAAGTCTTCTGCATCTCTGGTGCATTGCACATTGAAGTTTTGTTGTTGTGTCATGACTTTCTCAAATACATATATCCTGTTTGAGAACCACACAATGAAGTTACAAAATCATTTCAAAAATGGAATGCATTCAAAGCCATTCTATGCTATGGGAAGTTACTTATGGCCAGTACTCTTCAAGTGGACACTCTTGGTAGTTATTCTGATTTGATTTAAGATAGAATAACTGAGATCATCTCAATCAGTCAAAAAGTTGGTAAAAGTCATTAACTAATCAATTGTAAGTAAAGCACCTCATATAATAAATAAGAATCATCACTAAGAGACAGAAAATAAGTAACACAAACTCTATAAAGGCATTAACTCAAGGTCTTTAGGGGCAAATACAGTTTAAATGATACTGCCACATTTTACATGGGATTTTAAACACATATAAAATGTATTCAACGACATACAGATATGAACAGGAATAGTAACACATTGCATGTTTGGTACATGTGAAGAAAGTGATATAATACCACCTGAAAGTAGAGTATGATAAGCCAAATGCTCATAAGATTTTATATTAGTTAATTGACAGAAACACCTGAAAGCTCCAGAACAACAACAAAAAGAAATCACACCCAAAAGGAAAAAGGGCAAGAAACAATCACAGTGTTGAAATTAATAAAAACAAACAAACAAAAGCTATTAAAAACAATCAATGAAACAAAGAGATGGTTCTTTCAGAAAGTCAATAAGATTGATCAACCCTCATGGAAATTAACTAAAAGGGAGAGAAACAGTATCTATATTGACAAAATTAGAAATGAAAAGGGGGGACATAAAAACAGTTAACAAATACAGAAAATTATAAAGACATATTTTAAAAACCTATATTTTGTCTGTCTTAGGATTTCTATTGCTGTGAAGAGACACAATGAGCTTGATAACTCTTATAAAGGAAAACATTTAATTATGGTGGCTTGCTTACTGTTTCAGAGGTTTAGTCCATTATCAGCATGCCAGGGAGTATGGTGGCATGTAGGGCAGACATGGTACAAACTACAATTTGATCATATGGCAACAGGAAGTAGACTGGGTGGTACACTGAATGAAGCCTGAGAAAACGAGATCTTAAAGCCTGCTCCCCAGTGATATACATCCTTTCCCAAAGCTACACCTCCTAGTAGTGCCACTTCCTTTGAGATTATGGGGTCAATTAAATTCAAACTATCATATTCCACTCCCTGACCACCAAAGATTTGTAGCCATATCAAAAAGGAAAAAATGCATTCAGTCCTACTTCAAAGTCCCCATAGCCCATCACACTCTCAACAATACTTTGAAGGTAAAGGTTTAACTTTAAAGATTCAAGCAATCTCCTCACAATAATACTCAATAAAATAAAAATTAACAAACAGATCATGAACTTCTAACAGGATATATATTGCCATTACAAACCACAGGGAAGGGAGCATAGTGAAAAAAATACTAGACCAAAGCAAGATCTAAATTCAGTGTGGCAAACTCTAAACTGTGCATCTTCATGTCTGATGTCAAAATGTTCTTAAGATTTCCACTCCTTTGAGCTTTCTTTTGGCCTGCTTCCACTCTTTGTTGGTAGATTTCCTCAGTAGGCATCCCATGACTCTGTCATCTCCAGCATCTTAGGGTCCCCAAGGCAATCTAGGCTACAGCTTCACAGTTTTACAGAATGACTTCTCTAGGCCTCCATTTAGAGGCACCCCTGACACATGTCTGACCTCAGCTCTTTCTTTTGCCACGGCAACAAATTTCTTAAACATTTTTTTCTATCCTTAACTCACAATCCATGGCCAAAGCTGCCAATTTATGTTGCTTACTGGGGCTGTAACAAGGCTCTCATGCTTAATTACAACTTTGGGGACCTTTTTGTGGTAGCCCTTCATAGTTCATCAAATCACACTTAGCACTATTTTTTTTCCATTCTCCTAATGATATGACCCTTTAAGCAGCACTTAAATCATTCAGGTACTTCTCTAACCCAAACTGCCAAAGTCTAAATTTCTTCAAACAAAAATATGGTCAGACCTATCAGAGCAATGCCCACTCCTGTTATAAACTTCTGTCTTTGTTATGGTTTCCATTGCTGTGAAGAGACAATAAGGTTATGACAACTATTAGAAAGGAAAAGATTTTTTTTTAGAGAAGAAAAATGTTTATTTAGAGTAGCCAAGTTAATATAAAGCAAGTACATTCCATTGCTCTTAAGGTTAAATGAAACATTAAGTACTTATAAATATGTTTTTTTTAATTTATTTATTTATTAAAGATTTCTGTCTCTTCCCCGCCACTGCCTCCCATTTCCCTCCCTCTCCCCCAATCAAGTCCCCCTCCCTCCTCAGCCCGAGAGCAATCAGGGTTCCCTGTCCTGTGGGAAGTCCAAGGAACCCCCACCTCCATCCAGGTCTAGTAAGTTGAGCATCCAAACTGCCCAGGCTCCTACAAAGCCAGTACGTGCAGTATGATCAGAAACCCACTGCCATTGTTCTTGAGTTCTCAGCAGTCCTCACTGTCTGCTATATTTAGAGTCCTGTTTTATCCCAGGCTTTTTCAGACCCAGGCCAGCTGGCCTTGGTGATTTCCCAATAAAGATCCCCATTGTCTCAGTGGGTGGGTGCACCCCTTGCGGTCCTGAGTTCCCTGCTCGTGCTCTCTCTCCTTCTGCTCCTGATTTGGACCCTGAGATTTATGTCTGGTGCTCCAATGTGGGTCTCTGTCTCTGTATCCCTTCATCGCCTGATGAAGGTTAATATTCAGGAGGATGCCTATATGTTTTTCTTTGGGTTCTCCTTATTTAGCTTCTCTAGGATCACTAATTATAGACACAATGTCCTTTGTTTATGGCTAGAAACCAAATATGAGTGAGTACATCCCATGCTCCTTTTTTTGGGTCTGGCTTACCTCACTCAGGATCCATTTGCATGCAAAATTCAAGAAGCCCTTGTTTTTTACTGCTGAACAATACTCTAATATGTATATATTCTATGCTTTCTTCATCCATTCTTCCACTGAAGGGCATCTAGGTTGTTTCCAGGTTCTGGCTATCACAAACAATGCTGCTATGAACATCGTAGAGCATATACTTTTGTTGTATGATAAGGCCTCTCTTGGGTATATTCCCAAGAGTGGTATTGCTGGGTCCAGGGGTAAGTTGATCCCGAATTTCCTGAGAAACCACACATTGATTTTCAAAGTGGTTGCACAAGTTTGCATTCCCACCAGCAATGGATGAGTGTACCCCTTTCTCCACAACCTCTCCAGCCAAGGCTATCATTGGTGTTTCTTTTTTTTGTTTGTTTGTTTGTTTGTTTTTTGTTTTGTTTTGTTTTTATTTTAGCCATTCTGACAGGGGTAAGATGGTATCTTAAAATTGTCTTGATTTGCATTTCCCTGATCACTAAGGAAGTTGAGCATGACCTTAAGTGTCTTTTGGCCATTTGAACTTCTTCTGTTGAGAGTTCTCTGTTCAGCTCAGTGCCCCATTTTATAATTGGGTTGATTAGCCTTTTAAGGTCTAGTTTCTTGAGTTCTTTATATATTTTGGAGATCAGACCTTTGTCAGTTGTGGGGTTGGTGAAGATCTTCTCCCAGTCAGTGGGTTGCCTTTGTGTTTTAGCAACAGTGTCCTTTGCTTTACAGAAGCTTCTCAGTCTCAGGAGGTCCCATTTATTCAATGAGGCCCTTAATGTCTGTGCTGCTGGGGTTATACGTAGGAAGTGGTCTGCTGTGCCCATGTGTTGTAGAGTACTTCCCACTTTCTCTTCTATCAGGTTCAGTGTGTTTGGGCTGATATTGAGGTCTTTAATCTATTTGAACTTGAGTTTTGTGCATGGTGATAGATATGGGTCTATTTTCATTCTTCTACAGGTTGACATCAAGTTTTGCCAGCACAATTTGTTGAAGATGGTTTCTTTTTTGCATTGTATACTTTTGGCTGTTCATAGGTTTGTGGGTTAATGTCAGGGTCTTCTATTTGATTTCATTGGTCGACTTCTTTGTTTTTATGCCAATACCAAGCTGTCTTCAATACTGTAGCTCTGTAGTAGAGTTTGAAGTCAAGGAAGGTAATGCCTCCAGACGATCCTTTGTTGTATAAGATTGTTTTGGCTATCCTGTTTTTTTTGTTTTTCCATATAAAGTTGATTATTGTCTTCTCCAGATCTGTGAAGAATTTTGATGGGATTTTGGTGGGGATTGCATTGAATCTATAGATTGCTTTTGGTAGAATTGACATTTTTACTATGTTGATGCTCCCAATCCAGGAGCAAGGGAGATCCTTCCATTTTCTGGTGTCCTCTTCAATTTTTTTCTTCAATGCCTTAAAGTTCTTGTCAAACAGATCTTTCACATCCTTGGTCAGAGTTACCCCAAGATATTTTATGCTAATTGTGGCTATTGTGAAAGGTGATGCTCCTGTGATTTCCCTCTCTGTTTCCTTATCCTTATTGTATAGGAAGGCCACTGATTTTTTGGAGTTGATCTTGTATCCTGTCACATTACTAAAGCTGTGGGAGTTCTTTGGTAGAGTTTTTTGGGTCGCTTATGTATACTATCATATCATATCACCTGCAAATAACGAGAGCTTAACTTCTTCTTTTCCGATACGAGTCACCTTAATTCCCTTATGTTTTCTTATTGCTATTGCTAGAACTTCAAGCACTATATTGAAGAGGTATGGAGAGAGTGGACATCCTTGTCATGTTCCTGATTTTAGTAGGATGTTTTTGAGTTTTTCTCCATTTAATTTAATGTTAGCTGTTGGCTTGCTGTAAATAGCTTTTATTATATTTAGGTATCACCCTTGTATCCCTAATCTCTCCAAGACTTTTATCATAAAGGGGTGTTGAATTTTGTCTAATGCTTTTTCAGCATCTAATGAAATGATCGTATGGTTTTTTTTCTTTCAGTTTATTTATATGCTGGATTATATTGATAGATTTGTGTATGTTGAACCAGCCCTGCATCTCTGGGATGATGCCTACTTGATCATGATGGATAATTTTTCTAATGTTTTCTTGGATTCAGTTTGCCAGTATTTTATTGCCAATTTTTGCGTCGATATTCATGAGTGAGATAGACCTGTAATTCTCTTTCTTGGTTGGGTCTTTGTGTGGTTTTTGTATCAGGGTAACTGTAGCTTCATAAAAGGAATTTGGCAATGACTCTTCTGTTTCTATATTGTGAAATAAATTTAGGAGTATAGGTATTAGCTCTTCTTGTAAGTTCTGGTAGAATTCTGCATTGAAACCATCTGGTCCTGTGCTTTTTTTGAAAGGGAGATTTTTGATAACAGTTTTTAGTTCTTTGCTACTAACAGGTGTATTTAGATTGTTCACCTGGTCCTGGTTTAACTTTGGTATATGGTATTTATCTAAAAAAAATGTCCATTTCTTTTGCATTTTCTAGTTTTGTGGCATACAGGCTTTTGTATTAAGATCTAATGATTCTCTGAATTTCCTCTGTGTCTGTGGTTATGTCCCCCTTTTCATTTCTGATCTTATTTATTTGCATGTTCTCTCTCGGTTGTTTATTTAGTTTGGATAGGGGTTTGTCGATCTTGTTGATTTTCTCCAAGAACGAACTTTTTGTTTCATTGATTTTTTGGACTGGTTTCTGTGTTTCTATTTTGTTTATTTCATCCCTCTGTTTGATTTTTTCCAGTCTTCTACTCCTCCTGGGCGCGTCTGCTTCTTTTTCTTTCTAAAGCTTTCAGGTGTGCTGTTAAGTCTCTGATGTATGCTTTCTCTCTTTGCTTTAAGTGGGCACTTAGTTCTATGAACTTTCCTCTTAGGACTGCTTTAATATTGTCCCATAGGTTTGAGTATGTTGTCTTTATTTTCATTAAATTCAAGGAAGACTTTAATTTCTTTCTTAATTTCTTCCTTGACTCAGGTGTGGTTCAGTAGTTGACTGTTCAGTTTCCATGAGTTTGTTGGATATCTGAAGGTAGGATTGTTGTTGAATTCTAACTTTAATCCGTGGTGATCTGATAAGACACAGGTGGACACTGATTTTTTTTTTGTATCTTTGAAGTTTTCCTTTGTTTCCAAGTATGTGGTCAATTTTTGAGAAGGTTCCATGAGTTGCAGAGAAGAAGGTATATTCTTTCCTATTTGGGTGGAATGTTCTATAGATGTCAGTTAAGTACATTTGCTTCATTATCTCCAGTAGTTCTCTTACTTCTCTATTAGGTTTCTGTCTGATTGACCTGTCCATTGCTGAGAGAGGTGTATTGAAGTCTCCTACTACTAGTGTGTGTGGTTTGATGTCTGCCTTGAGTTTTAGTAACATTTCTTTTACATAAGTGGGTGTTTTTTATTAGGCACATAGATATTCAGGATTGAGACGTCATCCTGATGTATTGTTCCTGTTATGAGTATAAAGTGTCCATCTCGATCTCTTCTGATTGATTTTAGTTTGAAGTCAGTTTTATTAGAAATTAGTATTGCCACACCTGCTTTTTTCTTAGGACCATTTGCTTGAAAGACCTTTTCCCAACCCTTTACTCTCAGTAGATGCCTTTCTTTGTGGTTGAGATGTGTTTCTTGCAAACAGCAGAATGTTGGATCCTGTTTTCATATCCAATCTCTTAGCCTGTGCCTCTTTATAGGTGAATTGAAACCATTAATATTAAGTGATATTAATGGCCAGTGGTTGTTTTATCCGGATATTCTTATTTTTTTTGGAAGTAGAGTTTGTGTGTCTCCCTTCTTTGAGTTGTGCTAGTGAAGGGTCGCTAGATGCCTCAGTTATTGTAGGCAGTGTTGGCAATGTTGGATTCCTTGAGTTGTGATTTTCCTTCTATTACTTTCTGTAGGGCTGGATTCATGGCTGCACATTGTTAAATTTGTTCATATCCTGGAATGCCTTGTTTTCTAGAAAGGACAATATTTAACTGGGGTGGCTCACTTAAAGTTTTGGAGGTTCATTTCATTATCAGCATGGTGAGGAGCATGGTGGCATGCAGACATAGTTTTGGCTACATTTTGATCAGATGGCAACATGAAGTAGACTGTTAAAGTGAAGTTTTAGCAAAAGAGATTTCAAAATCTGTCTCCACAGTGATACACTTCCTCTACCAAGGCCACTCCTATTTCAACAAAGTCACACCTCCTAATATTGCCACTCCCTTCGGTGTCCATTTTCTTTCAAACTACCATACCACCAGATTGGAAAAATAAAAAAAAAAGTGAATAATTTTCTCAACATACACCACTTACCAAAGATCAGATAGGCAATTTAAACAAAACTATAACCCTTAGTGAAGTAGAAGGAATGATTATGTCTTCCAATGAGAAATCATTCTGGGCTAGATGGTTTTAATGCAGAGTTCTACCAACATTCAAAGAAGAGCTAATGCCTTTATATATTCAATTGTCCCACAAAATAGAAGCAGAAAGAATGTTTCCTACTTCATTATTACCCAAACCATACAAAAGTCTAACATAGGAAAAGAATTAAAGACAATTTGTTCTTCAAAACAGAAGCAAAAATTCTCAGTGAAATGCTTACAAACTGAATAAAAGAACATTTAAGGAGACCATTCAACCATAAGTTACTAGTAGTCCATCCAGAGTAACAGGAATGGTTCAATATATGCAAATAGATAAAAGTAATCCAACTCAAAAACAAATTGAAAAACAAAAATCATGTGATCATCTCACTAGATGTTGAAAAGGATTTTCATAAAATCAAACACCCCTCCATGATAAAGTCCTAGAGAGATTACAGATATAAGAGATGTACCTCAACATTATAAAGGCAGGATACAACAAGCCCATTCCACCATCAATATTAAATGCAGAAAAATGTGAAGCTGTGATGATATTTTGCTTATGCTGTAACAAATAATTCAGATCAGTGTGGAAAGTGTCCCGGAGAGATTTACCCACAGATGTGGTTAAAATTTGCCTTTCTATCCTTTGCTCTTCTTCATCAGAATTTAGAAATTCCTCAATCTTTTTAATTCTATTTACCATTGCCTTCTGCAATGTCTGAATCTCCTGTCCAGAATTATGTTCCAAAACCTTCATTGAGGATTCTAAAGTATGAAGTTTATCCATTAGAGATAACATCTCATCTTTGGACATAATTTTTATGGCATAAACCATGCCTTCTTGTATTGACAATTTTTCCGCCAATATGTCATAAGCTTTAGACAAAATCCGATTGTCACATTCAGCAGTTTTGATTCTCTCAGTTAATGTTTCATTTCCTACAGAAAGGGACTGAAGCTTATGATCCAAATCAGCTGTTCCCTCTTCCATAGTAATTAATTTCTCCTTAATATCAGCCACTAATGTTTCAGTTCCTACTAAAGGGACTGAAGCTTATGTCTATATGATTAATGTTTAAGTTTTTCACAATGAACAACGAGTTTTTCCTGAAGTGACATTTGAAGTTTCCAGGAAGAAGATGGGGCCCCACAACAACAACTCTACCTGGTTGATATGATGTCATGATACTGATAGCGCTACTACAAAACCTGTTTTGGGTACCAGCTGCACAAGATGATCCCAACTTGGTTAGCTGAAATGGTGCACATCTTGTACAACATTCTGGCCAGACCTCGACAAAATACTCAGAGATGATTTGCAATTTTAAAAGACATTGATCCTGGGGCTGGAGAGATGGCTCAGAAGTTAAGAGCACTGATTGCTCTTCCAGAGGTCCTGAGTTCAATTCCCAGCAACCACATGGTGGCTCACAACCATCTATAATGAGATTTGGTGCCCTCTTCTGGCAGACAAACATACATGGAAGGAATGTTGTATACATAATAAATAAATAAATCTTTTTCTTTAAAAAAAAAGACATTGATCCTGAAATTTAACCATCATTTTACTTTCACAGGATCCCCCATAAAGAACGTCACCCCCATGAGAGCTGGAAGTAATTATAGAGGACGACGTCCCCTCTCCCAGTAAAGTTTGCCCCTGGGTTTAGGGACATCATTTAGGGGTTGGGAGGTTGGGGAGGAATTTTATAAGCTCAGGGATCATTTTGGAAAAAAAAAAGAGGGAATGATGGGATAATAGTTTTATAATTGTGAGTTACTGCTTTTAGACAAATATATTGGTATCGATTCTTGTATATTAATACAAAATTAAATTATATTGACTATTGTATGCATGCATGTTTCTACCTCTGTTTAAAACATTTTTTATGTATTGACATATATTGTATTGATATATATATATATTTACCATATTGCAGTGTACATTTCTACCTCTGATTAAGATATTTATATAATGTTTGTGTATTGATATATATTTACCATATTGCAATGTATATTTGTACAGTGTTTATATTTGGAGGTCATTATCCTCATTTGTTACACAGTTGTTTATTGTCTTAGTCTTTAAGTTAGATAGATATTGATAATTATATAGATAAATAGTCATCTAAGTTTGTCATTTATAATTAGACTAATCAGGTTCTCTAGATATATAGAGATTATACTCAGTATAGATAGATAATCTTCAACCTCTTCAAAGAGCTGTAGAAAATGGCCTTTAATCTATCTCAGAGTTTCGTGATAGTGAGACACAATTGCTCCTGGCAACACCGCTCTATTCCCGAGAGAATGTTGAGCACCAAAGACACTCCACCTGGAGCCTTTCTTTTCGGCAGAACTGGCCTTTGGGCAAAGAAATGCCCATACCTCAACCACTGTCAGAGAGATAGAGCGTGCATCAATGGGTAAAACAGGACTGTCATATCCTGCCAAGACAGGGTAAGATAGTTTTGAAAAGTTCCTTGCCTTTAATAATGGTATGTTAGCTATGTTAGGCCTTAGACAAAGTAGGTTGACTCAACATTGCAAATGAGACTTTGGGTGATTGCCCAGGTAGTCAGTTGTCTCTGTCAATTGTTGCACATTTTGGATATCTCTCATTTGTTAAGTAATATTTATTCCCTTCTCAGATCTTTGACGGAGTTGAAGATTATATAATTGTAGTTACTCTCTACATTATTTAGACTCCTTGAGATAGAATGTTTAGCAAAACTTTTGTTCTCAATATTGTTTGTTATATTTATTATTTGCTATTATTGTATATAGTTGTATTTAGTTTAGTTCTGTCTTATTTAGACAAAAAGGGGAGATGTAGGGATAAGTCCCGCCCCTTAGGGGGCATGTTCGCCCCAGGCTAATGTTTACCTATAAATCTGGCGATCATGCTTGCAGTGCTTGCTTCTGCTTTCCTGGTCTCCGCGGGAACAGTGGTTCTGTAAGTCTATTTCTCCATTAAAGATATGTAAATATATATATTTACATATATATATATCTGTCTGCATTCGTTTACACCATTACAGAAACCAAGGAACAAAGCACCTCTCTAACAAGACAAACTCCAAAATCAACAACTAGACCTATGACCACCCCCAAAGCATTGTGTCTAGATGATAGTGCAAAAATTCAATCAACAACAACTAGGGGAACCTGGTACTATCAGGGCCTAACTATCCTACTACAGGAAGCCTTGAATATCCCAACATATCTAAAGCATCAGAAAATTAAAACCTACTTTATAAAGATTATAGAGGTCCTAAGACATGAAATGAATAAATCTCTTTTTAAAAAATCCAATAAAGCCAAGAAGAAACAATTAGATTCAGTTGAAAAAAATGAATAAAAAAAAAAGTTCAAGACATGAAAATAGAAGCAATAAAGAAAACACAGACTGAAGGCATTCTGGAAATAAAAAATGTACATATATGAACAGGAGCTACAGATGCCAGTATCACCAACAGACTACAAGAGATCGAAGAGAGAATCTCAGGCACTAAAGATATTATAGAAGAAAAAGATACATTGGTAAAATAAAATGTTAAATCTAAAAAATTCCTGACAGGAAACATACAGAAAATCTGGGACACAATGAAAAAAACAAACCTAAGAATAATAGGAATAGAAAAAGGAGAAGAATCCCAGATCAAAGGCCTAGAAATATTTTTATCAAAATTATGGAAGAAATCTTTTCCAACATAAAGAAGGTCATGCATATAAAGATCATACCCATAAGAGCCTAACAGACTGCAAAATAAATTGAACTAGAAAAGAAAGTCACTGGTTATATGGTAATTGAGAGAGGTGGTGTGTTTGTGTGGCAGAAGACCAGGCTCTCTAGTGAACTGACAAAAATCTACAAGGCCAGGGGGACTGGGACTGAATAAGCATGGGATGAAACCGGACTTTCTGAACATGGCAGACAATGAAGGCTGATGAGAAGCCAAGGACAATAGCACTAGGTTTTGATCCTAATACATGAACTGGCTTTGTGGGAGCCTAGCCTGTTTGGATGGTCACCTTCCTGGACCTGGATAGAAGTGGGAGGACCTTGGACTTCCTGCAGGGCAGGGAATCTGGACTGCTCTTCATTCTCGAGAGGGAGGGGAAATGGAGTGAGGGGAGGGAGAGGGGAGTGGGGGGGAGGGGGCAATGTGTGGGAGGAGGGGGAGGGAAATGGGAAACAGGGAGGAGGTGAATTTTTTTTTCAACAACTAAAAAAAAATAAACAAAAAACAAAAAAATCTTCACCTTAGTATTATTGGTTCACTAAAATGGGACAGAGCTAAACAGAAAGTCTTCAGAAAAACCATAGCCCTCTTCTAGCTCAGCAGGCACCCCACCGCACCTTCTGCTGGCTCAGCAGGCTCCTAAATCCCCTTTAATGACTCAACAGGAGCCCTCCTCCTTGTCTCCTGATAACTAAGGATAACTTTCCTTACCCTGCTGCTGGAAGTTCACTAGCCACTAGGACCTCCCACCAATTAGACCTATACTAATTTTTCCACTGCTAAACAGCTCCAGATTAATTTTCCTAATTCCACTTAAAAGGAGCTTGTGGCCTTCTTTGGAGGTCACCAAGTGACACCCCAATTTTAGAATTAATAAAGCACTCTTGTTATTGCATACAAGGCTGTAGGTATTCTTTAAGGACTTTTCTCAGACCCTAACAATAATCAAAACATTAAAAATGCAGGACAAAGAAAGAATATTAAAAACTGTAAAACAGAAAGGCCAACTAAGATATAAAGACAGACCTCATGACTTCTGAATCATGACTCTAAAAGTCAGAAGGCTGGGCAGATATTTCAATATCATTGAGGTCAATTCTAAAACAAAAACACAGACTAACAAAATGGATGCATACAAGAAACACACCTCAACATAAAAGATAGACATTACTTCCATGTACAGATTAGAAACAGATTTTTCAAGAAAATGGACCAAGAAACAAGCTGGTATAGCGACTCTAACATCTAACAAAATATACTTCAAATCAAAGTAATACAAAAATGGATAGGGAGACTTCATAGTCATCAAAGGAAAAATCAAGCAATATGAATTTTCAACTCTTAAAACCTATGTCCCCAATACAAGGGCACCCAACTTTGTAAAGGAAACAGTACTAAAGTTTAAATCAGTCATGAACCCATGCACATTGGTAGTGGGGGATTTCAGTACTGTCCTCTCACCAGGGTACATGTCATCTGTATAAAATCTAAACGCAGAGAGTACTGGGAGAGACAATGAGAACTGAAGGGCAATTTGGGTGCAAGGTAGAAAGCTAGTGCAATGGATTCTCCCAGGAATCCACAGCAGGGTGACTCTAGTGAAAACTCCTAGTAACGCAGGAAAATGAGCCTGAACAAGCCATCTTCTTTAACCAGGCTAAACTTCTTGTGTAGGGATTGGGATGATCAAGTCTTCCCGTTGTGTATTCGCTGGGTTCTGGTGTTACCATGTTGCTTTTTAGGATGTTGGAGGAGTTCTTGCATTGGCGCCTTCCCATCTCTTCCTTCAACTCTAAAGTCTACAAGAGTTGGTCTCCATGGAGCTCATAGGGAACAATGTTTTGGGGGTTGGGGGTGGGGTAGATGACTGTCTAGCAGACCAGCTCCCTGCTGGCTGCTTGGCATGTCAAAGGCACCTGGGGGGGCAGGTCTTTCTCCCATGTGGAGGTTTTAGGGGGTGGGGGGTCTGGGTTCCCAAGGCCACTGTTGTCTCACCTTTTATGTTCACCAAGAATTGGTCTCCATGGAGCTCACAGGAAATGACATATTGGTGCAGGATAGATGGCTATCTAGCAGACAAGCTCTCTGCTGGCTGCTAGGAATGCCAAAGTCACCTGGTGGGGGTGGCCTTTCTCTATGTTTTAGGGAGTGGGAGGTTCCGAGTCACAGGGCCACTGTTGTCTCACCTCTTATGTCCACAGAGCGCACAGGGAACCTGAAATGATTCCTAATGATACTCTACCATACTCATAGACCAGAGAGACCTAGTATACAAGTCTTATGCCCAAATCTGCCAAGTCCCCCAAAAGCCAACAAGGAGACTGAGTCAAAGCAAAGAGCCTTTATTTTATGCAAGTTTACAAACTCTGTCTCTCTGCATGTCCAACGTATTGGAATAAACAGAGAGCCCCAGCTAAGTCAGAGTTGGGTTTTTAATAGTAGTAAATGTGGGTGTGAGTAGTTTCTGAGGTTCAGGATCCCTGATTGGCTAACATTTGCTTAGGGGTATCCTGGTGAGTGTGTGCTGGCAGATGGTCCTATCTACAGAAAATGAAATGTAAGGCACTTCCTTTGGATGGTTTGTTCTTGGGTGGTGCTCTGGTAATCTTAGTTCATGGTCCTTCCTGCAACCAGTATTGCTTCAGGGTAAACTACTGAGACTTAGGCCTCTCTTAAACTTATTGATGGCTGAGTCCTGCACTGGCAGGTGATAATGGTTGGAAGTAAAGAACTTCCTTTGGGTATCTTTTCATATTTAGTTTATCATGGCTGGCTCCTACCCAACAAAACACTTTGGCTAAATAAATAAATAAACGTCAATGAAATTGTTCCTAATAGTACTCCACTATACTCACAGAGCAGAGCCTATTATAATCAGCATCAGAGAGGCTTCATCCAGCAACTTATGAGAAGAGATATAGAGACCCACAGCCAGATATTAGTTGAAGTTCAGAGAATCATGCAGAAGAGGGAGAGGAAAGATTGTAGGAGCCAGAGAGGTGGGGGACAACACAAGAAAATGCCCAAGGAATCAATTATGCAGGTCTTATGGGGGTTCACAGAGACTGGACCAACAATCAGGAAGCCAGCCTGTGTCTGACTTAGGTCCTCTGCATATGTTATGGTTGTACAGCTTGGTGTTCTTATGAGAGCAGAGGCTGTCTCTGACTCTTTTGCCTGTTTTTGAAACCCTTTTTTTTTTTCCTGCTGGATTATCACATCCAGTGTTGATATGAGGGCACGTGCCTATTCTTATTATAATTTGACATGCCATACTACATTAATATTCTGGGAGCCCCACTGTTTTCTGAAGGGAAAGAAGGAGAAATGGATTTGGAAATGGCAGGTAGGAAGAGAGGGACTAGGAGGAGAGGACAGAGGAAACTGTGGTTGCTATGTAATGGATGGAAGAAAAAATAAGGCTGTACCATTTTCCCTCTGTAAAAAAATGAATATTTTCTTCAAAATTATATGAAAAGTCACATACTTTTAGTCTCAGTACTTGGTAGGCAGAGGCAGGCAGGTCTCTGAGAGTTTAATATCAGCCTCGTTTACAGAGCTAATCCCATTATAGCTGGGCTATGACACAGAAAAACTTTATCTTGAAAAAACCAAAATAAATAAATAAATAAATGATATGGAAAAAGAGAGAGAGAGAAAAAAAGAAAATAAGACTCAACTGTATCCTATTTAAGAGTAAGTAACTTTAAGACTCAAGAGATTGTTTTTTGTTAAATCTGTTTCAGGAAACCCATATGATCTGAAGTATGATATCATGAGTTTACCTGATAGGAGACAGAGCTATCCCTATCCTCAACATATCCCAGCCTTACAAGTAGTCTTCTGCTCTCCATATGTATGCTTTCGTGTGTTACACACACACACACACACACACACACACACACACACGGGATGGAATATGTGAATATATTAATAATGAAAGGGTTCCCATGCAAATGATAGCTATTAAACTATTATACATAAGAACTGCTCAGCAGCAGAAGGCCTCTAGCATGTGCTATGTCCTTGCTGGAATGGGTGGCCCAAGGTGGGCTTCTGACTCTTTAGAGGTCATGCATGCCATGAGGTCCAGAACCCTGTTGCTGTAGCTGAATTCATTGTTATACCAGGAAATGAACTTTACAAAGTTAGCTTTGAGAGCAATGCTAATCCCAGTATCAAAGGAGGAAGAGTGAGCATCACTGTTAAAATCACAGGAGATAATCCATTCCTCAGAGTAACCCAGGATGCCCCTTAGTGGATCCTCAAATGATTGCTTCACCAACTTCTTGAGGTCTTCATACTTGGTGGCTTTCTCCAGGCAGCATGCCAGATTTACAACAAATACATTGAGGGTAGGAACACTGAAGGCTTTGCCTATGAGCTTTCCATTCAGCTCTGGGATGAATTTGCCCACAGCCTTGAAAGCATTAATCAGTGCCAGGATGATGTTCTGGGAAGCCCCAAGGCTATCATGCCACAAACTTCCCAGAGGGGTAATCCACAGTCTTCTGGGTGGCAGTGATGGCATGGGCTTTGGTCATGAGTCCTTTTGCAATGCCAAAGTCATCATGGATGTCCTTGGCCAGAGCAGCTAAGCAATTGGTGATGCAGGAAGCATTTCATTGCTGAAAAACTTGAGGGAATTGTCATACTTCTTATGGTTCACACCCATCACAAACACGGGAGCATCTGCAGAAGGAGCAAAGATGATGACCCTTTTGGCCCCACTCTTCAAGAGGTCCCCAGACATCTTCATTGTGTAAAGACACTTGTAGAGTCCACAACATACTTAGCACCAGCATCACCCCAATTGATGTTAGCAGGATTTTGCTCCTGGAAGATCACCTTCCCATTGATGAAAAGCTTCCCATTCTCAGCCTTACCTGTGCCTTTAAGCTTGTCATGGGTAGAATCATACTGGAACATGCAGACCATGTAGTTTCAATGAATGGGTCATTGATGCCAACAATGTCTACTTTGTCATAATTGAAGGCATCCCTGGAAACCAGGCGTCCAATACAAGCAAATCCATTTACTCCAAAGTTCACCACCCTGTCTCAGGAAAGAGGCTGGCACTAAACATAAATATGCAGCTTTCTCTAAAACAGGGAGGAACAGAGAGCTGTAAACTCTTTTTATATTTCACCCAAGTTGTACTTTTGATTCCATTATTTGAATGAAAACTAAAGAAAATTAGTTATTATTCAGTTATGAAATGCAACTTTCTCATCTCCCTTCCTCCACTAGCCAGTTGGATGCTCCCATCAATTAGATGCTGATTTGAGGATATCTACATTTGAGAATATTACATCAGTAATATTATGATGACAAAGAAATAAAATACTTAGATTTCAAGTTACCAGAATCTCTTTTAAAATCTGATACTAGAGGGTTGAAGAATTGGATCACCAGTTAAGAGCAGTTAGTGTCCTACTCTAGCTATTGATTTGTACTTCTACATTGAGTTATTTATTCAGAGATATACAGCCATGTGTATATACAGGACCTCTCAAAGCAAGGTTCATGATCCATCACTTACCTGTAACCTCAAACTAGAAAGTAAGCCACATTCTTATATGTGTATGATTAAGTGAAAACACTGACTCATCAGTATAAAGGGCTGCTATGTGGCTTTAAAATGGAACAGACTGGTCACAAAATATGTGACCATGAAAGATAAAAGCCTGAAAAATGTGTATAGTTTATGGTTCTACTTATATTTAATTCCATTAAGTGAGAATGAGTCCTTAGTGAAGGATAAACTACTGCTTTCCTGAGGATTTGATAAGGGAATGGAGGAAGCATGGCAAGAGAGGGATATAAGTAAACTCAGTTGAATGGCAGACATGTTTATTATCTTAAATAAGGTTAGGGTATCATGAGCATATAACTATCTCAAAACTTGTCTAATTATATATAGTAGATGTAGGCAGTTCATTGAATACAGTTATAATCACCCAAGGTAGTTAAAAGAGACAAAAAAGTATATTTTATGCAGCAATATGTGATAAGAAAGGTAGTGAATTAAATGATGTAGCAT
Organism: Microtus pennsylvanicus; assembly: GCF_037038515.1. Classification (NCBI taxonomy): domain Eukaryota; kingdom Metazoa; phylum Chordata; class Mammalia; order Rodentia; family Cricetidae; genus Microtus; species Microtus pennsylvanicus. The sequence goes on along the minus strand of NC_134586.1, from coordinate 108,301,831 downwards.
TTTAAGTGAAATATTAGATACTAATGTGATGTGCGTTATGACTAGCATTTATTTTTATTTTTACTTACCAGTGATGATACACTGTGATTGCAGCATCACAGAATACTCATTATTGGGAAATAGTTTAACCTTCCAAAATTTTATTGTAGCAGGATATTGTCATTCAGTAAGAATGAAAATGATTTTGATGTGCCCCAAACCTGAATCAAACCATAATGTTTCCTGTTGTAGTATATAAGGACTCTGGTTAAAAACGTGTGAAAATATTATTTAGTAAGATTAACAGAATGGGATAAGGAGATGGCTAAGTATATAAAATCACTTGCTATACTCTATGAGAACCTAAACTCAAATTCCCATAACCCATGTAGAACAGTCCTGCTGCTTCTACCAGGAGATGGAGGGAGAAGAAATGTAATTCCACAGAAATGTGCAAAGTAATAAAAATACAGTGGCAAAACAATGAGAGACCCTATCTCCATTACAGTGGATGGCTAAGGCTGCCGCCTGAAGTTGTCCTTTGCTCTCCACACCCATATACACCTGCCAAGGAATATGCACATGAAAATAGCACACACACACACACACGCACACATACACACACGCACACACACACACACACACACACACACAGAGACAGAGACAGAGGAGAGGATGAGGGGGAGATTAGAGAATAGAAAAAGGAAGGAGATATAAAAAGAAACAAAAGGAAGCTAACTACTAGAGAGCCATTTATTGCTTTTCCTTGTAAGAGACATTACAGGTTGTTTGTACTGACTATGGTTTTTGTTGATCTTTCCATGTCATTTTTAATCTTTCTTTTGGGTTGGAATTGAGATTTTCTGTAGATTTGATCATGCAAAAAATATACTTGTTCATAAAGCAAACGTAACCCTAGCAACCGGTGATCAGCAGTGTCCTTCCTTTCCTGATAAAAAGTGAAAAAAGCTTAGATCAAGTCAGTGGACTTAGCATACACATTTTAATTCCTGAAAACACTTGGATTCTTAACAAAGTTTAAAGTAGCATTATCTGAGTCTACAATGGGGAATTGGGAGGTAAGTGTATGTACACTGCGATATCTCTAAGGGTTTAAATATTAAAGAATTTCCTTCAGATCTGAGGTTGGGAACCACTTGATTTATGTTAATGATAGTGTGCACTTAGGGTTTTAGAAAAAGATTTTATTACTATCTAAAAGAAGCACTATATTAAACCTACAAATTAGCGTCTGTTCTTTTTAGAATCCAATTATCTTCATGTAGAGCAAGAGTCCAGGAGGCCAGGGGCTAAATTTGACCTTTCTAAATGAAAGCTCGAATAGGGTGAGTGATAGCCACAAGCTACACAATTTTCGCTGCAGAGTCCCTTTAAGCCAATGTGGATGCTAGAAAAAGCAAATCATGAGCTCCTCCTTCATCAGAAGACAGAAAAAAAACCTCATTTTTTGTTAACTTTTGTTACTGCTTTTATCCTTCTTAGAATGTAACCACTGGGAGATTCAGACCCGCGGCATGAGCCCGGGACATGAAACTCAGACGTTCCTCATCTTCCCTATATTTCCTGGGCTTCCTGCTGGGCTTATACTCCCAGCATAATGCCTCTCTCTTCCTATCCCACACAACTTGCATCCAGAACCCTCTCCCTTTCTGCGTCCCTTCCCTCTTGGGGCATTGGGGCCAAATCCCAAGGGCAACCTAGCTGGCGGGAGCTACTTTGTTTCAATAACCTGCCTGCAGCAAACAAGGTAGGCGCTTTGTTCACGAGATAACCAACCAGCATGGAGATCTGATCTCGGCACCAGGAGAGACATCACTGGAGAACCACGAGAGCCATCACTGGGGAGTGCTGTCACTGGGAAGGTACATCAGTGGGCAAGGAGACCTGATCCTGTAAAAGAAGATCCATAGGGAAGCATTCAGAGGAAGAGATGGGCAGGCGCCAATGCAAGAATTCACCCAACAATCTGAAAAACAACCTGAAACCACCAGAACCCAGTAAACTCACAACAGGAGGACATGAACACCTTAATCAAGAAGAAATAGAAAAAAATGACTTAATGAAAGTGATTGACACCCTTAAACAGCATGTAAAAAATGCCCTTATAGAAATGGATGAGAAGTATAACAGAAAGTTTGAAGAAGTGAATAAATCAGTGAATGATACTCTAGGAAATCAAGGAAAAACAATCAAACAGATAATGGAAACAGTTCAAGACTTGAAAACTGAAATGGAAGCAAAGAAGAAATCAAAAACAGAGGGCTGGCTGGACATGGAATATCTAGGTAAATAGAGACTACAGAAACTAGCATAACCAGCAGAATACAAGAGATAGAAGAAAGAATCTCAGATTCTGAAGATACCATAGAGAAAATAAACGCACTGATCAAAGAAAACAGCAAGTACAACAAACTCTCATCACAAAACATTCAGGAAAAATGGAACACAATAAAAAAAAAACAAACCTAGGAATAATAGGAGTGGAAGAAGGAGAAGAAATGCAGCTCAACGGTCCAGAAAATATATTTAATAAAATTATAGAAGAAAAATTTCCCAACCTAAAGAAAGATGTACCTATGAAGGTTCAAGAAGCATACAGAACACCGAATAGTCTGGATCAAAAAATAAAAAAAAAATCCCCTCATCATATAATATTCAAAACACAAAGCATACAGCATAAAGAAAGAATATTAAGAGCTACAAAGGAAAAAGGCCAAGTTACTTAAAAAGGTAAACCTATCAGACTTACTCCTGACTTCTCTATGGAAACCATGAAAGCCAGAAGGTCCTGGATAGATGTAAGGCAAAATTAAGAGACCATGGATGCAAGCCCAGACTACTATACCCAGCCAGGCTTTCGTTCACTATAAATGGAGAAAACAAAATTTTCCAGGATAAAAACAAGTTTAAACAACACATAGCCACATATCCAGCCTTACAGAAAGTAATAGAAGGGAAATCACTAACCAAGGAGTCCAACAATGACCACAATAACTCAGACATCTAGAGACCCTTCACCACCGCAACTCAAAGAAGGGAAACACACAAACTCTACTACTAAAAAAGTGACCGGAGTTAACAACCACTGGTCATTAATATCACTTAATGTCAATGGACTCAACTCACCTATAAAAAGGCACAGGCTAAAAGATTGGATATGAAAACAGGATCCAACATTCTGCTGTTTACAAGAAACACACCTCAACCACAAAGACAGGCAGCTACTCAGTGTAAAAGGCTGGGAAAAGGATTATCAAGCAAATGGACCTAAGAAACAAGCAGGTGTGGCCATACTAATTTCTAACAAAGTTGACTTCAAACTTAATCAGAAGAGATGGAGAAGGACATTTTATAGTCATAACAGGAACAATTCTTCAGGATGAAGTCTCAATCCTGAACATCTATGCCCCTAATATAAAAGCACCCATGTATGTAAAAGAAACATTGCTAAAATTCAAGGCAGCCATCAAACCGCACACACTAATAGTAGGAGACTTCAACACTCATCGCTCACCAATGGACAGTCAATCAGACAGAAACCTAACAGAGAAATTAGAGAATTATTGGAGGTAATGAATCAATTGGACTTAACAGTCATCTATAGAATATTCCACCCAAATAGGAAAGAATATCCCTTCTTCTCTGCAGCTCATGGAACCTTCTCGAAAATTGACCACATATTCGGTAACAAAGCAAATTTCCACAGTTACAAAAAAATAATAGAAACCACCTGTGTTTTATCAGATCACCATGGATTAAAGTTAGAATTCAACATCAATGCTACCCCCAGAAAGCCTACAAATTCATGGAAACTGAACAGTCAACTACTGAACCATACCTGGATTATGGAAGAAATAAAGAAAGAAATTAAAGTCTTCCTTAAATTCAATGAAAATAAAGAAACAACATACTCAAACCTATGGGACACTATGAAAACAGTCCTAAGAGGAAAGTTCACAGCACTAAGTGCCCACTTAAAGAAAACAGAGAAAGCTCACATTGGAGACTTAAAGCCCACCTGAAAGCTCTAGAAAAAAAAAAGAAGCAGACTCACCTAGGAGGAGTAGAAGACTGGAAATAATAAAACTGAGGGCTGAAATCAACAAAATAGAAACACAGAAAACAATCCAAAGAATCAATGAAACAAAAAGCTGGTTCCTGGAGAAAATCAACAAGATTGATAAACCCCTATCCAAACTAATCAAATGACAGAGAGAAAATACAAAAATTGATAAGATCAGAAATGAAAAGGGGGACATAACCACAGACACAGAGGAAATACAGAGAATCATTAGATCTTATTGAAAAAGCCTGTATGCCACAAAACTGGAAAATGCAAAAGAAATGGACCTTTTTTTTAAGATATGTACCGTATACCAAAGCTAAACCAACCAGGTAAACAATCTAAATAGACCTGTTATTCGCGAAGAATTAGACATTGTTATCAAAAATCTACCTACCAAAAAAACCCCAGGACAAGATGGTTTCAATGTGGAATTCTACCCGAACTTCCAAAAAGACCTAATACCTATACTCCTTAATGTATTTCACAATATAGAAACAGAAGAGTCATTGTCAAATTCCTTTTATGAAACTTCAGTTCTTCTGATACCAAAACCATACAAAGACTCAACCAAGAAAGAGAATTACAGGCCAATTTCACTCATGAACATCGATGCAAAAATCCTCAACAAAATACTGGCAAAGCAAATCCAAGAACACATTAGAAAAATTATCCATTATGATCAAGTAGGCTTCATCCCAGAGATACAGTGCTGGTTCAACATATGAAAATCTATCAATGTAATTCATCATATAAACAAACTGAAAGAAAAAAACATACGATCTTTTCATTAGATGCTGAAAAAGCATTAGAAAAAATTCAACATACCTTTATGATAAAAGTATTGGAGAGATTAGGGATACAAGGGTCATACCTATTTATAATAAAAGCTATTTACAGCAAGCCGACAGCTAACATCAAATTAAATGGAGAGAAACTCAAAGCCATCCCACTAAACTCAGGAACATGACAAGGCTGTCTACTCTCTCAATACCTCTTCAATGTAGTGCTTGAATTTCTAGCAATAGCAATAAGACAACATAAGGGTATCAAGGGGATTCAAATTGGAAAGGAAGAAGTTAAACTTTTATATTTGCAGATGATATGATAGTGTACATAAGCGACCCCAAAAACTCCACTAAAGAACTCCTACAGCTGATAAACACCTTTAGTAATGTGGGAGGATACAAGATCAACTCCAAAAAATCAGTCACCCTCTTATACACAAAGGATATGGAAGCAGAGAGGGAAATCAGAGAAGCTTCACCTTTCAAAATAGCCACAAACAGCATAAAATATCTTGGGGTAACTCTGACCTAGGAAGTGAAAGATCTATTTGACAAGAACTTGAAGGCATTGAGGAAAGAAATTGAAGAGGATACCAAAAAATGGAAGGACCTCTCTTGCTCTTGGATTGTGAGGACGATTGCAATTCTACCAAGGGCAATTTATAGATTCAATGCAATCCCCATCAAGGTTCCATCAAAATTCTTCACAGATCTTGAGAGAACAATAATCAACTTTATATGGAAAAACAAAAAATCCAGGATAGCCAAAACAATAAATAAAACATACAATAAAGGAATTCTGTAGGCATTACCATCCCTGACTTCAATCTCTATTACAGAGCTACAGCAATGAAAACAGTGTGGTACTGGCATAAAAAAAGAGAAGTCGACCAATGGAATTGTATAGAAGACTCGGATTTTAACCCACAAACCTATGAACACCTCATTTTCGATAAAGGAGCTAAAAGTATACAATGGAAGAAAGAATGCATCTTCAACAAATGGTGCTGGCAGAACTGGATGTCAACCTGTAGAAGAATGAATATAGACCCATATCTATCACCATGCACAAAACTCAAGTCCAAATCGAATAAAGACCTCAATATCAGTCCAAACACACAGAACCTGATAGAAGAGAATGTGCGAAGTACCCTACAACAGATGTGCACAGGAGATCACTTCCCATGTATAACGCCAGCAGCACAGACATTAAGGGCCTCATTGAATAAATGGGACCTACTGAAACTGAGAAGCTTATGTAAAGCAAAGGACACTGTCACTAAGACAAAAAGGCATCCCACTGACTGGGAGAAAATCTTCACCTACCTCGCATCAGACCAAGGTCTGATCTCCAAAATATATAGAGAACCCAAGAAACTAGACTTTAAAATACTAATTAACCCAATTAAAAGATGGGGTACTGAACTGAATAGAGAATTCTCAACAGAGAAGTTCAAATGGCCAAAAGACACTTAAGGTCATGCTATACCTCCTTAGCAATCAGGGGAATGCAAATCAAAACAACTTCGAGATATCACCTTACACCTGTCAGAATGGCTAAAATCAAAAACACCAATGACAGCCTTTGCTGCAGAGGTTGTGGAGAAAGGGGTACACTCATCCATTGCTGGTTGGAATGAAAACTTGTGCAACCACTTTGTAAATAAGTGTTTCGGTTTCTCAGGAATTTCGGGATCAACTTACCCCTGGCCCCAGCAATACCACTCCTGGGAATATACCCAAGAGATGCCCTATCATATGACAAGAGCATTTGTTCATCTATGTTCATAGCAGTATTATTTGTAATAGCCAGAACCTGGAAACAACCTAGATGTCCTTCAATTCAAGAACAGATGAAGAAATTATGGAACATATACACATTAGCGTACTACGCTGTGGTAAAAAACAATGACTTCTTGAATTTTGCATGCAAATGGATGGAAATAGAAAACACTATCCTGAGTGAGGTAACCCAGACCCAAAAAGATGAACATGGGATGTACTCACTCATACTTGGTTTCTAGCCATAAATAAAGGTCTCAAAGTCTATAATTGGTGATCCTAAAGAAGCTAAATTAGAAGGTGAACCCCAAAAAAAACATATAGTTATTTTCCTGGCTATGGGAAATAGACAAAATTGCCGGGCAAAAAATTGGGATCTTGGGGGTTGGGTATATGGGAGTAAGGGGAGATGGGGAGAGAAAAGTGAGAAGGGAAGGAGGGGGGGAACTTAGGGAAATAGGATGATTGGGATAAAGGAAAGTTGGATAGGGGAGCAGGAAAGCACATACCCTAGGGTTGGCAAGAGACTTGAACCTAGAGTGTCTCCCAGGAGCCCAAGGTGATATCCCCAGTTAGTTCCTTGGGCAGATGAGGATAGGGAACCTGAAAGGACCCTAGCCTATAGCAATATTGACGAATATCTTGCATATCACCATAGAACCTTCATCTGGTGATGGATGGAGATAGAGACAGAGACCCACACTGGAATACTGGACTGAGCTCCCAAGTCCCCAATGAAGAGCAGAAGGAGGGAGAACATGAGCAAAGAAGTCAGGACCACGAGGGGTGCACCCACCGTGCACTGAGACAGTGGGGCTGATTTATTGGGAGCTCACCTAGGCCAGCTGTACTGTGACTGGAAAATCATGGGATAAAACTGCTCTCTCTGAACATGGCGAACAATGAGGGCTGATGAGAAACAAAGGACAATGGCATGGGGTTTTGACTCTACTTCATGTTCTGGCTTTGTGGGAGCCTACCCAGTTCGGATGTTCACCTTCCTAGACATGGACAGAGTGGGGAGGACCTTGGACTTTCCACAGAGCAGGGAACCCTGACTGCTCTTTGGACTGGAGAGGGAGGGGGAGAAGGGTGGGAGGAGGGGGAGAAGGGTGGGAGTAGGGGGAGGGAAATGGGAGGCTGGGAGGAGGCAGAAACATTTTTTTCTTTTTCTCAATAAAAATTTAAAAAAAGAAAAAAAAAAGAATATAACCAGTGTAGCTAAAGTTAACCTTTATATCCTTGCTTTAAAGTTCTATGGGGTTCTCAATTCTAACTTAAAAGTACATTAGCATTATCATCTCTTTCCAGGCCTCTGTAAATTCACGTGTTCATCCTTTTGGGGCACAGTATGAGTTCACTGATTAAATAATTTTCATTTTTTCTTTACCTATTATTTTCCGTCATTTATTCTTGATATTATTCTTTCAGAAGAAATGGTAGACTCTGGGAAAGTATTAGGAAGATATGCTTGTAAAATATATTTGAAGATATAAACTCAGTATTGGTTTTTTTGTGAACTACAACTAGCTTAAATTACCTGAAATTTTCATGGAGAAGGTAGGCTGTATGATATAAAATAGTTAAAGGATTTCTTTTTCTCAAGGTTCTATGAAAAATAGGGAACTAAATAATCTTAGAACCACATTAAATAATGCTTACAAAGTTTTCCCTTAATGTGTTACTAAATATAGAAATATGTTAATGGATAATTTGTAGTTTCTACAAATTTCCCTTACTATAAAGCCAGTTAGTATGTTTAGACAAGTATCTACTACAGAATCCACTATTTTATCATTTTAAGATACAATGGGTACGTCTGAAACATTGTTTGCATGTTAGGTTTGTTATAATTACTGTGGCTATTGCAAAATGACAGACACAAATACTTATATTTTTTTGTGTGTGAAGATGAATCTAAAATTAAGTTGTTGAGAAATAAAAAAACTGAAAAACCCAATAGAATCTGTCTTTCAGTTGTTCCCACACATGCAAATATCTATCTCATTGCTATATACAGTCTGCTACTATCACACTCCTGGAGTATATTTATCATTTATCAAATCAATATCTGCTAAACGCTAATGTAGGGGTTTTGCACAGACAGACTGTTCAGAGTGTTCATGGTGTCCTTACAACAATAGACTCTACTATTTTAATTATTTTCCTGTTAAATCAGTGAGACACATTTATTAAGGAGACGATTGCAGTGATGTTACTCATTATGATACAAAGACCCCTTTGAGTTTCTGTCTAAAGCATCCATCCACTTGGGAGTCGCATCACTGCTTTTACTTGGCTAACAGAAGAAAGCAAGCTGAAGAAATAAAGGACATAGACATGAGCCAGTGATTGTGACTGAGGAAATAAAAGAATAAGTCTAGTTACAAGTTAACCCCATATAGACTGCTAGCCCATCTTTATTTCATTTTCTACATTTTATAGGTTGCACATTATTTGATAAAAGTTACGTTTTTCATCTTTTCTTATGTATCAATCAATTTAATAGTTGATATTTCAAGTTTTACTCTTATCTCAATGGATATGTGTGCCTTAGGGAAATCATATTAACAAAGATAACTTCAAATGTTAGATAATAATTTGTGTGTTAACATAAGATAATAAGAGCATTCATCTACTAAGATGAGTTATCTATAAGCTATTGCTAAGTATATCCTAAGTGCAATGTTCTATAAGAATTCCAAGGTAACCAGATAACTCTTTCTTTACACAAACTTTTTCAGAGAGATACAACATATTTTTATGAAATTATCATTTTGTATTATGGAAAATATATTAAAGAGGGATAGAAATAAAATGATACAGAAATTCAGTGGTGGATCTTATGTCAGTCAAGTTAATGTTATTTCAAAATATCTTGTGGCCTCTGAGTTACAAGGTGTGTAGCTGAATGACCTTATATTTGGGAAACCTTTATAATTTTGCCACATGGTTTGTGAAATAACATTTAATTTTTTTTAATCCTCATGTTTAATCATGCAGATATGTTTTAAATTTCTTTTTGTACATCATGGAGTCTGTTGTACTTTCTTCCAGTTACCATAATTTCTGGTCGTAGCGTGAAATGATTCTAATTTTTATGTTTTTTTTAAATATCTCTTATTTTTTCCCTAAGGTTGTTTTTCCAAGGCATTTATTTTTCTTTTACATTTAGGCAATTTTGAATGAGTTGAATAAGTTTTTGGTCTATTTTGCCTTATATTGCTCTTTTTTAATATATAAATTTATATTAATTTTACCAAAGAAGGGGAATTTTGCTGCTACCTCAGATAATTTTATCTGCCTTTTTATTCATTCTTCTTCTGTAACTCAACTTGTGTTTTGAGTCCTCTTACTACTTCCCTACAAGGCAAACTTGCACGTACTTTCTTCTTCCAAATATGTATAATAAAACAGTGTGAGACAACTGTGATGTAAATCATGACATGTACACAAATTGCAATAAGAATTCTAAATATATTCTAAATAGACACATACTATTGTAATTATAATACATAGTATAACTTATCCATGTCTATATATTAGCACTTATCTTTTTCAGTCTGGAAATTTTCCAGGCTGGTAATTAAATTTTTCAATGAAGTCTGTTACTTTGTAGTTAAAGTAATGGAACAATGAATTAACAAGAAAAGTATCAATCTGAGTTAGTGTTTACACTAGTAACCCAAAACTATGTTTTCCAACTCCATTGAACAAATTCATTGAAGGCTAGGATTTTAAGTTATCATGGCACATGAGATGTTGTATTTCTCTCCCATTTTAATTATAACAAACTTCAATTCAGGACAGTGGAGCACCTAGGTTATAGATAATATGAGTTGTGAGAAGGAATGTTAGGGTGACATTTTGTATGGTAAGCCCAACCCAGAGTAGTCTACTACAAAGAGGTGAGTGCTCCAGAGCACTGACAGTTGTTTGAATGACCAAAAAGCATTGACTACTTAACTCTGGAGTAGTTTTCTGACTTTCTGTTCTCATGCTAAACAAATAGTGGCAAGGTTTGTAAATTGTTTCTTCTTGGTATTCTGGTGAAACACATGGACCCTTTACCAGAAAATACTGTTAAAAGCACAAAATAAAACATATAAAATTATAATAAAACAGTTATATTTTAATATAATTATAATTTTTTTAAAAAAATATAAATTTAAAATGTTGTTCAATATGTGCTTTTTTATTAATATTAAATAAAAGTTCCAGCAGTGGAACTAATCAAAATTGCAGTTTTAAAGTAGTAAGGCATGTATGTACACTGCATTTTGAAATATCTGCCACAGCAACAACATTACACTTTTTTGTGATAGCATCATAAGGCCAATTAATATTAGTGTGGATTGTTGTCTTCTTTTGCTTTAAAAGAAATATAAAATTTCTACTGAATTTTGATTAGTAAAGATGCAATACTTTCTCATTAAACTTCACAGTCACCTTAAAATTTTATTAATAAATCTCTGTTTAAAACCCAAGTGTAGGATATCCTGTTGCCTGCAAGATAGAAGACTCAGCTACCACTCCAGCGTCACATCTTCCAGTATGCCACCACACTCCCTGACATGATGATAATGGACTAAACATCTGAAACCGAGCATCTACATGCCATGGCAAACACCTTGGAGTTTGGAGGACAATTTATGGGATTTGTTTCTTCCCTTCTGCCATGGATGGAAAGTAGATGGCCATGCTTGGCAGCAAGCTCCATTACCATCTTGCCAGGCCAGAAGGGCAGCTCAGACAGTGAACTCCATGACATTTGCAGAAGCAGAACTGGGCCAGGGACCTAGGCCATAGCAGGGCTGAGGTGGTGAGATCCATGGAAGAGATACTGAACCAACTACCTAGGCTGGAGTGGGCCTGAGGAAGCAAACTCCATGGAAGTGGGAGCAGATCCAATCCAGGGACATTTGAGGACCAGGACTGAGCCAGCAAACTGGGCCAGAGCAGACCTGAGACAACAAACTCCACAGGAACAGGTACAGGGGAGCAACTGCTGAGTGAGTGAGCCAGAGCCAGAGACCGCTTTGGGTCTGGACGTAAATCTGGGACCTTCAAGGTAGTAGACTAAAGCCAGGATCCCTGTGGGTCTGGGCATGAGTCTAGGACCCCCAAGGAACTAGGTCTAAGCCAGGACCTCTACAGTCCTTGTGTGAATCTGGGACCTCTGAGGGAGTAGGAAGGAACCAGAGATTTCTATGGGTTTAGGCATGAGTCTGGGACCTTTGAGGGCATATGCCTGAGCCAGGACTTCTGTGGGTTCAGGTGTTGATCTAGGACATCAAAGGGTATAGGCAGAAACCAGAAACTTCTGTGGGTCCAAGTGTGAATCTGGGCCAGGCCACTGTGGGTCTGGGCACACCCAAGCCTGCAAACTCCATTGGAATAGATCAGAGCCAGAGTCCTTTGCAGGACCAACTCCAAGCCAGGGACCTCTGCAGGAACAGATGCAGACCTGGTACATTTAAAGAAACAGGTCTGAGACAACAACCTAGGCTAGAACAGGCCTGAGACAGCAAACTCCAAGGGAGTGGAGCAAAGACTAGGAGCATTGAGCAACCTCCAGGAACATAGAGTGACCAATGGGGTAACTAGAACCATGGCACTGACTGTACCATGAGCAACAACCAACCATCCGAGCCTTGGATGATTTACTGACAAGAATCACAGACAGCCCCGACCACAGCTATTAGAGGAAAAGATGAGTAAAATAGGTAAGAACACATACAACACCACAAAGAGCAACATGACACCAGTAAAACCTAAAGACCCTACAACAGCAAGACTTGAACAAACAAATATAGATGAAGCAGAAGAAAATGACGTAAAAATAACTTCAGGACAATGTTTGAAACTCTTAAAGAGGAAATAAGAAATTCCCTCAAAGAAATGGAGGAAAAGACAAACAAAAAATTGAAAGACATCAGCAAATCTCTTTAAGAAAACCAAAAAAAAAAAAAAAAAACAATCAAACATATGAAAAAAAAAACTATTCAAGACTTGAAAACTGAAATAGAGACAATAAAGAAAACACAAGCTGAGGGTATTATAGAAACAGAAATCATGAGAAAATGATAAGGAATGACAAATGCAAGCACAAACAGCAGAATACAGGAGATGAAGACAGAATCTAAAATGCTGAAGATACAATAGAGGAAATAGACTCATAAGACATATAAAATATTAAATCTAACAAAAGTTTAATCCCAAATATCCAGGAAATATGGGACACCATGAAAAGGCCAAGCATAAGAATAATAGTTATAAAAGAATCAGAAGTTCAATTCAAAAGCACAGAAAATATATTTAACATAATTATTGAAGAAAACTTTCCTAACCTAAAGAAAGATATGCTTATGAAGATGAAAGAAGCTTATAGAGCACCAAACATACTGAATAAAAAAGTCCCCTTATACATAATAATCAGAACACTAGACATACAAAATAAAGAAAGAATATTAAGAGCTACAAAGGAAAAAGGTCAAGTAACATATCAGAATTACATCTGACTTCTCATTGGAGACAATGAAAGTCAGAAGGTTGTGGCCAAGTATTATGCAGACATTAAGAGACCATGAATGCCAGCCCAGACAACGCAAAAATTTCAATCACCATAGAAGGACAAAACAAAATATTACACAACAAAACTAGATTCAACCAATACCTAGCCTCAAACCGATTTTTACACAAAATACTAGAAGGAAAACTCCAACCCAAGGGAGTTGGCTACATCAACAAAAACAAAAACACCTGATAGTCTCATAGCAGCAAATCTCAAAGAAGGGAATAATTCACAAATTAACATCACCAACAATGAAAACTAAATTAACAGGAGCTACCAATCACTTCTCATTAATATCCCTTAATATAAATGGACTCAGCTCACCTATCAAAAGGCACAGGCTAATGGATTGGAAACAAAAACAGAATCCATCCTTCTTCTGCATACAAGAAACACATCTCAACCTCAAAGACAGACATCACCTCAGAGTAAAGGGTTTGGAAAAATATTCCAGTCAAATGGACCTAAGAAATAAGATGGTGTAGCCTAATATCTAACAAAATAGACTTCAAACTAAAATGAATCAAAAGAGAAAAAGAAGGACATTCACAGGAAAAATCCATCAAGAGGAAATCTCAATACTGAACATTTCTGCCCCAAATAAAAGGGTATCCTCACATGTAAAAGAAACATTTCTAAAGCTTAAATCATACACTAAACCCACACACTAATAGTGGGAGACTTCAACACTCCACTCTCTCCACTAGACATGCCAGTAAGACAAAAAATGAACAGAAAAATAAGGGAAATAACAGATGTTATAACTCAAATGGATTTAACATCAGACATATATAGAATATTCCACCCATACATAAAAGAATATATCTTCTTTTCAGCACCTCATGCAACCTTCTCAAAAATTGACCACATACTGAGTAACAAACCAAACCTCAACAAATACAAAAAATATGGCATACGCACATGTATCTTTTCAGATCACCATGGTTTAAAATGAGAAGTCAGCAGCAATACTAATTCCAGAAAGCCCACAAGCACATGAAAATTAAACAATGCTCACCTGAATCATCAATGAGTCAAGGAAGAAATAAAGGGAGAACTTAAAGACTTCCTGATATTCAATGAAAATGACCATACAACATACCCAAATTTATCAGACACAATGAAACCAGTGTTAAGAGAAAAGTTCATAGCACTAAATGCCTACATAAAGAAGCTGGGAAAATTCCGCACTAGTAAATTAACCAAAAATTTGAAAACTTTAGAACAAAAAGAAGCAAACTCACCTAACAGAACTAGATGGCAGGACATAATCAAATAGCTGAAATCAATGAAACAGTAATAAAGACAACAATAAAAAGAATCAATGAGACAGAAAGTTGGTTCTTCAAGAAAATCAGCAAAATAGACAAACCTCTCTCCAAACTAACCAAAGGGCAGAGAGAGAATATCCAAATTAACAAAATCAGAAATGAAAAAGGGGACAAAAAGACAGATATTGGAGGAAATACAGAGAATCATCAGGTCATATTTCAAAAAATCTGTACTCCACAAAATTGAAAAAAAAAAAAACTTAAAGGAAATGGACAACTTTCTGGATAAGTATCACTTACCAAAATTAAATCAAGACCAGATAAGCAAATTTAACAGAAGTATAACTGCTGAAGAAATAGAAACAGCCATCAAAAGTCTCCCAACCTAAAAAATCCCAGGACCAGATGGTTTCAACTCAGAATTCTACAAGATTTTCAAAGAACTATTATCAATACTCCACAAATTATTCCACACAACAGAAGCAGAGGGAACATTGCTAAACTGTTTTTATGAAGGTACAATTACCCTGATACCCAAACCACAAAAAGACATTATTACGAAAGAGAACTACAGACCAATCTCTCTCATAAACATTGATGCAAAATTACTATATAAAATACTGGCAAATCAAATCCAAGAACACGTCAGAACCATTATCCACCATGATCAAGTTGGCTTCATCCCAGATATGCAGGGATGGTTCAACATACAAAAACATGTCACATAATTTACGATATAAACAAACTAAAAAAATAAAAACCACATGATGCTGTGGTTATAAAATAAAACACATTATATGCAGAAAACAGAATGGAACTAGGGGCACAAGCCCTTAAAATTCCATGTGGAGACACAGTACTGGACCTTAAGACTAGCCTATAACCAGAACTGTTGGGAAATTAGGCCAGAAGACCAGAAAACAAATAGGAAACAAAGAACAAAACATATATCCAAAAAAGATAAACACAGGAATCAACCCCTAGACTGATAATCCCAAATCCAAATGCCCAAAGCCAGTGTACAAACACAGTCAACAAAATAGGTGCTATATGGTACCACCTGAATCCAATTATCCTATGACAGCACCAGAACATTCCAATAATGCAGCTGAAGCAAAAGAAAATGACCTTAAGACCAACTTTATGAAAATAATAGAGATATTTAAGAGAAAATGGAAAAGAAAACTCTTTTACAACAATAGAGAAAAAGACAAAAATGTGGGAGGAAATCAATAAATCTCTTAAAGAATAGTAAGAAAGCCAAATAGGGGAAACACAAATAAACAGTGGAAAGAAAGAGTTCAACTTGAAAATAAAAATAGAAGCAATAAAAGAAAGCACAAACTGAGCAAATTCTGGAAAAAGAAAATTTACATAAGCAAACAGGAAGTGCAGGTGGAAACATGACCAACAAAATAAAAGAGATGGAAAAGAGAATCTCACATGTTGAAGATAAGGTAGAAGAAATATATTCGTTGGGCAAAGAAAATGTTAAATTTCAAATATTCCTAACACAAAACAGGCAAGAAATTTAGGATACTGTGAAAAGACCTAGTTTAAAATTAATGGAAATAGAAGGAGAAGAACAAAGTCTATTTAATAAGATATTAGAAGAAAAATTTCCCTACCTAAAGAATAACATGCCTATAAACATACAAGAAGCTAACAGAGTATCAAATAGATTGAACAAGAAAAAAGTCCCCTTACCATAGAATAATCAAAACATACAGAATAAAGAAAGAATAGTAAAAGCTGCAAAGTGTAACATGAACGGGGCCTGCTTGTTGGGGTTTCTGTCCCACCCAGTACCTTACAGCCAGCAAGCCCCCCAAAAAATCAAACAGATATCTCTATGTTATAAAGCTGATTGGCCCATTTGCTCAGGCTACTTATTAGCTCTTATAGCGTATATTAACCCATTGTTCTTATCAATGCTAGCCACATGGTTTGCCACCTTTCTCAGCAGGGCAGCT
Organism: Microtus pennsylvanicus; assembly: GCF_037038515.1. Taxonomy (NCBI): domain Eukaryota; kingdom Metazoa; phylum Chordata; class Mammalia; order Rodentia; family Cricetidae; genus Microtus; species Microtus pennsylvanicus. The sequence goes on along the minus strand of NC_134586.1, from coordinate 108,285,380 downwards.
CACATCTAGCTTCTTTGTAGTCTGGGCAGGGATCAGCTTCCTCCTTCCCAGAATTCTCCTGTTCTCATTGCATCACCTCTACTTCCTGCCTGGTTTTCTCGCCTATACTTTCTGTCTGGCCAATCAGCATTTATTTAAAACATGATTGACAGAATACAGACAATTCTCCCGCACCAGCAAAGAAAAAAGGCCAAGTAACATACAAAGGCAGAGCTATCAGAATCACCTAGTTTCTCAGTGGAGAGTCTAAAAGCTAGAAGGGTCTGGACAGACATCTTGCAGACTCTAAAACATCACTGATAAGAGCCAGACTACTATAACCATTAAAACTTTCCATCACCATAGACAGAAAAAGCAAGATATTTAATGTCAAAGTCAAATATAAACTCTATATCCACAAATTCAGTTATAGAAGATTCTAGAAAGAAAACACCAACACAGTGAAATTAATTACACTCACGGAAACACAGATAATTGATAGTCTCACACCAGCAACATCCAAAAAAGGGAATAAACACACACTAGCACTACGACAAAAACCAAAAATAGCAGAATTAGCAATCACCTATCATTGATATCTCTCAATGTCAGTGGGATCAATTCTCCAATGAAAAGACACAGGGTAACAAAATGATATGAAAACAGGACCCATTCTTAGGCTACATTTAAAAACACACCTCAATATCAAATAAATACATTACCTCAGAGTAAAAGGTTAGAAAAAGGTTTTCCAATCAAACAGACTTAAGAAGCACACTATTGTAGCTATCTACAAAATAGACATCAAATAAAAATCAACTCAAAAAGAAAGGACATTCCACACTCATCAAAGGAGAAATACACTAAGATATGCCTCAATTCTGAACATCTATGCCCCAAATACAAGGGCACCCACATTTGTAAAAAAAAAAAAAAAAAAGAAAAGAAAAAAATTAAAATTAGTAATGCTTAAATTAAGTTAAATCAAACATACATAACACTATTTGCCTGTGTAATGAATATGGAGAAATCTCATGCTAATGACTTCACAGTTCTAGAATCAAAGGAGGCAAACACACCCAAATGAAGTAGATGGCAAGAAATAAACCAAGTGAGGGCTAAAAATCAATAAAATAGAAATAAGGAGAATAATACAAAGAATTAGTGACAAAGAGTTGGTTCTTTGAAAAAAATCAACAAGATAGACAAAGCCTTATGCAAACTAACTAAAAGGGAGAGAGAGAATATCAAAATTTCAAAAATCAGAAACAAAAAGTGGCCTATAGCAACAGACACTGAGGAAATCCCAAGAATCACAAGATCATTCTTCAAAAACCTGTACTTCACAAAATTGGAAAATCTAAATAAAATGGGCAAATTTCTTGATATATACCATGGACAAAAGTTTAATCAAGATCAGGTAAACAATGTAAACAGACTTATAACCCCTAAGGAAACAGAAGTAGTAATCAAAACCCTCCCAAGCAAAGAGAAGAAGAAGAAGAAGAAGAAGAGGAAGAGGAAGAAGACATATTACCAATAATCCTCAAATTAGTGTAAAAAATGGAAACAGAGGGAATTTTGTCATTTTTTTAATAAGGCCACAGTCACCCTGAATCCCATAGAGAAAGCAAACAAAAAAATTATACACGAGTTTCCCCCATGTACATCATTGTAAAAACAATTCACTAAAATACTGGGAAATTGACTCTTAGAACACACCAGAAGTATTATTCATCCTAAATAGGCTTCAACCCAGAGATGCAGTGATGGCTCAATATATCGTAAAGTAATTTGCCTTATAAACCAACTTTAAAAAAAAGACAAGATCATCTTACCAGATGCTTAAAACATGCTTTTACAATATCTAAAACCCCTTCTTGTTAAAAGTCTTGGAGAGATCAGGGATACAAGGTACATACTTAAACATAATAAGAGTAATATACTTAAGAAAACAGCAAACATCAAATTAAGTGGAAAGAAACCCAAAGCAATTTCACTAAAATCAGGAACAAAACAAGGCTGTTTACTTTCATTCAATCTGTTCAAAATAGTACTTGGAATTCTAGCTAGAGCAGTAAGACTACAAAGATCAAGGTAATTAATACAAATGGGAAGGAAAAAGCCAAAGTATCACTATTTGCAGATGATATGATAATATACATAAGTGAACCCAAAAATTCTATCTGGGAACTCTTACAACTGATAAACAACTTTAGCAAAGTGCTGGATACAAGATTAACTCAAAAATTTAATAGCTCTACTGTCTGTATTCAAAAGATAAATGGGCTGAGAAAGAAATCAGGGAAACAACACCCTTTACAACAGCACAAATAATATACAGTATCTTGGTGTAACTTTAACCAAACAAGTGGAAGACCTGTTTGAAAAGAGCCTCAAGTCTCTGAAGAAAGAATTTGAAGAAGATATTAGAAGATGGAGGATCTCCTATGATCTTTCATTGGTAGGATTAACATAGTAAAAATGGCCATCTTATCGAAAGCAATCTTCTGATTCAATGCAATCTCCATCAATGGTCCAACACAATTCTTTGCAAATCTGGAAAGAATGATATTTAACTACATATGAAAAAAAACAGGATATCTGAAAAAATCCTGTACTTTCAGAGTTATCACCCTTATGGATTTGAGCTCTGTTATAGTAATAAAAACAGCATGGTGTTGACATAAAATCAGAGAGTTGGATGAATGGAATCAATTTGAAGACCAAGACATAATCCAACACACCTATGCACACCTGATTTTTGATAAAGCAGCCAAAATTATACAATGGAAAAAAGAAAGCATCTTTAGCAAATGGTGCTGAAATAACTGGATATAGACATGCAGAAGAATCCAAATCGATCAATATGTAACACCATGCATAAAATTTAAGTCCAAGGGAATTAAAGATCTCAACATGAATCCAGTTACAATGAACCTGAAGATAAAGAAAAGAGAAAGCAGGCAATAGTCTTGAAGTAGTTGCAGCAGGAGACAGCTTCTTGAATATAATGACAGTTGCACACAACACTAAGATTGACAATTAATAAATGGGACCTAATGAAACTGAAAAGCTTCTGAAGGTAAAGGACATTGTCAGTAGGACAAAACCACAATGGAAAAGGATCTTTACCAATCCTACATCTGACACAGGGCTCATTTCCAAGGTATATAAAGAACTCAAGAAACTGAACTCAAAAAAAGTGATCCAATTAGAAGACAGGGTACAGATAGAAACAGAAAATTCTCATCAGAAGAATCTCAAATGGTTAAGAATCACTTAAAGAAATGTTCAACATCCTTAACCATCAGGGAAATGCAAATGAAAATGACTCTGAGATTTAAGATCTAGCTCTATCAGTTTTGGAATTATACCCAAATGATATTTAATTATACCACAAGGACCCTTGCTCAACTATTTTCATAGCAGCTTTATCCATAATTCCCAGAACCTGGAAACAATGCAGATTCCCTTCACCTGAAGAATGGATGTAGAAAATGTGATATATTTACTCAATGTAGTATTACTCAGCTGTTAAAAACAATGACATCATAAAATATGAAGGCAAATGGATGGGACTAGAAATAAAATCATCCTGGGTAAAGTAACCCAGACCCAGGAAGAAAATATGATATATACTCAGATATAAGTGGATATTAGATGTAAAGTAAAGGATATCCATGCTACAATCATAGATTCAGGGAGGCTCAGTATCAAGGAGGGCTCAAAGTGGGAGACATGGATATGCCTACGAAGAGGAAATAGAAGAGATTTCATGGTTGGACTGGAAGTGAGTGGAGGGAGATGGGAGCATGAGGGATCAGGTTTTGGGTGATTGGAGGGGAAGGGTTCCAGATGAGATGACTGGAAAGGGGGACATTTCAGGATGAGATAGGAACCTGGTGCAAGGGAAACTCCCAGGAATCTACAAGTATGACCCAAGATAAGACTCCTAGCAACAGGGAACATGTAGCCTGAACTAGCCATGTGTTCCAGTGGATGGGTTGGGATTCCAGGTAGTCATACAACCTCTGAGCTACAGTCTATCTTGCTTATTGGATTTGGTGGGGTAGGGACTGCTCAGTTATTGTGTGAATAGTCAACCAATAACTGACCCACGCTGAGGCTCATGTCATGAGAGTTAGCACACCCCTGACACTACCTGGAATGCTAGGACTCAAAAGCTGCATAACCCAGAAACATAGGATAGATCCAAATATTATTGGGGAAAATAATGTCAACATAATAATGCCTAATAATATTCTGCTATACTCATAGAATGATTACTAATCCAGTAACTGACAGAAACAAATGAAGAGATCCACAGTCAAACATTAGGCTGAGCTAGGGGAATCCTGCTGAAGAGAGGGAGAAAAGATTGTATGAGCCAGAGGAGGGCATCACAAGAAATCCCACAGAAACAGCTAGTCTTGGTTTATAGAAGCTCACAGAGTCTGAACTGACAACCTGGAAGTGTACATGGAACCAACTTATGTGACAGTTGGGTAATTTTGTCTAATTAATACTGGTTGAACAGCATCCCTAACACTTTGACTGAATTTTGGAAGCTATTTGTCATACTGGGTTTTGTTGGCCAGTCTTGATATAGGGGAAGGTTCTTAGTTTTACTGCAACTTGTTATGGCATACTTTGATGATATCTATGGAAGGAAGCCTTGTCTCTTTCTAAACAGAAACAGAGAAGAAATGGAATTGGGGCAAGGGTGAATGAAAGGAGTGGTGGAACTGTGGTCAGAATGCAAAATAAATAAAAATATTCAATTAAAACTAACAGACTTTTTGGTAAAATGTAAATAACATTGCAAACAAACGAGAGGATTTTTAATGATTTTTTAAAAGAAATTTTGATACAGGCTTAGAAAGACTGAGTTATAGAATGGCAATTCTAATAATATGAAAGGTCCCATGGAAAAGAAAAAAAAAAACAACCAGTGAGAAAGAACACCTAGAGAAATAAAAATTGAAAGGTAATGTATTAAACTATATGGTTTGTGAAAGTTCTCCTAGAATAAAATTTAAGATGACAAAGACACTCAATATAGAAACTGTGTGTGCTAAAACAATGGCATGTGGGATGAGAAAGGAGACAGCCATCAGGGCACCAGCAGTACTTGGTAAGGTTGGTGAGCTAAGATGACATTTCCAGAAATAGGAAATGAAGTACAGTAGGCTAGGGGAGTAATATGATTATCTCATTAGTCCAATAGTGAAAATTCTAAGTGCTCATTAGAGATCTTTGTAAATGTGTTCCACAGAAAGTATGAAAAATGTTATTCTACTGCAGAGAAACTACTGAAATCAGAAACAGCTACAGTGACTTGGATACTAGAGTCACATGGACAGAAGGCAAGAGTCTAAGAATAGATGGCATAACAAGGGAAAAGAGCAGATAAGAGGAAGCTACACAATATGAGGAAATTATAGGGAGACTTCAGTAAAAACAAAATAGGAAAAGATAAGGGAGAAAACATACTCAGGCCCAGCACAAAGAAAAACTAACCATTAATATGATACAAGGTTGGTTGAAATTTGTGGAAAATACAAAAAAAGAAAAAAAGAAGCTATTTATGTATCTTGTGATACTTGTCAACTCTGTCAATTTTGTAGAACTGATGCCTAAGAAACTCAATAATTTAATTAACTTGGGCAATACTAACGCCCTTGTGTTCAGTTTTGGGGACAGAACAAGACTGTCCCACTTAGAGCAATCAGTATAAAGTAAGAAACTGGATAAGAAAAGCTAAGTTTAAGTTTTGAGAGAGATTTCTAGACAAACACAGAACTGTGGAACTGAAGGAGAAGCAAGGACGTGATTTCTTTATCTTAGGATAAAGAAGAATTTAAGTTTTTGACCTTTTGGACAGCAAAAGATGTAAGAAGAATGTAAGGAGTAAGTAGGCAGATTCACAGCAGAGGAAAGAAGCCTGTAACTGAGAACAAACATAGAAGTATCAAATGTAGAAAAACCCAAGACTGGGATGTTTATTGAGAGGGAAACATACTGTACTTTCTACTCCACTGGAATAGACTTAACCAGCTCTTCCAAGGTGGTAAGCAATAGGAGAGCACTGTAGGCATCCTACTGCCCCAGTGATGAAAAATAAATGTTAAACTGGAAAAGTAACAGAAGTTTGTATTCTGGAATGTGGCTAATGAGCTTTTGATGTTCCTGCTTCTACCTACCAAATGGTAAGATTAAGGACATTTACCACTTGACTTGATTCTATGGCAGTCCCAGATAGAGTCTTTTGCATGCTAGGGAATCACTGTGTTAAATGAACTATGACTTTATTTGTTTTCTTTTTAATGTTAGCTATTGTTTCAATGTGAAAAACTACATCTGATAAATAATTATATTTAATCTAGTTAACATTGTTGTTTAAAGTTTCTGACCAAGATATAGGTTCACACAAGTGTCATTTGAAGTTTCGTTGATTTCAATTACTAACAAGGCTATCTAAACATGAGATATTTATGAATACTATTTTCTGGATATATATATATATATATATATATATATATATATATATATATATATATTATGTGTGTATACACATATATATTTATCCACACAGTTAACACAGTCTATTCCTTAATCTGATATCTTAAAAGTTAATCTGTAATGCTCAAAAGCTACTGGAGTTACTAGAAATGAATTTTGAGGAAGTCAAGATAGCCAGGAACATATGGGTTGGATATGAATAGAAGTGTAAAACTATGCTTTGGAGAAAGAAGAAGTATTCAATAAGGAAATACTCTAAATCAATACGAAGGAGAAAATGGAGAAAACTTGGGTCAGAAGCGTGGCTAATTTTACTGGCCAAAACTATCTGCAAAGCAGAATTTATTCTATATTGTACTATATAGCTACTGATTCTTCCACTGTAGTACTAATATCCTAGTACTTTATGCATTACCCATCTGAATTGATTCTGTTTTTCAGATTCCGTTTGCACTCTGGGGACTACCACTAATCCTGCTCTTCAAGATAGGACTTTGGTGGAATGGTTTATCTTGTACCCCCACTGCTCATGTTCTCATAAACACAGGACTTGATTCCTCAATTTTCTTTAGCATCAACAGTATTCCCATTAATTCTTTCACTTTACAAGGTGAGTCTAAAAAACTCAGACTCTATACCCCATTGTGGAGATGTAGGCGAGCTGTATCTTTTAGAGACAAACACATAATAAGAAGGGACAATCAAAACATAGAACTCTAGCAGTGTCTAAATTTTCAGAATTTAACTCATTTTTACAAATTGATCTTTCTTTTATTAAATATCTAAGTATATTTTCTTGTTAGTTATTGTTTATTAGGGCTTTTTGATTTTAATAACTAACATCAGTATTGCTTATTGTTTGTAGTTCAGTTGCATTAATTTTTCTGGGCTTTATGGAAAATAAATAAGTAATTTAGCAAGTTCAGATTCAGTGTTTGTGGTAATTAGGGTAAGAAAAAAGTTAAAATTTTTGTGGTGCACATAGTTTTAAAAAAAATAACATTGACAACCAAAATTTATAGCAATATTTTATGCAAGAGAACAAGTTCTATTCAAGCAATTTCCATTACAAATATGGCAAATACAAATAATACTTAATGTTTTATTTTAATATATTAAACTGAATATTTACATGGAAGTCTGCCTGCAATTTTGCTAGAAGGTATTTGATAAAAATTCTCATTTTCTTAATTTTATATCATCAGATTCTGCTCATTAAGTTTAGGTTTTTGTTGAGGAACACACAGGCCAAAACAGAGATATTTTGCCAAGAGAACTAGTTCATCTCATGTTTATTTTTTCAGATCATATCTTTCAGTTTCTATCTTATAAACATCTCCAAAAAACTTATAGTAGCATACACTATTGTAACAGTATTTTCCTGTTTGTTGTCATTTTAGCAAAGATGTAACATGTTATTTAATATTGGTTCTTTTTCATTCATTAGTATTTGTATATTTTTCATTAAAATATACATGAAGAAATCATTTAAAATTGTATTTTTTATAATATCTATATGTGATCATGTCCTTAACTAAATTCCTTTTTAATAGGTATCCAGGCAGGTGCATGCATGTTAGTGAATTGTTGACTATATTTCTATGCGTGTTACCAACAGGAATTCAACATGCCTTTTGGTTACTCCTTAGCCCTGGCTACTCTCATTATCTAGTGCCTCAATTAATGAGCTGTTTCCATTAAAAACAATCATTATGCCAGTGTTATACCTGCATGTATGTCTGTGCACCATTTGTGTGATTCATGACCTGAGAATACTTTCAGATCATGTGAAACTGAAGTTACAAATATATACGAGCTGCTATGTGGAGGTTTGGACTCAAACCCAGGCCCATTGGAGGAAAGAACAGCCAGTACACTTAACTGTTGAATTGCCCTTACTGTTCACATCTTAAGAGACCAGAATCACTTGAATGACAAACTCCCAATTTCATTCTATAAACTGAAAAGAAATACAAAATCTGTAAAATTAAGAGAGTTAATAATCCCCTGAAAATAAGTAAGACATAAAATCTTGGACATTTTAGAAAAAAATAATTTGACACTGATATTTAGTATTCTATGATATAAAATAATTCCATTCCGAAGTAGGATGGTGACTGGTGGTCCTTCTCTGTGCTGTGTCATTTGCCTAGTATACACAAGACGCTGTATGATCAGTGCTGAAACCAAAGAAACAGAATGAACTTAATTTAAGTCTTATTATGGCAAAGTAAAGCCCACTTCACAGTCAGTGTTCCTAACTAAACTGAAGTGCTTGTGTTTTATTTTATCATGTCTCTTTTATAAATATGGCCTGTGAATAGGAAGTTCCAGACTTTTGTCGGGATTGGAATTATTGTTTTATATGTGCTTTGCTTTTTTTTATAAGATGGCAGACTAATTAAGCATTTTACAGAAGTGTAAAGAATGATTATTCTTGAGTCTCCTTAGATGTCAGATGTACCCCAAAATGATCAAAGATAAAATGGTCTGGTATATATATTATCTAAGGATAAAAACCACTGTGAATAACTCAAGTGCTTCTACATTCTGCTGAAGTCATGCAGTCGATAGAAAATTTCATTCCTATTTTGGGTATGCTGTTTAATTTCTTAAATGATCAATAAAAATTTTCCCTTGGGCCCAATCATTTTGCAAGCAGATAGTTAATGTGAGCAATAATAGGACCAGTTCAAATGTGAACAACAGAAAAATGAAAGCTAAGAAGTGGTGACCATGGCAACAAGCACAAAAATGAATTGAAAGATAAAAAAAAATCTCATGTGCTGTTGGTTTTATTCCAGTATTATTTCTTAAGTAGTGCACTTTCAAGACAATTAAGAGGATTCTTTTGTCAGACTTTGAAACTGAGCCACTGAGTAAAATAGAACAGACACTAACTCAAAGGGAGGCTCATTCTTCAACCTTCTCTACTGTACACAGTGCTACCATCTAGATGTATGCTGGGTAAGAGGAATATATGAGAATGGTTTGGCAATTGAACATTCTTAAATATTTTGGTTTCTACCAGTGTGGATCCTGGAAAAGTGTAACATATGAAAAAAAAGAAGGAAAGAAATACGAGAACAATGAAATATAATGTCTGGATAGACATAGAAGTTTTAAAGGGAGCTAAAACTCTGTTGGGGAATCATTGTAAATTACTTCAAAATAAACAAAGTCACCCAATATTTTTCCAAATTAGAATCACCAACAGAAAGCCAGACACCTGAGAGCTGTCAGAATTCAAGATGCTGGGAGTTCCAAACATGCTATTGCAGCTAAGTGATCTAGGAACACACTCTATTTATGAGGTATGAAAGCTCTCTTTTATAATCTCTCATTTTAGACTTAATCTTGTTGTATTATAGAGCTTGCATTTTAAAGGAAAACATTTTATGAGCTGAGCAGATGGTTCTGCTAATATAACACACTTGAGTTATTTAAACCTGCATCATTGTTTATACAGCAGTGATTTTAAATGCACCTTTATAAGGATATGAATAGCATATTTTAATTACATTTAATGAAATGTCAGAAAACTATACATTGCCCAGAGACGAGAAAATAAAATTAGTCCTATGGGTTCTTAAATTTAGATTATTGTGTATGATACCTTTGATGTTTTTTGCATAAATTTTTATTTTATGAAAACTAAAAAGAACACCATTTAGCATCCAAATATGTTAAATATTTATTTTCACATAAATATGTGAAAACATTCAAATGTTCTTGCTGTTTTCCTTTCATGTTACTCTTTTGCTCTTTTTATGAATATATGTAAGTTTAAGAAAGGCGCATAGTAACAATGTCTAAAGTTAACAACTTGTACTAGTTAGGATTATTATTGTTAGGATGAAACACCATGGCCAAAAGCAACTTGGGGTAGAAAGGATTTATTTGGCTTACACTTCTATAATTTAGTCCATTACTGAAGGAAGTCAGGACATGAACTCAAATAAGGTAGGACCCTGGAGGCAGGAGCTGATGCAGAGGTTATGGAGGAATAGTGCTTACCGGTTTGCTCATCACAGTTTACCCAATCTGTTTTCTTATAGAACCCAGGACTACCAGCGCAGGGATGAGCCTACTCACAAGGGGCTTGGTCCTCCTGCATCAATCACAAATTAAGATAATGCCCTACAGTTAGATCTTATGGAGGCATTATCTTAACTGAGTGCCCCTTCCTTTTAGATGACTGGCTTGTGCCAAGTTGACATAACAGTAGCCGGCACATAGCCAATAAACATAGAAATAAACTTCAATAAGTAACATAAATGGTTAAGTAATCAAATAATAAGAATGGTGCACTCTAAATTACAATTTCCTGCACCCAATACTTAATAGTTGAATATATAGTAAAATATGAAAATATGAAAAGCAAATTTTCCTCAGTCTCTCTGTATCTGGTGACCATAAAAGTACCTGTCAGTCATTCTGCTTCATAGGTGGAAGGATTGCAAAGAGGTGCTAATGGAAGCACCTGGCTGGGTTCTTTCTGTCCTGAAGATGAGGAATACTGAGAACTCAAGAACAATCGCAGTGGGTTTTTGATCCTACTGCACGTACTGGCTTTGGGGGAGCCTAGGCAGTTTGGATGCTCACCTTAGGAGACCTGGATAGAGGTGGGCGGTCCTTGGGCTTCCCACAGGTCAGGGAACCCTGATTGCTCTTCGAGCAGATGAGGGAGGGTGACTTGTTCGGGGGAGGGGGAGGGAAATGGGAGGCGGTTGCGGGGAGGAGGCAGAAATCCTTAATAAATAAATAAAAATTAAAAAAAAGAAAAAAAGAAAAAAAGACTTTGGAACTTTTGAAATCTGGAATGTTTATATTTAATGTCAATATTTAATGTATGATCTTGGAGATAAAGAAAAAATAGAAGGTTGTGGCTTAACAGTAAAAAAAAAAGATTTACTTTGTGAAGAAGAAGCCAGTTTTCCATAATTCCATGTAGAATGATCACAGGAAATTTAGAACCTGTGGGAACTGAGCATCTAATTTTATTCATTTAAAACCGGAGTCTGTTCATGCAATTATGTGACAGCATTTTCCTGCACTAAGCCTTTTGAAGACAGTCTCTCATAATGCATTTTATATAGTTGTAAACATTTGTATACGTTCATGCTTATATAACACATAAGTCAATACCCGAATATGCGGATATCACCAAAGAATTAAAACCAGGATACTCTTTTGGTGGTAAACCATTGCTATTTTTACTTTGTACAAAGTCAAATCGTATTATTTTCACTGTTATTTTTCTTGAAGATGCTTGAATTTTATTTAAAATGTACCTATTCATTTGTGTGTGAGATGGATGGGGATCCTTGTATCCCCGTATGTGAGTGGTGGTCAGAAGAGAATTTGAGAGAGGTTGTTCTCTCCTTTCACGAGATACAGGAATCAAATTCAGGTTGTTAGGATGGATGACAAGTGCCTTTAACAAAATGACCCATCTTACATAAAACCAAGATGCTTTCCCCCAATATTTCTTCACTTATGTTTACTATTTGTATCACTTTTCTTTTATCATTTTCCTCCTATTCAAGCATAGAGCCAGAAACAATTTTATTTCTTATGATTTCCAGCATTCTGGACCAGGACCAGGAAATAAATATGCAATACTTATACTATACAAATATTTATTTTATTCTTTGGGATTACAGAAAAGCCCATGTAAATGTGTTAGAAGAAATTTACCATAAAGCATATATCCTTTTTCTAGTGACTTGTCCTCAAATTTTACAGCATTTTTAATTCCTGAGATTTCTATTTATTATTTTGAAATCAAGCACTGATATACTGAAGGGAGGTTAAATTTGTCTACTATTAATAATTTACAAATAACTGAAGAATCTTACAATGAATGGTTAGAAGTTAATACACAGACTGACAGGAGAGTTGTGTAGAATGCCAATGGGTCAACAGATAGAAGAAACTGCAATATGTTCTTACACAAAGGTCCTTGTGCTTATATACACAGGAGTGAACCAATGTAGCTGAAGCACAATGGTAGCCTTGCTGGTTATTAGAATTTTGGCCAATAGAGGAGTGGGCTGTCTGAGAGAATTTAAATTCCCTGTCACTAATGCATTCAAGCACAAGTTGAGTAACTTTTAGCTAAAAGAAAGGTATTTCATGTAATTAGCATAGCATGCCATTTTGGTCTCTTCTAATTAGAGATTTTAATAAAATGAAGTGAGGAATGAAAATAAGATTTTTCAATGTACACCATTTTATATCACATTAATTCTATATTTGCATTGAGACAAAATACTACTGCTGTCTTTATTTGCTTAGTTATAAGATATTTATTGGTATCAGTAATGAAATCAACACTTGTTTGAACTTACGGAGTAGAAATGTAAATAAAGCATGAGATTTATTTCATGATATGTTTCTGTAAACAATGTTTATAATTTTACCTCTATTTTTGCTACTTAGACTTTGGCATTAGTTCATTAAACACACTGGCTCCACTTCCAACTGCTGAACAAAAAAAAATTCCCAAATTAAAACTATGTCAAACATAGCATTTCTTATTTTTAGTAAATTGTTAAAAGCAACCTAGTAATAAATAATTGCTTAAGCATAGAAACTAAGAAATGTATTAGGAGAAGGAAACAGGGAGATTTTAAAAAAATGCTACTTGCTTCAAATTTACTTCTACTCACATAACCAATGAATAAGCCAATTTAATATCTTAGAGCTAACTTTGTATTCCTTTTGCTATTTGCGGTGGTGTTTTTTTCTTTACTGTTGTCTTTTATTTTTGATTTTGATTCTTCCATGATCCCTCATTTTAAATGAATCTATACTTTATCATATATAACCTGGAAATGATCTAGAGTAAGGGCAACATTCTAACAATTGAATTTGTATACAACTGTAGGAGAGTCAGGTGCAAAGACTCCCCTCAACTAACTTCTGACAAAAGATGGCCATAGAAGAAGCTAGCTGAACTAGGAGATCATGTTCCAGGTCTCAGAGAAAACTCTTCCAAAGAGTTCACTAAAGCAGCTACAGCCTCATATTTTTACCATAACATTACAGTTTTACCACAACATTAACAAATTCAAAAAATTTACAAGAAGGAAGAGAACAAACTGCGTATTTACCGAATCACCATTGCTATTTTCGGTTTTGCTCTTACAGAGTGATCAAATGGGGATTGATATGTTCTGCTTTTCTTTTCCATCTTTTCTCTATCTACTGTTCTTTTGGTGTTCTGTTTCTTTGGAAGTTTCTTTAGAACAATAAAATTAAACTTCTGCCCATTCATATTCTTTCTTCCTTCATTTTATGAAGACAGAGAATTTAAGATCTTCCAACGTGGGAGAGAAGAAAGAAGAGGGAGTTGAATCAGTACAGAGCCTAAAAAATGTAAAAGACATTTTTCATTTATAGACAGAAAATGTCAGTACACGAATCCCCAGAGAATATTAGATGTTCACAATTTAGGTAAGTAGTAAGCCTTTAAAGGCCTTCTAATTGGGGGTGTGCCTAGGCAGTCTATACTCTAGAAATAGTACCATATAAACAAAGTCTTGGCCTGTGTGGTAGTTTGAAAATGACCCCCATAGGCAAATGGGGAGTGGCACTATTTGAAAGAATTAGGACACGTAGTCTATTTGGAGTAGATGTGACCTTGTTGAAAGAAGTACATCGCTTAGTTGGGCTTTGAGGTTTCAAATACGCAAGCCAGGTTCGGCGTCTCTATCTCTTCCAGCTGCCTGCTGATGCAGATGTAGGGCTCTTGTTCCTTCTCTAGCACCATGTATGCCTGCATGCTGCCGTGCTTCCTGCCGTGGTGATAATGAACCAAATCTCTAAAGTGCAAGTCAGTCCCAATTGAATGTTTTACTTCTAAGAGTTTCTGTGGTCATGTTGTCTTTTTACAACAATAAAGTCTTAACTAAGACACCCTGATTGTGCCATACATAGGGTTATATAAACTTGGACAGGGTCAGGTGGCTAAAGTAAATTGGACTTTTGTTTGTGTGCACTGGGTAGGACTCTGGAGGTGTTTTCTTCCTATTTCTTAAATAGGAACACTCATTGAGGGTTATTTCCTATTAGGTAATTGTGTGAAAAAAGCAGGTAGAAACTGTTATATAAAGATAGTACACCTGAGATGATACACAAAGGTAAATGCTACATGACATTACTTAGGAAATAAAGGATTTTATTACAAGTCTCAAAACAATAAAGTACTTTAACAACATTGTTTATATTTTAATTCCTGATATCAAGTAAAAAAGCAAACACAACTATATTTACATCTCTAAGTGAACACATAAGAAATTAAAAAAATAATTTGAATGACATTTGATCTTATCTGGAAAAGATAATCCACCTGATTTAGATTTTAATGACTAATCAATATACAATAATTAGGACACTTATAAATCTATACTAACTTTTTCAAAAAATTGGGAATTTTCTTTTAATTTTCATGAAGATAAATAAATACAATATTTTTATCAACATTCCATAGCCTAGATTGGGCTGAATACTAAATGAATCTCAGGTATATGTCAATAAATATCATAGATAATTATACAATTTTGGGTGAATACAGAATATTTGCCATAATATTTTATTGCAGCTTTTGTAGTTCATCCAAATGTTACATACATGTTGTCCAAAAGTTACATTTACATTAAATAATTTGAAAAACTCTTATATTTTCTGTTATGTTTATCTCAATAATCTGATGATAATAGTGAAAATATCTAGAACTTAGATGATAGATCGTTTCAAATAATAACATTCCTATAAATTTATGAGCTATTGTTGATAGCAAGAATCCAAAGCATGACCAGTAATTTGAATTCAGAAGCTCGAAACTCTTATTTTTTATTATAAACATCTGCAATTATTGAAAACAGATTATCTATATACTGTGTAATAGTCAAGTTTATCCAAGTCAATAAATAAATATTCTTTATTCTTCAGGGACTTACAAATGCTAATGGAAATGAGGTAAAAAACCTTAAAAACACACTGTAAAAATCACTTGCTTTACCTGTATAAATGTAGTCCGGTACTTACATACCCTGCTTCACTAATCAATGTGTGGACTTGCTGAGTCTGTTCCTTTGCTTCCCTGGTGGCCAACTGCAGTGAAAAAGATAATTAAATATCTCAGAGTCTGGAATTATGCAGATAATCTCAACAAATACTTAGCAGATAATGGCATTAAGACACATTAGACATGAATCTGCCACTTATCAGATTCTTGCATTAGGTTAAATGACCTTATAAAAGGCTCATTTGTTACAAAATTTTACCCTGTCTAGTGTCTGCAAAATTGCCTTTATAAACAGAAACTAAGAGTTCATAAGTGGACAAGAGAAAGAGATTGATGGGCAACAATGTGAGACATCATAATGATACGTATTCACTGATGTCAATATAAGTATCACAGATGACATTTGTGTACATACACACACACAAACCCTCAAGCACACATACACACACACAAAATTATATTTCTTTTAATATTTATTTAAATGATCAAGAATTGACTCTTTGGATTGTTTTCAAATCATATTTTAAAAGCACAAAATTCAAAGCATTATCACTATCCAAGCACCACAAATGTCTTAGTGGAGCTTGGGGGCACTGTTGCTTTTGAAGGACATCACTAGCCTATTCTGTGGTTGTTGTTAATCATGCATTTGGTGACTAATTTGGGGTTAGAGGTTCAAAAAGATTAAGGTAATTTAAGTCTGGAGTATTTGGAGTTACAAAGTGTTGATAACAAAGGTTTAAAAAACAAAAGACTCTTACTCCGTGCTTATAGAAAAAAGGTATTTTAAGAATAATTCAGCTCAATTATAAATTTATGTTCTTTATATTAAAAGTGACAACTCTAGAGATTTTATGTGCATTTTTATTAGTGTTTGGATACATCTGGCACCACTTACAAACCAAAAATAAATGAATCTTTAATAAAATTGATTTTTAAAAGAAGAAAACACAGAGGCAATGATCCATATGGGAGCATTGGACGGAACTCTCAATATGCAGCTGAAGAGTGGAGAGTATGAGCAAGGAATTCAAGACCATGAAGGGGTCATTCACTGAGACAGTTTGCTTGAGCTAATGGTAACTCACCAACTCCAACTGGACTGGGAGGGAATGAGCATGGGAACAACCAAGACCCCCTGAAGGGGGTTGACAGCTGGGGCAGACTGAGGGGCCACTGATAGAGACACTAGGATGTCTCTGCCTTCATATACCAGCTTTATGGGATCCTGTTCTCTTTGGATGTAAACCTTGCTCAACCTAGATGCAGCAAGGAGGGCCTTGGACTTTCCACAGGGCAGGGTGCATGCCACTCCCTTAGGGTTGGAGGGGTGGGGGAGAGTCTGTAGAGGGAGAGGAATAAGAGGAGGGGAGGGAGTAGAAATTTGGATTGGGATTTTTTAAGTAATTAAAAAAAGGAAAAAATAAAAGAAGAAAACATTCTCCTACTGCAGTTAGCAATATAAATTATATTGAACTCACGTGAAGCTGGAAAATCTTTTAGAAGCATGATCAGACATAGTTCAGAACTTCCAGAACAAGAGGACCACATGGAAACATCATTCTCTTACTAATGTCAGAAATAATATCAGCCACTTATTTTAAAGAAAGCCATGCCATCGAACTGAACTCGCCTTTCAGAGCATCTCCCTGGACAATCTATTTACAATAATCACAATTGTTGGTATGTATAAGCAAGGATGTTCAGTCTTCAGCACAGCACTATGATGGTTTCTATATAGAGCTTTTTGGATAAACAGATATTTTTTTCAGATTTTTATCCTGACTTCAATTGATAGAGTATTATGACTGACCTTCTTCAAGAATGTTAAGTACAGAATGAGCGATATATGTTACCAATGTTGCATTTCAGTTCTGGCTTGTCCTCCTTGTTCCTATATGTAGAATATTAGTGAACCATGATGCTTACTTTTCTCTACTAGCAGATGTATGCCCCAAAACAATAAACATTTTAGACCAAATGCTGTGTGGTAGGAGATGGATTTAGTACCAGAGATCTGTTCTATACCCCTCTTATCAATTTAACATTCAATAACACTACCAAATGCTAAAATATTTTGCTTTTAATAACGTCACAGTGAGATACTTTTACCCTTGAGAAGTTTGCTTGGTATTTCCAATATAACTGCCATCTGTCTTCCCCTAATTTCATTTTTTTTATGATTATTTTAGTATGTGGACCTATTTGTTCCCTCCTTCTGACTCCCCTTTCCACCCTCCCTATCTTTCTTTCTCTCCCTTCCTTCTTTTCTTCCTTTCTTCCCCCTTCATTTGTTCTTTTTCTCATTTCTTCTGTCTTCCATTTCTTCTGGTGAGGAGTTTAGGAACACTAGATCATTCACTCTGTATAAACTTTCTGAACAGAATTATTCCTCAAAGACATCAGAATCAATGACTCCGGCTCACTGCAATTCTACAGTCAGATTATTAGAGTTCGTGTAAGAGACTAAAAGTTATTCTCAGATTAATAATAACATTTGATGTGTGTGTGTGTGCATGCATGTGTGTGTGTGTGTGTGTGTGTGTGTGTGTGTCATGAGCAAGGGGGGTGGTTCAGTTTAGTTGGGGAAAGGATACAGCTGACTAAAATCAAAAGCGAAACCTCTTCATTGAATACCTCATTGTTTGTAGTTAAGGATTTATAGTGGAATGTACATTTTAACAAAGCATATTGGGATCATATAGTGAAGGTACTTGAATGGCATTAACTATCATATCTATCTATTTTTAAAATTCTATAGCTTTTCTGCTTGGGATAATATTGTATGAGAGTTCTCAAAGCATGTCTTTGAAGTAGAACATCTGCGCTTGTATCAAAGATCAGGTGTCTCTGAGATAAAAATATGCCAAGGCTAAGTTCTAATATCTGTTATAAAAAAATCACTGTATACATTGCATACCAATGACTAAGAAACTTTTCTACTGAGGAGGTTAAAAAACAAGCTATACTGTTCATTGAGCTTTTAACAAATATGATGTGTAATATTGATTGTCATTTAATTAGTACTATTTTAAAAAGCTTGCTTCTATAAATGCCGTGTTAACTTGAATGATACACAGTGAAATTTGGCCCATACACAAAAACTACCCAATATGAAAAAAAAAGGGAAAGCAAGAATTTTAGCATTTTAAGGAACCTTAAGAAAAAAAAAATTGAGCCAGGTGGTAGTGACACGTGACTTTAATTCCAACACTCTGGAAGCAGAGGCAGGCAGGTCTCTGTGATCTCAAGGTCAGCCTGCTCTACAGGCTACAAAACTAAACAGAAAAATCCTCTTTAAGAGATAGTTCCAGGACAGGAACCAAAGCTACGGAGAAACCCTGTCTCAGGGGGGAAAAAAAGAAAGAAAGGAAAGAAAGAAAGGAAGAAAGAAAGGAAGAAAGAAAGAAAGAAATTTGAATCAACGACACAATGAGTCAACAGATATACTTATCAAATTAGATTCTTGTCACTTGGGTCATGTTTGATTCTTAATTTCCTGGATTTGTCACATTGTAGTGAATATGGAGCAAGTATGAGTAATCCCCAAGTGATTTTTGTGCTTGTAAGATCATAAGGAAAGCATAAATGCTTCAATTGCTTCTATGACCTCTTGAGTTTTACTGTACTGCCTCAGGTCATTACCTATTTACAGAAAATTATGATTTTGCTCTATTAAATAATGGTTCCCTTGTTCAATTTTCAATAAAAATTTAATATTAAGAATAATGTAATAGCTTTAGTTATTCCCTCCCAACATTGGAAGATAATTTATAAGACGGTAAGATAGAACACCAAATTTCAAATCTTAATTGCACCAAAAACATCATTTAGTATTTTCGTTTTGCCAGATTTTATGAAAAGTGAGGACAGTTTTATGAAAGGTCGCCTTTAAATTAGCATATGCAACTTTAGCAAAGTAGTTGTTATATAAATGAAAAGAAGGTGATTAGTTTGAATGAATAAAATTGTTCTGATGGAACATGATTTAGACTTATTTTGAAATCTCATAGATTAAAACCAGTTTGTATATAATTTTATTGACTTTTTAAAAAAAGGGAAATCAACTGGGCATTGGTATTGCATACCTTTAATCCCAGCACATAGGAAGCAGAGACAGTTCAAAGTCAGTCTGATCAAGATCTAGGACAGCCAGGACTACACAGATAAACCTTGTCTTGATAAACCAGGAGAGAAGGGAATGTGATAAAGAAAGAAGAGAAAAAAAAAGAATCAAATAGTTGTTGTGAACTGTTATTCTAGATTTCTATTGACAAAATGGATATTGAATTAATGTATTTTGTACATAATTTATAGGTAAATATCAATTGTTCATTCACTAGATATTGAAAAAGAAAAAAAATGTCAAGCGGATCAGAATCATTAGTCCTCTAGTTTTGTCCTGGTATTTTAAAATTAGTAATTTTCATACACCAAACCAAGTAAAAGCTGAAAGAACTCTTAATTGTGCTTCATTTTTCTATTCCTTTTGTAAAAAGTGTCTGCTTATGTAAATGCAGACATTAAAATGTCAGGGGACTCTGAAGTCATTTTCAGTCATAGATGAAACCTGTCAAAGCATTATGACACATTTGAGAGCTGGGATGTGAAAGGAGAGGCTGTGACATTGCTTATGCTATGCTGATAACAAAAGGGGCTGAATATATCATGAATCACTTTGGCTCATCTTTTCATTCTGTATCTGTAACGTGGGAGTTAAAGTATAGTCTAAATATAGTTCATATAATCTTACTGTATCATAATATCTTAGTCTGTAGTTTAACTTTAGAGGAAATACTGTATACAGAACAAGAAAATCAAAGAATATAAAACATTTTACTTAGTACTTTTTTCTTTTATTGAAAAAATACTTTTCCTTCTTATAATATATTCTGATTATGGTTTATCCTCCATCTACTCTTGCAAGTTTATCCCCATTTCCCCTCCCATTTGACCCACTTCCTTTCTGTCTTTCACAAATTGGAAAGGAAGAAGTCAAAGTATTGCTATTTGCAGATGACTTGGAAGTATACATAAACAACACCCAAAATTTTCCCAAACAACACCTGCTGCTAATAAATACCCTCAGCAATTTGTCTGGATTCAAGATAAAAAAAAAAACCCAGTATCCCTCTAATATACAAACAATAAATCGGCTAAGAAAGAAATCAGAGATACAACACCCTTAACAATAGCTGCATATAATATAAAATACTTTGGGATAACTCTAACCAGGCAAGTGAAAGCCCTGTATAACAAAAATGCCAAGTCTTTGAAAAAAAAAAAGATTTTGGAGAAAGTTACAAAAGATGGAAAGATCTCTCATGCTCATGGATTGGTAGGCTTAAAGCAGTAAAAATTCTTATTTTATCAAAAGCAAAATATAGGTTCAATGCATCTTCATCAGAAGTCCAACATAATATTTTTTAGACTTGGTAAGAATAGCATTTAACTTCATATGGAAAAGAAAAAAAAACAGGATAGATAAAACCAATCCTGGGCAATAAAGAAATTTCCAGAGATATCATCATCTCTGATTTAAAGCTCTATTACAGAGTGATAGTAATAAAAAGAGCATTGTATTGTCATAAAACATACAAATGGACCAATGGATTCAAATCAATGACCCCAAAGTAATTCAATACGCCCATGACCAAAGAAGCCAACATTATAAAATGGAAAAAAAGAATCTTCAACAAATGGTACTGGAATAACTTGATGTTGGCTTGTAGAAAAATGCAAACAGATCCATATCTATCATCCTGCATAATAACCAAGTATATCAAAGACCTCAACATAAAACCAGTTACACTGAACCTGATGGAAGAGAAAGTGGAAAAAAGCTTTGAAAGCATTGGCACAGGAGACAACTTCTTGAATATTATACCACTATCACAGACACTGAGAATGACAATTAATTAATGAAGCCTCATTAAATGGAAAAGCTCTTGTAAGGCAAAGGACACTGTCAAAAAGACAAAACCACACTCTACAGAGTGCGAAAAGATCTTCACCAAACTCACTTCTGACAGAGGGTTGATCTCCACAATATATAAAAAACTCAAGAAACTAGACATCAAAAAACCAAATAGTCTGATTAAAAAATGAGGTATATGCAATGTGTTCTGACTGATCCATTTGGACTTGAATAAATGGGACCTACTAAAACTGAGAAGCTTCTGTAAAGCAAAGGACACTGTCACCAAGACAAAAAGGCAACCTACTGACTGGGAGAAGATCTTCACCAACCCCACAACAGACAAAGGTCTGATCTCCAAAATATATAGAGAACTCAGGAAAACTAGACTTTAAAATGCTAATCAACCCAATTAAAAAAATGGGGCACTGAACTGAACAGAGAATTCTCAGCAGAGGAAGTTCAAATGTCCAAAAGACACTTAAGGTCATGCTATACCTCCTTAGCGATCAGGGAAATGCAAATCAAAACAACTTTGAGATATCATCTTACACCTGTCAGAATGGCTAAAATCAAAAACACCAATGATAGCCTTTGCTGGAGAAGCTGTGGAGGAAGGGGTACCCTCATCCATTGCTGGTGGGAATGCAATCTTGTGCAACCACTTTGGAAATCAGTGTTTCGGTTCCTCAGGAAATTCGGGATCAACCTACCCCTGGCCCCAGCAATATCACTCCTGGGAATATACCCAAGAGATGCCCTATCATATGACAAGAGCATTTGTTCAACTATGTTCATAGCAGTATTATTTGTAATAGCCAGAACCTGGAAACAACGTAGATGCCCCTCAATGGAAGAATGGATGAAGAAAGTGTGGAATATCTACACATTAGAGTACTACGCTGCGGTAAAAAACAAAGACTTCTCGAATTTTGCATGCAAATGGATGGAAATAGAAAACACTATCCTGAGTGAGGTAACCCAGACCCAAAAAGATGAATGTGGGTTGTACTCACTCATAATTGGTTTCTAGCCATAAATAAGGGTCACAGAGTTTACAATTGGTGATCCTAAAGAAGCTAAGCAAGAAGGTGACCCAAAGGAAAAACATATAGTTACCCTCTTGGCTATGGGAAGTAGACAAAATTGCCAGGGAGAAAATTGGGATCTTGGGGGTGGGGTGGGATGGGGGTAAGGAGAGATGGGGAGAGAAAAGTGAGAAGGGGAGGATGGGGGGAACTTGGGGAAAAAGGAGGATTGGGATAAAGGAAGGTTGGATAGGGGAGCACGGAAACACAATTCTTAGTTAAGGGAGCCACCTTAGGGTTGGCAAGAGACTTGAACCTAGAGTGGCTCCCAGGAGCCCAAGCCAAGGTCCCCAGTTAGTTCCTTGGGCAGCTGAGGATAGGGAACCTGAAATGACCCTATCCTATAGAAATACTGATGAATATCTTGCATATCATCATAGAACCTTCATCTGGTGATGCATGGATATAGAGACAGAGACCCACACTGGAGCACTGGACTGAGCTCCCAAGGTCCCAATGAGGAGCAGAAGGAGGGAGAACATGAGCAAAGAAGTCGGGACCACGAGGGGTGTACCCACCCACGGAGACAGTGGAGCTGGTCTATTGGGAGCTCACCAAGGCCAGCTGGACTGTGACTGAAAAAGCATAGGTTAAAACTGGACTCTCTGAACATGGCGAACAATGAGGGCTGATGAGAAGCCAAGGACAATGGCACGGGTTTTGATCCTACGTAATGTTCTGGCTTTGTGGGAGCCTATCCAGTTTGGATGTTCACCTTCCTAGTTATGGACAGAGGGGGGAGGACCTAGGACTTACCACAGGGCAGGGAACCCTGACTGCTCTTTGGACTGGAGAAGGAGGGGGAGAGGAGTGGGAGGTGGGGGAGAAGGCTGGGAGGAGGGGGAGAAGGGTGGGAGGAGGGAGAGGGAAATGGGAGGCTGGGAGGAGGTGGAAGCTTGTTTTTTTTCTTCCTTTTCTCAATAAAAAAAATAAAATAAAATAAACAAAAAAATGAGGTATAGATCTCAACAAAGAATTCTTATCAAATGACTGAGATACATGTGAAGAAATGTTCAACATTCTTAGTCATCAGGGAAATTTAAGTCAAAATGATTCTGAGATTCTATCCTACAGCTGTCAAAAGATTATGATTTAAAAAAACCTAATAACTGCCTATTCTGGAGAGGATGTGAAGCAAGGGGAACATTTCTCCCTTTTGGTGGGAGTACAAACTTGTACAGCATGTTTGGAAATCAATATAATGATTTCTTGGAAAACTGGAAACCAATCTACTTCAAGATTCAGATATGTCACTTTTGGGTATATACCCAAGAGATGTTCAATCATACCACAAGGACACTTGTTCAACTATTTTGACAGCATCTTTATTCATACTAACCATAACTTTGAAACAACTTTGGTGTCCCTCAACTGAAGAAGGATAAAGAAAATGTGGAATATATACACAATTGGAGTATTATTTAGCTTTAAAAACAAGGAAATCATGAAATTCGAAGGCATGCATGGATTTGACTAGAAAAAAATCATCTTGAGTGAGACAACCCAGAACCACCAAGACAAACGTAGAAGTGGATATTGTAATGGTTTAGATAGGAATGCTGCAGTGAAGTTCCCTGAGGGGTGGCAGCAGGCAACAGGCAGTGATGTGCAGCCAGATCCCACCACCTGGGGCCTCTATTGGTGGCAGGTGGGTGGCAAGCAGGAGGAAGATCAGCTTGCCTAGGCAGAAGGGAGGGGAATTGGTGGGGCTTGTCTCTTAAAGGGACAGGACAGACCATTACAGATATCATCTGTAAAATAAAAGATAACCATATTACAATCCACAGACCCAGAGAGGATAGGTAATATGGAGGACTTAAGGAGGGAGGCATAGATCTTCCTGGGAAGGTCAACTAGAAGGCATATTGTGGGTGGACTGGGGGTAGGTATAGAATAGTATGTGAGGGTTTGGATTGAGGGGTGCATGAAGCAGAAAAGCACTGAAAGGGATGACTAGAAAATGTGTGCATTTGGGGTGAGATAGAAACTTGGTACAAGGGAAAGTTCCAGGAATCCACAAGGATTACCCCATCTAAGCTTAGCAATGGTGGATGCCTTTCCTGAACTGGTCATGTCCTGTGACTTAGTGGGACTTCCAGTGGAGGGATTGGGATGCCACACAACATTTGACCTACAGTCTGTCCTGTCTATGGAAAGTGGGGGAGGAGGGTAAAGGAAGGCAAAGAGATTATGGGTAAGGCTAAACAATGGCTGATCTAGCCTCAGAACCACACCATGAAAATGAGTACATCCCTGATACTCCATGGAGTGCTGGGACCCAGGAGATAGATGGCCCAGAAATCTAGCAAAGAATAAAATGGCACATCACTAAGTGCTTCTAAAGTTTCATACAGCTCTATGGTAAATATTCTAAATATATTTATCCTTTCATATATGTAATACTATTGCTCTTATTTATGTATTATATATATATATATATATTAATCAGTATTTATGACTATACTAACTTTAATTTTTAAACAATTTAACTTCTAAACCAGCTAGATTTTTTAAATTTTACTAATACAATATGACTGCTCACTAATAACCTGATTATTGACCTTCTCAACTAATAATAATCTTCTAATTTGTGCTAGTCTATTAGAAATTAATTTGTATCTCATCCTAATTTGTTAAATTGCTTGGAAATTTGTTACTTTGTCAAGTATAGTTTTCTAAAATGCCTTTAATTTTTAGCATTTTCTTTATTAGGATGGTTTGCTATCGTTTTAAACATATATTAATAAAATTTTAATTTTCTGTTATATATGTCACATGTTGTTCCAGCTTGGCAGCCAACATTGCACATGACAGATTTTAAACAGAGTATCTAAAGTGTTTTTGTGGCAGATATATCATTCTATTACTTATAGCTTTAGTGTTTTATATGAGATTTACTAAATTTCATCTTATGCATATATTTTTCATTTAACTGGTTATATGTATGCAGCACATTTCTCCCCCTTTTCACAGTCTATTAGTTTGAGTTTCCAACCATTGTTTGAAATGTCATATTTATCATGTGAAAGTCTATAACTGCATGGTTCTATGCACATATTTATTAATGCTATGGAAGAATATGTCTAGAGACAGCAAGCAAAGTTGGGGTAGTAAGAATTGGGATGTTGATGTAAAGTAAAACAAGAGCTTCTGTTGGAATTTTTGGTGACTGGTAGAGATTGTAGTCTCCGCATGATCTTGCAGCTTATCTCAATAGCTGGCAACTGGTGGCTCCTTCCCTCCAGATGATCTTTCTGCCTCTACCTCCCTTTATCTGGAGCCATACCCCTGGGTCTGAAGGATTGATCTTATCTGAAAGCTATCCCTAAACCAGATGCCTAATTTATTTTTAGATTGACTCTTGACACAGATATCTGGTAAGGAGACTAGGAACTTTGTTATAGAATCCTATCGTCTCATGCAAAGCCTTGTGATAGGATCATGGTATTTAATGCAAATTGGAGGTTTTCTTCATAATCCCCAATTATATATATTCTTTATATTCTGGAGTAATGTTGATCTGATTTATTGGAGTCTGTCCCAAAAGGCTTTCTCTGTCATACTCACACCTGTACTGATCCTGTTCATAGCTGTCCTGACTGTTTCCTGCTTCTGTTCCCTCCACCTTTATAGACCAATGCAACCAATAATTTGGAGGAAGAAATGCAACCACAAGCTTCCCTTCTTTTATGGAACTCTTTCCCTTATAAAAAAACTGAAATAATGGCTTTCTTATAAATATTTTTATGTTCAGGTGTAGATTAACATGAAAGAGTCTATAACAGCGAGGAGCACATTAGGTTTTGGTGAGGGTGGGGAAAACATTTTAATGTTCAGTTCATCACCAACACTCCTTAAAGATTAATATTTAAAAATAAAGAAAAGAACAGATAAGCAAGAGAAAATGTCAAACCTAACAAAGTCTGCACTCAGTGGAGAAATACTGTTCCAGAAGTGGATAGACACACAGCAGTGAAGAAGAAACTGGAAGTCTTCAGTAGATGAGGGAGATGTCAGATATTTTAGACACGCTGAAGTTTCAGATACAGAGAACTTCAATACTTTTTGAGAGGTTATTTTGGAACTTAACATAAATGAGTGTAATCATAAGACTACATTCCTTTTTTTGCTTTTTATTAAAAATAGATTTTTAAGCAGGGCATGGTGGTACACGCTTTTAATCCCAGAACTTGGGAGGTAGAGGTAGGAAGATCTCTGTGCATAGGAGGCCAGTCTGGTCTACACAGCAAGTTCCAGAACAGTGAGAACTACATACAGAAACACTGTCTCAAAAAAAAAATGCCCAGATTTTTTCACTTCCCTACCCACCCAATTTCATACTTATTCTTTCTCCTTTTCATTAGAAAACAAACAGGAATCTGAAAAATTAAAATAAGATAAAAATAGAACAAAATAGCCAGAAAAAGACAAAACAATAAAAGGGAAAACAAAGCCAAAAACAAAGAACAAGAGGCATATGAAAACTTCCAGATACTGAGACACACACAGTCGCACACAGAAATCCAATAATAACAACACTGAAAACTATAACATAAATAATGCACAGACTAAGCATTATGAGACAAAAATCCTCCAAAATTCCTTTGAGGGGGCTGATAGAGACCCTTAGCAACTCAAGGACAAGTCTAAGAGTGAGATACAGGCTGGTGTTATGTTTTGTTTCTTATTATGCTGGAATAGCATTTTCTATGATTCATATTTGAGCAATCATAACAAGAAATTTGGTCTCATAATTTTGTTAGTTTGAACTACAAGTAAATAATATGTGCTGAGAGTGGGCATAATGCTTTTCCCAGAAATGAGTTCCCCAACTGGTTATCTTACAACTTGATGGTGGACACTATAAAATAATTCCACACCAACTCACAGATCACAGTCCTCTGTGCAAACAGGGAACAGGAACTGAATCCAGAAGCTAGGAGAGAGAGAGAGTATGCACTTTATGTAGGTATTTATATAACAGGTCATGCCGAGTTGGCTGGTATCTTAAAAGCACTGGCTAAAAGAGTTCCTACAGCACTGGCTGAAAGAGTTCAAAACCTAATACAAAACTATATACAATAAGAACAAATAGAAAGTATGAAAATTAGAATTATAACCAGCATAAACAATATCAAGCAAAACACATATGCTAAATGTTTTAATAATTATCCTATTCTAAGGAATCTAAGTCTTGTATTAGAAATAGCTTGACCAAGTCATGAGAAGAAAAGTAACTATTAGTATCAACCCCATTGAAGACTTGAGAAGGGAAATAATATTACTTGTGTAGACAGCACATGCAATCAAGCAACTTCAAAAATGTGCAATAAATGACAGAGACAACTGGCTACCTAGGCAATCACCTAAAATCTCATTTGCAGCATCATAGCAATCAACTTTGGCTAAGGCTTAGAATAACTGACAGACCATTTTCAGAGGCAGGAAATTTTTCTTATCTTGTCTTGGCAAGGTATAGCAGTCTTTTTTCTTGTATCCTGTTTGTCCTGTCTGGATACTCTGCATTTTGTCAGCAGTAGAGGCATGGGCAGTTTCTTGCCAAAAGGAGAGAATTGCTAAGAAGAAATCAAGCTCTAGTTGGAGTGTCTTCAGTAATCAATATTCTCTCTGAAATAGATCAGTTCAACTCATATGGAGTAGGCTTATTGCTGGAAGCCCACATCTTTACCATCTTTCTAACAAATGGTGAATGCAATAAGATACTACTGCTTGCTTAGTTACTTTTCGATCATTCATAAGTAAGGTATCCATCTACATTCTTTGGATCCTTTTGGGCATTTGGTACTTGATGCTTTTTCAAAGGTGATTAAAGTGTAGGAAGCTAAAACCCTGGGGATGTCATCTCTGGCTCTGACACACACTGGTGATATTAAGCGCTGTCCTTGAAATTTCTCACCCTGCTCATCAGCTCCAACAATTTCCTCAATCATTTCATATCTTTTTTACTACTGTCTTTTTAAAACCTGAATCATTTTCAATGAGTTCATCGAGGCATTTAACCTCTGGTCCTCATTCTGCTCATGTGATTCCAAAGTATAAAGGTTTTCCTTTAAAGATAACACCTCATCCTTGGACATTATTTGGGTAGCATGCAGATTGCCTTCCTGGAAAGATACTTTATCTGTTAACCTAACATAACTTTTTAAAAGATTTTGATTGTCAAATTCAACTGTATGAATTCTTTCAGATAATTTTTCAGTACTCTTTGACATGGATTGAATTTTGTCTGTCAAATTAATGTTATCCTTTTCATTTTTTTACTTTTTAAAAAGAAAGCAAACTATAATTTTTATTACTTATACCAATCCAAATTCCCAATCTCTCTGCTCCTCCCATTCCATCCACTTACCCCATCACACTCCCCAATCCACTTCTCAGAGAGCAAGGTATCCATCCAAAGGCAATAGGTTCCCAAACACCTAGCACAAGCAGTAGGGTTAAATCAGTCTACCCCAGGCATGCCATTGTCAACCACATTTAGAGGGACTAGCTTGGTCCTATGCTTGTTCCTTTTCTGTCTGGCTGGGGTTGGTGAGCTCCCATTAGCTTTCCCTGTGTGTAGCCATCATGTTCTTGACCTCTTTTCTCATATTTTCATTTCTCCCGCTTGTCAAATGGACTTTGGGAGCTTAGTCCAGTGCTTCAACGTGGACTCTACCTCAGTTTCCATCAGTTGCTGGGTAAAGGTTCTATGGTGATATTTAAGATATTCATCACTCTGACTACAGGACAGATCAAGCTTGGGCCCTTCTCCTCTGTTTCTTAGGGTCTTAGCTGGGGTCATTCTTGTGGATTCCTGGGAACATTTGTAGAGTCAGGTTTCTTGATATTCCCTTAATGGCTCCCTCAAAAAGGTATCTTTTTCCTTGCTCTCATCTCTGTCCTTCCTCCATCTCAACTATCCTCCTCCCTCAAGTTTTCCTTGCCCCTCCCATTCTCTCTCCTTCCCATTCTACCTTCCCTTTCCCCTCCACCCCATTTTCCCAATTTTGCTAGGTGATTTTGTCTATTTTGACTTTTCAGGTGGATCTATATATGTTTATCTTAAGGTTCACCTTATTACTTAGCTTCTTTAGGATCATGAACTATAGGGTCAATGTTTTTTGTTTATAGCTAGTATCCACTTATGAGTGATTACATACCATTGTCATCTTTTTGGGTCTACGTTACCTCATTCAGGATGGTGTTTTCTAGTTCCATTGATTTGCATGTAAAATACAGGATGTTATTTTTTTTACAAGATAGTAGTACTCTAATGTGTAAATTTGCCACATTTTCTTTATCCATGCTTCAGTTGAGGGGCATCTAGGTTATTTCCAGGTTCTGTCTAGAATAAATAATGCTGCTATGAATGTAATTGAACAAATTTCATTGTAGTATGATTGAGTATCTTTTAGGTATATGCCCAAGAGTGGTGTTGCTGGTTCTTGTGGTAGATTGATTCCCAATTTTCTGAGAAACCACCAAACTGATTTCCAAAGTAGTTGTGCATGTTTGCATTCTCACCAGCAATGGATGAATGTTCCCCTCACTCCACATCCTCTCCAGCATAAACTATCATTGGTGTTTTATCTTAGCCATTCTGACAGATGTAAGATGCTATCTCAGAGTTGTTTTACTTTGCATTTCCCATATAGCTAATAATGTTGAACATTTCCTTAGGTGTCTTCCAGCCATTTGAGTTACTTCTGTTGAGAATTCTCTGTTTAGTTTTGTACCTATTTTTTTTAATAGGGTTATTGGGAACTTTGATGTCTAATTTCTTGAGTTTTTATATATTTTGGAGATCAGTTCTTGGTCTGATGTGGGGTTGGTGAAGATCTTTTCTCATTCACTAGGCTGCCTTTTTGTCTTATTGGCTGTGTCCTTTGATTTACAGAAGCTTCTCAGTTTCAGGAGGTCCCATTTATTTATTGTTACTCTCAGTGTCTGTGCTACTGGGGTTATATTTAGGAACTGTTATCTTGTGCCCATATACTGGAGGCTACTTCCCAGTCTCTCCCATATCAGACTCGGTGCACTCAAATTTATCCTGAGGTTTTTAATCCATTTGGACTTGAGTTTTGTGCATGGAGATAGATATGGATCTATTTTCATTCTTGTATATGTTGATATCTAATTATGCCAGCATCATTTGTTGAAGATGCTTTTTTTTCTATTCTATTGAATAATTTTAGCTTCTCAGAAAGCAGGTGTTCATAGGTGTTCATGTGGATTAATATTCAGGTCATTGATTTAATATTACTGGTCAACCTTTCTTTTTAAATGCCAGCACAAAGCTGTTTTCATTACTGTAGCTCTGTAATAGATCTTGATGTCAGGGATAATGATGCCTCTGCAAGTTTCTCTATTGTACAGGACTGTTTTGGCCATCCTGTTCTTTTTTCCCCATATGAAGTTGATTATTGTTCTTCAAGGCCTGTAAAGAATTGTGATTTTGATGGAGATTGCATTGACTGTATAGATTGCTTTTGGTAGAATTCCCGTTTTGTTATGTTGATCTTATCTATTCAAGAGCATGGGAGATATTTTTATTTTCTTGTATCTTCTTCAGATTCTTCCTTCAAACACTTAAAGCTCTTGTTGAATAGGTCTTTCACATCTTTGTTTAGTGTTACTCCAAGCCATTTTATGCTTTTTGTGGATATTGTGAAAGGTGATTTTTCTCTGATTTCCTTTTCAGCTTCTTTATTATTTATATATAGGAGAGCTAATGATTTTTTAATTGATCTTATATCCTTACAAATGACTAAAGAAATTTATCAGCTGTAGAAGTTCCCTAGTAGAGTTTTTGGGGCCACTTCTTTATACTATAGTATCATCTGCAAATAACAAAAGTTTGACTTGTTTGTTTTCAATTTTAATCTCCTTGATCTCCTTTTGTTGTCTTATTGCTAGAGCTAGAACTTCAAAAACTATGTTGAAGAGATATGGAGAGGGTGGACAGCTTTGTCTTGCTCCTGATTTTAGTGGAAGTGCTTTGAGTTTGTCACCAATCAATATGATGTTAGCTGTCTGCTTGCTGTATATTGCTTTTATTATGTCTAGATATGTTCCTTGTTTCCTAGATCTCTCGTAGTCTTTTATCATGAAGAGGTGTTGGATTTTGTTGAAGGCTAATGCTATGATTATATAGTTTTTTCTTTTAGTTTATTTATATGATGGATTATATTGATAGATTATAATATGTTGAACCATCTCTTTTTCTCTGAGTTGAAGCTGACTTGATCATGGTAGATACCTTTTTTGATGTGTTTTTGGATAAGGGTTGCCAATATTTTATTGAGTATTTTTGCATTTATGTTCATGAGAGAAATTGGTCTATAATTGTCTTTTTTGGGTGAGTCTTTGTGTGGTATTGATAACAGGGTGACTGTAGCCTTATAGAAAGAGTTTGGCAATGTTCATTCTCAATCTATCATATGGAAAACTTTGAGGACTATAGGTATTAGCTGTTCTTTGAAACTCTGGTACAATTCTGCACTAAAACCATCAAGCCCAGGGCTTGTTTTCATTGGGAGGTTTTTTGGTAACAGCTTTTATGTAGTTTTTGTGTCTATTTAAATTGTTGACCTCATCATGTTTTAATTTGGATATATGCTATCTGTCCAGAAATTTTTCTATTTCTTTTACGTTTTCCAATTTTGTGGAGTACAGGTTTTTGTAGTATGACCTAATGATTCTCTGAATTTCCTCAGTGTCTGTGGTTATGTCTCCATCCCAGCATTCCATTCCCACAGGGTATTTAAGTGAGCTCCCAAAAGAGGAACACCAACATGTGGTGGTCTCTTTCCTTTTCCCCCTGTGGTGGTCACATTAGTGGCCTCCTGGTTTGCCCTCTGGGCCATCCGAGAGTGCAGGAATCCCATTAAATCCGGATATTTTTTTTTTAATTTGGCTTGTTGTGATTTGGCTTGATTGAGATTTTTGCATTGGCAGGGAGCTCATGTTAGGAAAAATTTCTAACAATACCTGCCTCTGTAGTTCCTGTTTGTTTACTGAGATTTTTTTTTTTTAACGTTCAGTCATTGAACAGTTATCATGAGCCAGGCACAGATATGCAACTATAAACCAGTAGTTAAGACCATTTAGAACTCCTGCTACAGACAAAGGAGTTTATGTCAGGGGAGCGGGGGTGGGGTGAGGGGAGTGCTGGCTTTATAGGATAAGCACAGGACACCACAGAAAAGAGGTAGAGACTGGGCGCTGGACAACTCCCAGTGAGGTCCCTGGAAGCCTCCTTAGGAAGGAGGCAGTGTGCAGAAACCCAAACGAGGCTGGGAAATCAGAGGATGTAGTCAGGAAAGAGACAATGGGCTGTGCAACATGGCGCTAGGACCCAAAGCACACTGGAGTCACCCGGCAGCTTCCAAAAGGAAGACTGCTCAACCCTAGAGATTCTGCCTGGAGGCAGGATCTGTGCACAGGAGCATTTTTTTTTAAATTTATTTATTTATTAAAGATTTCTGTCTCTTCCCCGCCACCGCCTCCCATTTCCCTCCCCCAATTAAGTCTCCCCCCAGCCCGAAAAGCAATCAGGGTTCCCTGTCCTGTGGGAAGTCCAAGGAACCCCCACCTCCATCCAGGTCTAGTAAGTTGAGCATCCAACCTGCCTAGGCTCCCACAAAGCCAGTGCGTGCAGTAGGATCAGAAACCCATTGCCATTGTTCTTGAGTTCTCAGTAGTCCTCATTGTCCGCTATGTTCAGAGAGTCCGGTTTTATCCCAGGCTTTTCCAGACCCAGGCCAGCTGGCCTTGGTGAGTTCCCAATAGAACATCCCCATTGTCTCAGTGTGTGTGTGCACCCCTCGCGGTCCTGAGTTCCATGCTCGTGCTCTCTCTCCTTCTGCTCCTGATTTGGACCTTGAGATTTCAGTCCTGTGCTCCAATTTGGGTCTCTGTCTCTGTCTCCTTTCATCGCTTGCTGAAGGTTAATATTCAGGAGGATGCCTATATGTTTTTCTTTGGGTTCTCCTTATTTAGCTTCTCTAGGATCACTAATTATAAGCTCAATGTCCTTGGTTTATGGCTAGAAACCAAATATGAGTGAGTACATCCCATGTTCCTCTTTTTGGGTCTGGCTTACCTCACTCAGGATAGTGTTTTCTATTTCCATCCATTTGTATTCAAAATTCATGAAGTCCTTGTTTTTTATTGCTGAGTAGTACTCTAATATGTATAAATTCCATACTTTCTTCATCCATTCTTCCATTGAAGGGCATCTAGGTTGTTTCCAGGTTCTGGCTATCACAAACAATGCTGCTATGAACATTGTAGAGCATATACTTTTGTTGTATGATAAGGCCTCTCTTGGGTATATTCCCAAGAGTGGTATTGCTGGGTCCAGGGGTAAGTTGATCCCGAATTTCCTGAGAAACGGCCATACTGCCTTCCAAAGTGGTTGCACAAGTTTGCATTCCCACCAGCAATGGATGAGTGTACCCCTTTCTCCACAACCTCTCCAACAAAGGCTATCATTGGTATTTTTGATTTTAGCAATTCTGACAGGTGTAAGATGGTATCTTAAAGTTGTCTTGATTTGCATTTCCCTGATCGCTAAGGAAGTTGAGCATGACCTTAAGTGTCTTTTGGCCATTTGAAGTTCTTCTGTTGAGAATTCTCTGTTCAGCTCAATGCCCCATTTTATAATTGGGTTGATTTGCCTTTTATGGTCTAGATTCTTGAGTTCTTTATATATTTTGGAGATCAGACCTTTGTCAGTTGCGGGGTTGGTGAAGATCTTCTCCCAGTTGGTGGGTTGCCTTTGTGTCTTAGTGACAGTGTCCTTTGCTTTACAGAAGCTTCTCAGTCTCAGGAGGTCCTATTTATTCAATGAGGTCCTTAATGTCTGTGCTGCTGGGGTTGAGATTTTTTTTAATATCCAGAATTCCCTTGATTTTTGTTTTCTTTATTGCTTCTATTTCATTCTTCAAATCTTGAACTCTTTGCTTCACTTTTTTTGATTGTTTTTTGTTTTTCTTTGAGGGATTTATTAATTTTCCCAATTTTCTGTTTGTCTTTTCCTCCATTGCTTTAAGGGAGTTTTTCATTTTCTCTTTAAAGGTCCACATCATCTTTATAAAGTTACACTTAAGATCATTTTCTGGGTTAGGATAATCAAGTCTTCCTTCTATGTGACCACTGTGTTCTCCTGTTACTATGGTACTTTTTAGGTTGTTGTTGAGTTCTTGCATTGGCACCTACCCATCTCTTTCTTCAATTGATGCTGGCAATGTCTTTGTGTCTTGGTCCGATCCTTGCAGTGGCCTTCTGAGTATTTGGGAATTGTTCTTGGTCTGCTCTGTACTGTCAATATTTGTGTCTCATGATGCCACTTAGGTCTCTCTTAGCCTGCTCTCTTTGTCTTCTCTTCTAGTTCTCCCTCTTGATCTTTTCTGTGCAGTCACTGCTTGTGCTTTAGAATTTGTCTTTTGGTCCTCTCTCTTTATCCTCTCAGCAGGGAACTCCCCTGCCGGCTTGCTAGGTAAACTGAGGCAGGTAAGGGAAGGGTCCGAATATTTACCCTACTTTGTAGATCCTAGAGAGTGAGATGTCCTGCCAGGTGGCTGGTCACTTACCTGTTGCTCCTTTCTATATTGTAATAAGCTGAGTTTTAGAGTTTCACAGAGGTTGCAGGAGAATAGGCAAGTTTGGGGATGGGATGGGGCTTGTAACTTTCTGGGTCTGGTGGATGGAGTGGGTATTGGGGTAGCCTACCTGCAGGAAACTTTCCTGCTGACTGGCTAGAGAAGCCTAGGCAGTTGGGGGAGGGAACCGGGGTTTTGACCCACTATAGAGGGCCGACAGAGTGGGGTGTCTTGCAAGGTGGCTGGTCACTCACCTCTTGGTCTTTTCTGCATTGTAGCAAGCTGTGTGTCAGAGTTCCACTCAGGTTACAGGAGGATAGGTGAGTTTGGTGGTAGGACGGCTAATGTTATCATTTTCAATGGTATTAAAATTTTCATCTAGCTGGTATTATTAGTCTGTAAATAATTTATGTGTTCTAAAAGTGCCTCATTCTTGGCTCTGTTATCAAATCATTTTCTTAGCAATACAATATGAAAAACAAAGATAACTCCCAATATCTAATAAATGGATGTACCAGAAAAATCATATAAGCCTTGAAGAATATCATTCATAATATAGCAAAAAGTTAATTAAATTCTGCCAATATTGTCTGCCATTGTATAACTTTCAAATTTATTAATTTACTTTCTGCCATTAGATTTCAGAAAATTGTTGTAGGTGTAATAATCTTTATTTACCAACATGTCTCATGTTGGCAGCCATGTTGTGGGGAGATGTGCCCAGTGGTGGTGTGGTTTGTGCCACTTTTGTTTTCCTTTTTGGTGCCTGGTAAAATATTTGATTATTCTTTGCTTTCCAAATTTATAGCAATTAAATAAATTACATACACAGAGAGTTTTATTGTTGACCAGAATATCCAGGAGCCCAGAGTTCATGAGCAGGGAACACAAACGAGAGGCTGTGCATGTTGCTGTGTGGCAGGGAAGGTGGCAGAGGGGGCAAAGCATGCACAAGCCAGCCGTGCCATATCTCTGTTGTGACAATAAAACCCCTTAGTAGGTGAAATCAAGCCAGGTGGGCAAGAGGTGGGAGACTTTCTGTGGTGCAGACATTTTGGGCCTTTTATGCCACTCCCTGTAGGCATGAAGTTGGGATTCCCATGGTTGTCAGACAATTTTGTATGCTATAAAATAATCCCACACTAACTCAGAATTGAGTATAATAAAGGGCTATTTTTCTTAGGGAGAGACTTATAGATCACTATTCTTTTTATGAACAGAGAAAACGAACCAAATCCAGAAGCCAGGAGAGAGAGTAAATACACACTTTCCATTGGCATTTATAGTATAAGAGGCCACACACACGTGAGATGATATCTTAAAAGCTACTGGCCGATGGATTTCACACAGCAACTGCTAATGTTATCGCAGAAATTATATATAGACAAGTAACGCTAAATTGACTTAGTAGATTGTATACACATGCACACACACATACTCACACATACACACACACATGCAGGCATGCACACAAACACAGATATACACCTGTAACAACAAAAAAGTGAAAATGATGCAATCATATTTTAGTTAAAAAAATAAATGGCAGAATGTATGATTTGCTATGGTCATCACATAAGTTCTCTCTTTGCCATTTGTTCACATTTATATATGTGATATTCCCTTCCGGGTGAGTTCTTTGTACTTTTGCTACAGAGCCGTTTCTTCAGAAGAGTTAATAATGATCTCACATAGTTTTCATGATGTTTTCCTTTTCACTGTGAACAATATTAACTACAAATTTTTATAAAATATTTGAGGCATTTTTCAGAGCTTAATTAGTGTGGTTGACAGATTTTAAGATGACTTTTACTTATCACTACCTCCTATTACTCATGGTGTTGCATGTGGGTGGGATGACAGATTATGACAAAGGTTACTAAATGCTGCTTCTGTGATCATATTACATAAGACTGTAATGTCTATCTTGACTAGGAAAATTCTATTCTGTTCTAGTCAATTAAATGACCTTACATGAGAAAGCCCCTTACAAAATGGACCTGAAGAAAGTTCCTATTTGAAGGAAAGAAATCAAATTCTCATATTGAGTGATCCCTAAAAGCCAAGTCTCATCAAACCATGAACCAGGAACCATATCTCCCCCCCCCCCCAACCTAGAGCATCAGCTAAGACCTTAACACCTGACCTAACCTTATTTCTTGCTTTTTTGGATGTCGTGAAGCCACAGCAGATCTACTCATTTTCTGGACTCTTTACTAT
Source organism: Microtus pennsylvanicus (assembly GCF_037038515.1). Lineage (NCBI taxonomy): Eukaryota > Metazoa > Chordata > Mammalia > Rodentia > Cricetidae > Microtus > Microtus pennsylvanicus. The sequence goes on along the minus strand of NC_134586.1, from coordinate 108,248,009 downwards.
CTAAATCCAGATTGTAGTTAGTACATGTGCATTGTCCAAAGACACACCTTTAACATCTTTTGTTATGTAATATAAAATAACCATCATATTTTAAAAAGTCACACAAGATCTATTTTTGTTAGTGAATATTCACTTCAATTTTAAAATTTTGATCCTTTCTTGGGATAGTGGCCTGTGGTAAGATAGCCTTATCATTTTAAATTTTATTTATTTATTTTACCTACCAATGGCAGTTTCCCTTGGCCAATTAACTCCCCTTCCCCCTCCCTCCCCACAGTGCACTGTTTCTCTATCGTTTCTGTTTAGAAAGGAGCAGGCCTCCCATGAGTGTCAAGAATGCATGACATATCAAGTTGTGGTAGGACTAATCTTCTCCCCTTGTACTGCTAGACAAGGAACCCCTATGTGATGAATAGGCTTCCAAAATTCAGACAAATAATTAGGGACAGGCTCTATTCCCACTGCTAGGGGTCCCAAAGATAGATAAAACTACACAATTATCACATATATGTAGAGGGTTTAGTTGGGTCCCATGTAGGCCCCTGCTCTTTGTCCAGACACTGTGTTCTCCTATATATCAAGACATCTCTTTCAGTACTCTCCCCCTACATGTATCCTTCCAAACTAACCTCTCATTGTTGGGGACTGCAGACCCTCAGACCCTGAACTTTCTATGACACTTTGCCTGCTAGAGTGAACAGCTAGTTTTCCTGTGCTTACAGATGCTTTGAGCATGAGATCCTCATGAATTCTTGATAATAGTGGAGTAGTTTCTGGTGCATTTGCAGCTGAAAATCCCAAGAGTTGGGGCATGGCCATTAGTTAATAAGAGCCCCATCTGAAGTGCCCTGAAACACAATAAAATTGGTATTCTTATTTCTAGAGTAATCCGTGTCTCTGTGTGTTTTATACTCTCCAGCCCCTTGCCCAACTCATGAACCACCCCGTAGTGCAGGCACTACACCTCATGATATTCTAATCACTATCCACCTCTAGTCTACCCAGGAGATTTCTTCTGTGTCTTTCCCAGGGAGACCCATGGATTCTCCTTTGGAAGTTCCTTGTTAACCTCACCTGGGTGTGTGGATTTATAGCATGGTTATCTTTAACTTTGTAGTTGATTATACATTTATGAGTGAATACATACCATGTTTGTCTTTCTAGGTCTGTGTTACCTCTCTCAGAATGACTTTTTATAGTCCTATCAATTTGCCTTCAAGTTTCATGATGTCATTGCTGTTAACAGCTGAGAAATACTCTGTTATGTAAATGTACCACATTTTAAAATCGATTCTTCAGATGAGAGAACATATGTTGTTTACAGGTTTTAGATATTATGAAAAGAGCTGCTATAAATATAGTAGAGCAAGTGTCCGTGGGGTTTGAGTGGGCAACATTTTGATATATGTCCAAGCGTAGTATAGCTGGGTCTTGAGGTGGATTGATTCCCAATTTTCAGAGAGACTTTCATATTGATTTTCAAAGTAACTGTACACGTTTGCATTCCTACCAGCAGTAGATGAATATTGCACTGGATCCAAATCCTCTCCAGAATAAGCTGTTATTTGTGATTTTGATCTTAGCCATTCTGACTTGAGTAAGATGGAATCTCAGAGTCATGTTGATTTGCATTTCTCTGATGGCTAAGGATGTTGAACATTTCTTTAAGTGTATCTTAGACATTTGGGAGTCTTTTGTTTAGATTTGTACACATTTTTTATTTGGATTATTTGGAATTCTTTTTTTGCTGTCTAGTTTCTTGAGTCCTTTATATATTTTGGCAATCATCCCTCTGTTGGATGTGGGGCTGGTGAATTCATTTTCCCATTACGTAGGCTGTCATTTTGTCCTTTTGACAATGTCCTTTGCCTTAGAGGAGCTTTTCAGCTTCCCGAGGTTTCATTTATTAATTGTCAACCTTGGTGTCTGTGATAATGGTATAATATCCAAAAAGTTGTCCCTTGTGGCCAATGAGTTCAAGGCTATTTCCAGTTTTCTCTTCTATCATGTTCAGTGTAAGTGGATTTAAGCTGAAGGTTTTGATTTACTTTAACTTAAATTTTGTGCTTTGTGATTGATATGGTCTGCTTGAATTTTTTCATTGCCCAAGAGTGTTTGTTGAGCAGTAATTAAAATTGTAAGATACTAGAAACAAATTAAATGCATAATAAAGATAATTAATAAATTAAAGACCTATACACTGAAGTATGATTCATCCAATGAAATGAACATCTAATTCTTTAATCACATAAATTATTCAAGATATATTGTTAAAATAAAGGATTACAGAATTTTATAGCATGATCTGTTTTTATTTTTTATTTTTTTGAGAAATGAGGACCTAATTTATTAAATACAAGTATTAAACTGACAAAGAGTAGGAAAAAAAAAACAAAATTAATAATAAGAGCATGTCTGCACCAGGTTCTCTGCTTATATACTGTAGCTTTCAATTTAGTTCTTCTTTGGGACTTCCGAGTATGTAAACAGATGGGTCTCTGATTTTTGTGTCTTCAAGTGGGTCTGTTTTGTTTTTCTGTTGACTTATCCTGTCCAACTGCAAAATGATGGTTTTCATTTTATGTATTATATTTTACTTTGTTATTTTTGTTGTTATCTCTTAGAAACCTGCTATTTTCTAATGAGAGCGAGGAAGGGATTGGATCCAGACTGAAGGGGAGGTGGAGAGGAAGTAGAAGTAGTAAAGGGAGAGGGAGTGTATTCAGATTAGACTGTAGGAGAAAAGGATCTATGTTTAATAAAAATTAAAAAAAAAAAACAGAAGTTATACAAGGGAGACAAACTCAAGACTATAAAACAAAGGCAATTATATTGATATGTGAAGAACAATATCTAAAATCAATACCCTGACTGATGTCACAAAAATTCACAGCTGTATTGTGGTGAATATTCACAACTTAAACACTCAGATATTTACAATGTACATTTTGATACATTTATAGATTATAAAATTGATGAATAAAGCATTGCAACATATTGTTGCCACATACTACCAGTTTGAGACAGGATTGTTTAAATTCTATTCTAATAGCAATACAATATGTTGCTGTCAATGGTGATAATCCGATCTTTTGAAATGTGTTTGAATTCTTCTACACGCCAACATAAAATTATAACAGCAACAACTATTGAAGATTCTTTCTTTTTTTTTTTCCATTGTATAATTTTGTAAAAAATCAGGAACTAATAGGTTTATGGATTTACTTTGGGGTCTTCAATTTCATTGATCTACTTATCTGTTTTTATGGCAATACAGTGCTATTTTTTATTTCTACAGCAATTTAGTAGAACTTGAGAACTCTGCAAGTTCCTTCATTGTACAGGATTGTTTCAGCTATCCTGGGTCATCTCCCTCCATATATCGTTAAATATTGTTCCTTCCAGTTCTATAAAGTATTTTGTTGGAACTTTGATGGGAAATGCATTGAAACTGTAGATTATGTTAGGTAAAGTAGGCATTTTTACTATGTTAATCCTACCAATTCAAGTGCCTGGGAGATCTTTCCATCTTCTGATATTGTTTCCAATTTCTTTTTTTCAAAATTTTAAGGTTTTCTTTTCTTTTTTTTTTTTTTTATGCTTCTCATACATAGGAGATCGTTCCATCTCCGGATATCTTCTCTAATTTCTTTTTTCAAAACCTAAAATTCTTGTAATACATGCCTTTCATTTGCCTAATCAGAGTTACCCCTGAGATGTTTAATATTATTTGTGGCTGTTGTGAAGGGTATTGTTTCCTTAATTTCTTTTTCAGTCCAATTATCATTTGTAGATTGGAGGGATAATGAGTTATTTTAGGTAATCTTGCATTCAGTCACATAAATGAAGGTGTCTATCAGCTGTAAGAATTCTCCTGTAGAATTTTTTGTATTACTTATGTATACTATTATACCATCTGCAAACAGTGATACTTACCTTTTTCCTTTTCAATTCATACCCTAATATCTTTCTGACTATAGTCTGAACTTCAGACTATATTGAATAGTTAGGGAGAGACTGGACAACTGCTCCCTTTTTCTTGCTTTAGTGGAATTGTTTTGAACTCCTCTACGTTTAATTTGATGTTGACTACTAGCTTGCTGAAAATTGCATTTATTATGTTTAGGTATGTTCCTTATAATTCTGATCTCTCCAACACCTTTATCAGAAGGGTTGTTGTATTTTGTTGGTGCCTTTTTCAGCATCTAATGAGATGATATATTTTCATTCTTTCAGTTTTTTTGTAGTCTGAATTACATTGATAGGTTTTCATTTGTTGATCCATTCCTGAATCTCTCAGATGAAGCTGACCATAATCATGATGAAAGAATTTTTTTTCTCACGTGTTCTTAGATTAAGTTTCTGAGGATTTTATTGAATACTTTTGCATTGGGATTCATGAGAAAAATTTGTGTGTAATTTTCTTTGTGATAATACTGTGTGGATTAGGGTGTTTGTGACTTTATAAAAAGAATTTTGCAACATTCCTTATATTTCTATTTTGTAGACTAATTTGAAGAATATTAGCATTGTCTCTTTCAATATTTTGTAGAATTCTGTGCTGAGTTCATCTGTCATGGGTTTTTTGTTTGTTTGTTTGTTTGTTTGTTTACGGGAACCTTTAAAGATTGCTTCAATTTCTTTAGGAGTTACTGGTTCATTTAAATTGTCTATCTAATTATGATTAAATTTTGGCATGCTTTACCTTTCAAAAAATTGTTTATTCATTTTATATTTCCAATTTTGTGGGTACATGTTTTTGAAGTATGAACTAATTATAGTTTAAATAATAAAACCTCAGAGATAGAAATTGGGGTTCAACCTGAAAGCAACAAAACCAAGCAACCCAGCCACTAAGGAACTCATACCTCTGCCAAGGCAGGGAAACTGAAGACTAGCCACCTAAACCTCTTTCTCCTTGGATTTTGAATTCATTTTCTTTAGTGCTAAGACTCCCTAGTACTGGGACTAAAGGTTTAGGCCACCACCTGCATCTTTCTCCCAAATCCTGATATTAAAGGTGTGTGTGACCATTACCCGACCTCTAGTGGCTTTAAATTTTGCTTCTGGTTTTCAGACAAGATTTATTTATTAAAATACAAATAATATACCACTAAATTTCCTTTTCTTGTTTAAGATAATAAAATAAGGCTATAAATAATATAAGAAAAGCTACATATAATAAGTACAATGACTATATACAATAAATACAGGCAACAAATACATCAGCAATATCTAACTTATTTTATTTGACAAATTCAGAAAAAAATACTCCATATGTATCCTATTTTGGTGAGTTCAAAGTCTTGTACCTAATTTACTTTCTATAAAAACTTACCTTATGTATCAGGTCAAAAAGGAAAATTACAAGCTAGTCTCAAGTCTCTCAGAGACCCAAGAAGGAAATAAAACTGAGTAAGCAAGAAGTGCAAGCAAGTGACTCCCAAAAGATGAGTGTAATGACAGAAACAGCTGGCTGCCTAGACAATTACCCAGTTTCTCTGCAATGTTGGGGTATCTATCTTCACCCTACAGACCTAGCATATCTAATAGATTTTACTGTGAAGCAGGATATTCTGAAGGGCTGCCCCTCTTTGTCTTGACTGTCTTTTTTTTTTTTTTGAGACAGGGTTTCTCTGTAGCTTTGGAGCCTGTCCTGGAACTCCCTTGGTAGACCAGGCTGGCCTCGAACTCACAGAGATCCGCCTGTCTCTGCCTCCCAAGTGCTGGGATTACAGGAGTGCGCCACCACCGCCCGGCTTGACTGTCTTTTTTTGTCCTGCTTGTCCAGTTAGGATACCATACTGTCAAAAGTTGAGGCAAAGACATTTTCTTGCACAGTGGCTTACTTTTGCCACAAAGAAAGTTAAATTCCAGGTGGAGTCTCTTTGTTGCCTATCTCTGAAGAAGATTGGTGCTGCCATGAGCAGACATGTTTCATTGTCATAATAAAGAACTGAGGTTATTAAAACATATTAAATTGCATATTCTGTAGATCTCTAAAGTGTTTGAAGATGACATGTCTATCTAAAATATATCTTTGATTGACCTTGAAAACATACCAAAAGCCACTACAAGTTTGATTAAATTAGGTGACTATCACTAACCTGCATTTCTTTATTATCCTAAATGGTTAGTAATAGTAACTTTCAAAGACTAGAAATTTGCATTGCACTGTTAAATGAGTTATATAGGAACAATACCTTGAAAGAGGGTAGAAACATATGTACAGTATGTCATAATAAAATCAATCTCAATATATAAAATTTGTATCAATATAAAAATGTCCAATCCAATATAAAACATAGCTGTTTTAAAGCTAGTAGTTGCTTTTTAAAAGAAGATTTAATAATCTACCTTTTTATCTTATCACATGCAAATTCTCCCTCTTTTCTTTTCAGAGTAGATTCAACACCTATCCTTTCCTCCAATCATTTCTATATCTTTTTTTTTTTTTAAAGCAAGAACCTTGAATCTAATTTCATTTGTTTTGCCTTTTTTCTGACCATTACCAATAACAAATTGTAACTAATCCCCTAAACAATGACAAACATCTATAATCCATTGAATGATCAAAAACCAACACTCCATATCTTGGGAATGTGAGTGTAGTATTTTTAAATTTACTTTCTGCTGTCTGGGGGTTGACAGGATCTTTAGGAGCTCCTGAAAAGAAAAATTTGGGTTAGTTATCAAGTCCTTAGAGAGGTAGCTATATCATTGGTTGTCCAGTCTATGCATAATGGGAAAGTGCAGGTATTGTTTCAAGTCCTGAATGGAGTAGTCTATTAAGCTGAATCATCTCAGCAAGCCACCTCAATATTTTTTTTATTTCTGAGCAGTTTGTAGTCCAAAGCCAATCCACAGGTGGTGTTTTTCAGCTTAGTAGTGTTATCAATAGTCCTGGAAGAGTTATTGTTGTGGGTCCCCATCCTTCTTATGAATACTTCAAAGGATGCTGTTAAATGTGCTCATGGTTCACTGTAGAAAGCTGATAGAGACTCAAAGCCAAAATAATGTACAGGAAGATATATGAAACCTTTTTCTAGTATTAGTACTCTATATTATCATTAATATCATGACAAAAAGTTTCATATATATATATATATATATATATGTGTGTGTGTGTGTGTGTGTGTGTGTGTGTGTGTGTGTGTGTGTGTTAGTCTTATAAATTTTTACTTTAAGGAAAGCTATCAAAGAGTCAATAAAAAACTAAAGGATTATAAGATTAGAAGCAATAAAAAAGTTCTTAATTTTTTTTGTTTTTTCTGACTCTTTCATGGCTCTTGTGACATGAGACTGAGATTTTGAACTTCACTTTAATAAACATACTTGTGTTTAGAGAAGGAGAGAGCCATACTCCAACTCAAAATTCAACTTTAATTTTTAATTAGACTGTGACTACAAAAAGATCATTTGCATTATATTTCTGCAGAGAATAGTAGAAACAAACATTTGGGAAGATTTATTAAATTTTACCATGTTGGAAATGTGATGTACCAATATGTCAATTTACTCTTTTTCTTGAGACATTTTAACTTGTTCATTTGTCATTTTTCTTCCGATGTTCCATTTGTCCAGTGGTCTTCAGAGTTTTTGGTGGATATCTTTATTCTCCCAAAACAAAAGAAATAAAACCCTTCCCCAACTCTAATTTTGGGGAGATTCACTTTTAGCAAATTATATCTGATTAAATGAACAGTATTTGTTAGTTATGTAGGTTAGTTTAGGTTAAAAGGCCATGATGTTTGATCAACTATTATCTCTTCTTTTTTTATATTTTTATTTATTTATTTATTTTCTATTATCTCTTCTAATTAAGGATAGTCTTTTTTTTCAAATTTAAACTTTATCAATCTTGATGGTATCAATAGCTTTTCTTTTCCTGTGAAAACAAAAGCAACCTAAATGTGCCTTGACAGAAGAATGGATAAGGAAAATGTGGTACATTTACACAATGGAGTACTACAGAGCAGAAAAAAATAATGACATCTTGAATTTTGCAGGAAAATGGATGTAGCTAGAAAACATTATTTTGGGTGAGGTAACCCAGACACAGAAAGACAATTACTACATGTACTCACTCATAAGTGATTTTTAAACATAAAGCAAAGAAAACCAGCCTACAAATACAATCCCAAAGAACTTAGACAACAATGCAGACACTAAAAGAGAGACTAGATCTAATCTAGATAGGAAGTAGAAGAAGAGAACATCTCCTGAGTAAATTGGGAGCATGGGGACCTTGGGAGAGGGTTGAAGCAGGAAGGAGAGACTCAAGGAGGGGTGCAGAGAAAAATGTAGCGCTCAATAAAAATCAATAATAAAAAATAGTAAAATCCTGACTGGATTTTAAGTCAGTGAACTAGTTTTGCAACATTCTGAGAAGAGGGTTCAAGGAGAGACTGTAACCCATGGTAGAGAGAGAGAAAATGAAAAGAAGAAAAGAAACTTAGCTGGGTAAGACTGGAGCACCACATGTAGCCATGGCCTGTGATTTCAAGGCTACTCCGGGTTACACAAGATCAGTGCAGAAGCAAATCCAAGTGGTGGTGGTCTACACCTTTAATCCCAGTAGAATGGAGTCATGTCTTTAATTCCAGCACTAGAGGGAATATAAAAAACCTCAGGCAAAGTTGTTTTTTTTTTTTTTCGTGAATTCATACCCCAAACATTGGGTGCCAAATGTAACACAAAAAGTCAGAGTCTGGAAACAAAAATTAAGATTTAACCTTAAAACCAGAAAAGCAAAGCAACCCAGCAAGTAGAGAAGTCTTACCTCTACCAATTCTTGGCGACCACAGACTAAGCGCTTAAGCCTCTCTCTCCTTGAATTTTATATTCCCTCTAGTGCTGGAATTAAAGACATGACTATTCTACTGGGATTAAAGGTGTAGACCACCACCACTTGGATTTGCTTCTGCACTGATCTTGTGTAACCCGGAGTAGCCTTGACATCACAGGAATCCATCTACCTCTCTTTCCAAATCCTGGGATCAAAGGTATGTGTCATTATTGCCTAACCCCTAGTAGCTTTAGTTTTGCTTCTGTCCTCAGGTAAGATTTATTTATTAAAATGCAAATAATATACCACTATACCTAATGATCCTTGCTATGCCCCCCTTTGTGTTCCTGATTTTGATAATTTAGTTATTAACTTTCTGCCTTTAGTTAGCTTGGATAAGAGTTTGTCTACATTGTAGATTTTCTCAAAGAACCAACTCCAATTCATTGATTCTTTGTATTGTTCTGTTTTATTGACTTCAGTGCTCAGTTTGACTATTTCTTACCATCTACTCCAATTTGTATATTTGCTTTTTTTGTTGTTGTTGTTCTAGAGGTTTCAGGTATGCTGTTAGGTTGATATTATGAGATTTCTCCAAATCCTTTTTTTTTTCCATTTAAGCACTGCCTGACTCATTAGTTCTACCCTCTTATTGGCTAATTCTCACATCTTGATTAACCCGTTTCTAGTAATCTGTGTAGTACCACGAGGTGATGGCTTACCGGGAAAGATTCTAGCCTACATCCATCTCGGGTCGAAAAATCATGGCATCTGCCTGAATCTGCTTCTTTCTCCCAGCATTCTGTTCTGTCTACTCTGCCTCTCTAAGCTGCTGTCCTATTAAAGAGCCAAGGCAGTTTCTTTATTAACCAATGAAAGTAACACATAGACAAAAGACCCTCGCACATTATTTCCCCCTTTTCTGTTTAAACAAAAAAGAAAGGCTTTTACTTTAACATAATAAAATTACATATAACAAAACAGTTATCAAGTAAGAATTACAGTTACAATATTTATATCTATTTTATCTTTATCATAATAATGGAAATCTATAACTACAACTAACCATTCTTTAACACTATAAAAGACTCCAGAAGGATATAATATTACCTAAGTAAACAAGAAGTAAGCAACTTCCAAAACTTTAGAAATGACAGAGACATCTTTCTGCCTGGATAGTCAACCAAAGTTCCTCTGTACCATTGGGGCATCCATCTTCGGCCTACAGGCCCATAATATCCAGCAGACATTTCCATGAATCAGGAAATTCTAAAGACAGTTCAGTCACTTTTTGGTCTTCTGTAAGCTTCTTGTATCTTTATAGCCATCTCCTTTAGCTTGGACAATTTTTCCTCAGTCACTGGGCCTTTGAGCTAGCCTTCTTCTTCTTCTTCTTCTTCTTCTTCTTCTTCTTCTTCTTCTTCTTCTTCTTCTTCTTATTCTTATTCTTATTCTTATTCTTATTCTTCTGTTCCTATTATTTTTAGGTTTGGTCTTTTCATTGTGTCCCAGATTTCTTGGCTGTTTTATGTTAGGAATCTTTTCAATTTAACATTATATTTGACCAATTAACCTGTTTCCTTTATTGAATCTTCAATGGATGAGATTCTTTCTGACATCTTTTGTAATCTGTTGGTGGTGTTCACATCTGCAGTTACTTTTCATTTGTCCAGATTTTCCATTTCCAAAATTTCCTTGATTTGTGTTTTCTTTATTGTTTTTATTTCTACTTTCAGGTTTTAACCATTTCCTTCCCCTGTTTATTTGTTTGTTTGTTTTCCCTCACTATTCTTTAGAAGATTTATTGATTTCTTTCTATTTTTGTTTGGTTTTGGTTCAATTCTTTGAAATAAAATTTCATTTCCTCTTTAAGGGTTATCTTTATAAAACTTTAAAGGTCATTTTTCTATGCTTCAGGTGGACTGAAGCATTCGGGTCTTACTGTCATGTAATTTCTGCGTTCTTTTGGTGGTATAACATGTTCTTATACTGTCATTTAGGACTCTGGGTTTGGGATAATTATAGGGGTATATATTAAATCTTAAGTTTGACTTTGTTGGATGCATGTTTTGATCCTTTGTTTTATGTTTCCCCTCTTGTCTTCTCGTCTAAGTGGACATGTGTTCTGTTGACTGGTAAGTCTTCAGGTCCAGTAGGGATTTTTTTTTGAAGTTTGTGGGGCATCAGATTCACCATGGCCTCATGTAAGGTTGAAATCTTTTTTCTGAAGTTGTAGATAAAAATATGGAGCCCAGTAAAGAAGTTTTTGTTCTTCTTCTTACTGGTGTGGATTGCATATGGGCCTATGGAGTCTTCTCTAGTTGTGGGGCATATCTGGTACAGGAGGATGTTGAGGTGCTTGGGGTTGTGCCATGGAGTGGGTTTTGGGGAAGCAGAATCCAGTGAGTGGTGGCAAACCAGCTGCCAGTTGAGTCACTCATCTGCTAGCTGACTGGTGGGCCCAACACTAGAACTAATATATATTACCTTTTGCTTTACAGAGAGTGGACTGAAGCTTCTAATCATCCATACAGTTACAAGTATAAAGAATGATAACATCAACAATTGTTGCCAGAATTTTTTAACATTATTTATGATTTTGAATCCTTTTCATTGTGTCTCCAAAACCACGGTGAGAAATTTTTTGGCTGGTTAAAAGATAACAATTACTGTTTAGATGAAACTCAAGATAATTATCTAGCAAAGGATCAAAGTACCAATGGCAATTGCATCTGACTTAGGGTTTTCCAGTCTGGAATCTGATCATTTTAAAGGATAAGGAGTCAGTGAAAATGTTAACACTGCTTCAATTCATTCAGTTGACAAAGGTCATAAAGAATGAGGTGAAACAATTGATAATATAGAAAAATACTAAACATTTTCGTTGAATTCAGTTATAGCTGTATGTGTGAATGATTCTTCTGAGGAGCCAGGTGATCCAGGTTAGGACACTAAGTTTTGTTGATATGCTTACAGTTTGTCAGTGGTTACACATGTATGCAAATAGGATTGCTAGCCATAGATGATTTCAGTATTTAAGAGTGTTATACTTTTTCAAGGTAAAACTGAGCAATTAGATAGCAAATGTCAAAACTGAAAGTACTGAAGGTTTTAATTAAGAACTGCATAAAATGTTGATGAAAATATTTGTTAGAGAGAGGCTCATGAGGCCTCATCTCTTGCTGAAGAGCTATTGGCTACTGGGGAATAAGAATCCATTTTCTTCAACAGTGGAACCACTAATAAGTTGCCCAGACTCTATGTAATAAATGCACACACAACACTTCCTAGATACATTAATTAAGCTCAGGGGTCATTAACAATGCATCAAATTAGGTAAGAAACTTGTTGAGAAGAATAAGGAGAACAAAGAGAATGATAAATGATGAAAATATGCATATATGTAACATTGTCAAAGAACACATAAAAATATTTTAAGTAAAGTAATTTTATAACTAAAATTTAATAACAATGAAAAGCAAAGATTACAGAAGTATGCCATAGAGTATATGCATTCATTGGCTCCAAGATTATATCAAGCCACTCAGAAACCTTGCAATGATGTCCTTGGATGAATACTTGATTCACATAAATTAATTGTGACCTAGAACTCAAAGAATTTTAGTCCTTTTGATATTGTTAACAAACTCATATTTTCCATTTTTTAGCAAAAACCTCAGTGACACTGGCCTTATTTGAAAACTAATTATAGAATTATTTTAGTCTGTATATAAGAGCATCTTATAGAAACAACTATATATAATTCTGTCAGTTTGAGCAAAGTTTGTGGGCATGTATAGCATATGCATTTTAGTATATTGCCTGTGCATTTACTTTTGGACCTACTGAACTCATTTGACCACTGACCCAAACAGCAAGTTTATATTAACATTTATAGTAAAAAGTCATGCAGATTGTTGTGTAAACAGAATTTTACCAAATATTCTGTTCTAAGAGTTTGGGAAATGCTTTAGCATTCTAAATGCTAGAGTGTACTGCTGTCTTAGGAAGGTCACCCAGTCAAATATAAACAACATTGCTAAGAAATTTTGATGACTTATAAGAACACATTCAAAGCTTTTCAAAGATTTGCTGCTGATGAAACAGGGAGCAACCACTTATTAGTGCTCTGGAGAGAGCTGAAATAAAACCACGAGGAAACAGCTGTTTGTCATGAGGAAACAGCTGTTTGTGACCTTCCTGGAGTGCAGGAAGGGCTTCAGGGAGAACTTAGTGGAATTTCAGAAAAAAGTGTTGAGGCGGAAGAAATGGAAACACCTAAAGAAATCAGAAAACAAATAGCAAACCGATAAAGAAATTTGCTTCTGTTTGCAGTAGCATGGTGATGCTAGCATACATAGCATATATATATATATATATGACAGGGAGATTGCAAAACCGAGAAGAAGCAGGTAGTATTACTTGCTATAGAAAAATGAAAAAGAATGAAAAAGTGTTGAATCAAAACTTGGTTTTCTCTGTGTCAGTCTATGCCAGCTGAACCTTTAGTTGATGATGTATTGTCTTTTATCAACTTGTCTTAAACCTCATTTTGAAGCTGCTGAACTTGTCATCATAACAGTCCTCCATCTAAGTTCTCAAAAATTTTTAAGGTCCAGTGTGCTTTTAGCTATGCGGTTTTTGAAATGAATATCCATGCAAACATTTAGTTTATCATGCATACAACAGGACCTCATAAATCACAGGAGAGAACTAAAACTTTGTCATAGGCAGATGTGTAAAACATCTTTCCTAATTGTGGGCCCATGTTTAATATGATCAAGGAAGACTAAGCTTAGCTTGAAAGGTAGCAAGTAAGGATCACAAATTCTCTCAGGTGTATCCCAAAGCATCAGAGCATTGTTGAGATTACTCAAGCATACATGAGCAATTGTCCATAATTAAAGATATGAGATCATGCCAAAAACAAAAGAAAAAGAAACAGAGGCAAATCTGTGGGTATAGCATCAACATAAGATTTCTGGAGTCATAAATTCCATATAAAGATAATTATATATCAGTTTTATTTATAGGGATGTTTAAATAATATGGCTTTAAGATTTTTTCCATTTCTCATTTTTCTTGGCCATAATATTTCTAAAGAAAAAATTTTAATATCTTAATTTTTACTAAAACCTTCAACATATGAATAAATATTGAAGATGGTCACTTAAAAGAAATTCCACACTAGCTCAGAATTGAGTATAATGGAGGGTTATTTACTTATAGGAAGACTCAAAGATTGCAGTCATCTGCAAGGATGGGTAACACGAAAGAGACCAGACACACGCTTTACATTGGCATATATAGTATAAGAGGCCACACACAAGTGGGTGGGTAACTTAAAGGCTTCTGGCTGTAGAAATTCCTACAGCATCTCCCACTTTTGTTTAAAAAAGTTCTACATCTAATGCGAAGTTATATACAATAAGAACCGATATCAGGTATTACAACTAGCATAAACAATATCAAACAAGAAACATAACATAAATATTTCAATAATTAGTCTATACTAATGGGTTTAAGTCATGTATATTAAATAACTTGACCAAGTCATGAGAGGAGAGTAACTTTAACTATCTAGTTTTCAACCCCAATGAAGACCTGAGAAGAGAAATAATATCACCTGAGTAAGCAGGAAGCGCAATGAAGCAACTTCCAAAATGTGCAACAAATGACAGAGACAACTGGCTACTTTAGCAATCACCCAAAGTCTCATTTGCAACACTGGAACAACCACCTTTGGCTAAGTCCTAAAGGAAATGACAGACCATTTTCAGAGGCAGGAAATGTTTCAAAACCATCTTACCCTGTCTTGGCAAGATTTGACAGTCTTTTTTCTTGTATCCTGGTTGTCCTGTCCAGACATAGTGCATTTTGTTAGTGGTTGATACATGGGCAATTCCTTCTCCCAAAGGCCAGTTTTGCCAAGAAGAAAACAAGCTCCAAGTGGAGTATATTTGGTCTTCAACATTTTTGGGGACAGAATGGTACTGCCAGGAACAATTGTGTCTCAGTCAACAGAACCCTAAATTATTTAAATGTCATATTCTACAGTTCTTTAAAGTGGAGATTACCTATATATGCAGAAAATCTATGTATCTAAAGAACATGATTAGTCTAACTATAAGTATGATAAATATGGATGACTATTGACCTATAATTCTTAATACCTATATAGCTGAAAAGCTAGGACTTTATATCAGAATATCAAATAACCTTAAAACAACTGTGCAGCACATGAGGACAATAATCTCAAAATGTAAACGATGTATAAGTATCTTGATCAGAAATATATATTGCAATACCCTAATATATCCTTCTATCCTAAAATCGTATCAATATACAAAATGTCTTAAGCAAAGGTAGAATGCATACAATATGACAAAATTACGTTGCCTACATATATAAGTATTGTAGATGAAAATATGAACAAATTCAATATAATTTAAGTTTGTGTCAATATACAAGAATCTATACCAATGTAAGTTGCCTACAAATAAGCTCACAAGTATTCAATCCATTATTCACTATTATTATTAGTGTGGGCAAGCTCACACTAATCTATTAACCTATCTAATTCCCTCTTTCTATTTTTTGCAAAAAGATCCCTGATCCTACATAATTTTTCCCCCCAACCCTCAACCCTATACCAATTATAATCAACCCTTAAATGATATCCCTAATCCTGAGGACAAACTTTGTTGGGAGAGGGGGCATTGTATTCTAGAATTACTTCCAGCTGTCATGGGGGCAATGTTCTTTCTGTGGGATCCTATGAAAGTAAAATGATGGTTAAGTTCAAAGATTACTGTCTGGTATAAATGCAGATAGTCTCTGAGTATTTGGTAGGGATTTTCTGAGGATTTTATTTGGAGCACTTATCAGAACATTGAAAAATTGTGCATCATTTCAGCTAACCAAGTTGAAACCATCTTGAGCAGCTGGTGTCCAAAACAGGTCTTATAGTAGCACTATCACCATTGTGACATCATATCAACCAGGTGAAGTTATTGTTGTGGCGCCCCATCTTCTTCAAGGAAACTTCAAAGATTACTGCAGTAAAATTCATTGTTCACTATGGAAAACTAAAACATTATTTATATAGACGTATATAAAGGTACAATAGAGACAAAAATAGGTGTGAAGAAAAGTAAATATTTTTTAAATTCTTTTTTCTTTCTGTCCCATACAAGATGTCTCATGACTTGAGACAGACACTCTGATTCTTTTTTAACAACATGCTTGGATTTGTATAAGGAGAATGCAGTTGACCAGCTACAAAGTCAGTTCTACACACACACACACACACACACACACACACACACACACACACACATTATATTGATAATATCCATAGCTTTTCTTCTGTTGAAACAAGAGCAAAACCCCTTCCCCAATGTACTACATCTCCTGGCTTCCATTGCGAGGTCAATACATTTTTGAAATACACTGGCTGATTTAATTCAGAAGACTTTTTTTTTTATTATACGATGTCTCTATGCTGTTGTTGTCCCTTTCTCATTAGTGTTAAGAAAATTCAAGATTGATAAAGCATTATGTAATCTATTTCTGGGGGTATTTTCTATCCCTTTCTGTTTGTCAAACATATCCTTTATAGTTTGATTTTATCTGTCTACAACTGCCTGACCCGTAGGAATGTGTGGTATACCCACAATATGCTTTATATTATAATAAGCAAAAAAACTGTATTATTTTCTTAGAGACATATGCTGGACCATTATCTGTCTTTATTTGTGCAGATATACTCATGATGGCCATAACTTTTAATAAATGAGTGATTAGTAAATCAGCCTTTTCTGAGCTTAAAACAATTGCCCATTGAAAACCTGAATAAGTGTCAATGGTGTGGTGTACATATTTTAATTTTTCAAAATCTGCAAAGTTGAACACATCCTTTTGCCATATTTCATTTCCTTTGCTTTTTTCTGTTGTTCTAAAATTTTAGCCTCTTCTCTGAAATTACATTTAAACATCAATTAAGACCCATCATGCAGGACTGTTGAACCTAACTGAAGCCAGTCATGTGGTGTCACTTTAATTCTAGAAGCTGATGTCTTTTCCATCGCCCTAACAAATGCCAAATGCAAGCCATAAGTTACAACAGCTTGCTTAATTTCTTTTAGATCATTCATTTGTATAAGTATCCATCTACCTTCCTTGGATCCTTTTAGGCATTTATATCTTGATGCTGACGCTTTGTAAGAGTAGATTACAGGGTAGGAAGCTTAAACCCTGGGTAAGTCATTGCTGACAGCTATTAGTGATGTTGAATCCTGTCCTTGTGCCTTCTTTCCCTGCTCATCAGCTCCAATAATTTCTTTAATTGTTTCAAGTCTTTTTACTACTGTATTTTGTAAAGACTGAATCTCCTGGCCTGTATATATTTCTAGTGATTTCATTGAGGCACTTAGCCTCTGGTCCTCATTCTGCATATGTGATTCCAAAGTATGGAGGTTTTTATTTAAAGATAACACTTCATCCTTGGACATTATTTGGATAGAGTGCAGATTGCCATCCTGAAGAGATACACTATCTGCTAACTTATCATAACTTTTTAACAAATTTTGATTGTCAAGTTCAACAGTATGAATTCTTTCATATAATTTAACAGTATCTTTTGACATGGATTCAATTTTATCTGTCAAATTAATGTTACCCATTTCAACAGCATTAGTTATTTCAGATAACTTTTGATTTTTGATGGTATTAATCTTCTCAACTATCTGTTTATTATTTGTTTTTTAAAGATTATATCATTTCTAAAAGTGCCTCATTCTTGGCTCTGTTATGAATCCATTTTCTTAAGAATATATTATGAAAAAAACTGAGTCCCAATATCCGATAATGGATGTATCACCATAACCATATAAGCCTTGCAGAATACAATCCATAGTATTAGCAAAAAAGTTACTAAACATTTTTATGGTAATGTTTTCTGACATTATATAACTTTCAGGTATATTGATTTATTAATTATATGTTATGAAATCTGTTAAATTGTTTTAGGTGTAATAATCTTTGTTGTTCAGCAGATGTTGTGGTTGCAGAGTCATTACTAGAGGCACAACCTAGTACCACTAACAGTCCTGAGTGGCTTAGGTTTCCCTGCCTCAATGTTGGTTAAATACTAAGAAATATGTTTGCATGATGAATTAAAAACAATTAAATCAATATGAAGCAAAAAGTTCAGAAATCATGAGCTGAGAGTATAAACTGTAAGTTGTGCAAGTTGCAACATGGCAGGGAATGTGGCAGTAGTAGGGGCCATGCACACACGTGGGAAATTTCCAAGTTGCTGCTTTGGCAGGAGTTTTACAAAAAAAACTGCCTAGCAGGTAAAAGCAAGTCGATCAGATGGGGGTAAAAGATTTTCTGGGCTGTGGATCATTTAGGCCTTTAAGTCAATCCACCTGGTGGGTGTGGAAACTGGATTCATGTGGGTGACAGATGAAGATGAACACTTAAAAGAAATCCCACACTAGCTCAGAATTGAGGGTTATTTATTTAGGGATAAATCACAGATTACAGTCCTCTGCATGAACAGGGAAGAGAAACCAAATCATGCTGCCAGAAGAGAGACCCGATGCATGTTTTACATCAGCATATATAATATAAGAGGCCATGCCCATGTGGGCTGGTAACTTAAAGGGTACCGGCAGTAGAAATTTCTACTGCAAAATATTTTCAGAGATTGGTGAGAATTTTACTTTTGTAATATTTCTTGACATATCGTGTTTGCAAAAACTTATATACAGTAACGTAGATGGGAATTAATACATTGTATACAGTCATTAATTTTTTTAAAAAGCACTATCTTTTTTCATTATATATACTAATCCAAGTTCTCAATCTCTCCATTTTTCTCATTCCTTCCGTATAACCTCTCACTCCACCCCATCCACTGCTCAGAGAGGGTAAAGACATCTTGCTTTGGGGAAGGTCCAAGAACCTACCTACTATATCTAGGCTGAGCAATATATTTGTCCAAAGACAGTAGGTTCCCCAAAACCCAGTACAAGCAGTAAAGATAAATTCTGGTGCCATTTCCAGTGCCCCCACATTCAGAGGGACTAGTTTGGTCCTATGCTTGTTCCTTCCTAGTCTGGCTGGTGTTGATGAGCTCCCATTAGCTCAGTTAGAGTATTTCAGTGAGTGTACCCATCAAGGTCTTCACCTCTTTTCTCATATTCTTATTTCTCTCACTTGTCTACTGGACTTTTGGAGCTCAGTCCAGTGCTCCAATGTGTATCTCTGCCTTGATTTCCATCAATTGCTGGAGGAAGGTTCTATGGTAATATTTAAGATATTCATTAGTCTGACTACAGGGCAACTCAAGATCAGCCACTCTCTATTTCTTAGGGTCTTAGCTGTGGTCATTCTTGTAGATTCCTAGGAATTTCTCTGGAGCCAAGTTTCTTGCTAACCCTATAATGGCTCCCTCAATTAAGATCTCTTTCCTTGCTATCATCTCAGTTCTTCCTTCATCTCCACTCTCCTGTTCCCTCAAGTTTTCCTTTCTCCTCCCCTTATCCCCTCCCCCTCTCCTTCTACCTTCCCTTCTCCCTCCACCCCTATGCTCCCAATTTTGTCAGGCAGTCTTTTCTATTTTGACTTTTCTTGGATATCTATATATGTTTCTCTTAGGATTCGCTTTATTACTTAGCTTCTCTATAATCATGGACTATATATAGGCTCAACATCCTTTTATTATAGCGAGTATTCACTTATGAGTGTTTACACACCATATTCATTGAGTCTGGGTTACCTCACTCAGGATGGTATTTTTTAGTTCCATCGATTTTTTTTGTTTTGTTTTGTTTTTCGAGACAGGGTTTCTCTGTAGCTTTGGTCCCTGTCCCGGAACTAGCTCTTGTAGACCAGGCTGGCCTCGAACTCCCAGAGATCTGCCTGCCTCTGCCTCCCAAGTGCTGGGATTAAAGGAGTGCACCACCACCGCCCGGCTTAGTTCCATCAATTTGCATGTAAAATTCAAGATATCATTATTCTTTTTACCACTGAGTAATGCTCTAATTTGTAATTGAGCCACAATTTCTTTATCCATGCTTCAATTAAGGGCATTCTAGGTTGTTTTCAGGTTCTGGTTGTTATAAATAATGCTGCTGTGAACATAGATGAACAAATGTCCTTAGAGTATGACTGAGTATTTTTTGGATACCCAAGAGTGGTATTGCTGGGTCTTGAGGTAGGTTGTTTCCCAATTTTCTGTGAAATTACCATACTGATTTCCAAAGTGGTTATGCAAGTTTACATTCTCACCAGCAACGGATGAGTGTTCCTCTCACTCCACATCCTTTCCAGCATAAGCTATCATTGTTGTTTTTGGTCTTAGTCATTCTGACAGGTATAGAATGGTATCTCAGAGCTGTTTTGATTTACATTTTCTTGATTGCTAAGGATGTTGAACATTTCCTTAATTGTCTTCCAGACATTTGAGATTCTTCTGTTGAGAATTTCCTGTTTAGTTCTGTACCTCATTTTTAATTGGGTTATTTGAAATTTTGATATCTAATTTCTTGAGTTATTTATATATTTTGGAAATCAGTCCTTTGTCTGATTTGGGGTTGGTGAAGTTCTTTTCCTATTCAGTAGGCTGCCATTTTATCATATTGACTGTGTCCTTTGATTTACAGAAGCTTCTAAAGTTTAGGAAGTCCCAATTATGAATTGTAGCTCTCAGTGTTTGTGCTATTGGGATTGTATTTAGTAAGCATTCTACTGAGCCCATGCATTGAACGTTACTTCTCAACTTCTCTCTCCATCTCTTTTTTTAACAAGGTATCTCTGTGTAGCTTTGGTGCCTGTCTTGGAAACAGATCTCTTCCTCCCAAGTACTGGGAATAAAGTTGTTCACCTCCACTGCCTTTCTATCTTGCACATTTTTAATCTTAAAGAAATACTAAGTGTGAATAGATACATTTAATGTGAGTTAGACACTACCCAGTGTATATATCTATCTATCACAGCTCTGAATTATAACTAAATTTAAATATAAAATATAAATGAAAGTTTAGGGGTTTATGAATTAGTTAAAAATAAATATAATTTTAAAAATGCTTTCAATTTTTTGCTTCTAGCTACAATGAATCAAAACAATTGGATCACTCCAGAATTTTAAGCAACAAATTAAGTCAGAGAATTCTAAATACTAATTTTGAATTGAGTGAATAACTAACTACAAAAAGAGAGTGATCATTGAGAAGTGCTGTTATACTGACTTTTCTACTTACTGTCATCAAATATTTTAACAAAAGCAAACTAGGGGAAGAATGATTAATTTTGAGTAACAGTTTCAGGTTGCAGTTTATTGTAGGGAATTCATAATTAAGCTTGAGACAGATGGTCCCATGACATACACAGTCAAGAAGTAGAGAGGAATTAATGTAATATGGCTCTCCATTCTCTGTTCTACATACATAGTCCACCATCCCATGGCTAGGAAATAGTTCCATACCCAATTAAAACTGGTCTTCCCACATCAATCAATCTATATAGCACTTTAGAGGTCCAGATGTCCATTTCTCAGATGCCTCTGGAGTCTGTCAAGTTGATATCTAACACTATCATAAATGGGAAAGTAAAGAGACATGTCTGAATCTTCAGATCACCCAGTTTTTTTGCACTGGTTCCAGTTTTCAGTGCAGGAGTGGGAAATAAGACAAAATCCAGGAAAGTTTCAAATTTGAAGACCCAGACCTGAGCTATTAAGAGACAAAGGAAAGTAAAGGCCAGTAGAACATAGGAGACAGAGAGGTTGACTCTGGGAAATATTCTGAGTTCTTAAGAGGGTCCTCTTTCAGTAGGGTAATCCAGGATCAGAAAGACAATTGCTGCATGTTTCCTCTCATATGTTATTTTAATCCTTATTTATTAGGGGGAAGAGATAGAGTCTAAGAAACAACAGAGGGGAAAATTAAAGGGAGAAAACAGAAGCTTTATGGAAGGGGCAGGGGAGATGAGTAGAATAAATGTGATATGAAAGTGGAAGGCATGGAAGGGTAGAAAGAGGAATGAGAGGAGGGGTGTGACAGACTAACCAAAACTGTGTGAAAATGCCCTGTTGGAAGCCTATTATTTTTCTGTGGCAATTAAAATATAAAGAGAAAGAAGAAAAGCCTGCCCTCTTCAAGCTTATAGTCTGAATTTGATGCTTCCAATTTTAATTGACTTCAAATTGAATAGCCTTTATTTTCTCACTTGAAGAGCTATATAAATTTAACAAACAGGACATTGCATGATCACTGAATTTCTTTGTTCACTTTCTGCCTCATGCCAATGTTATTCATTCAGTCATGGTTGATTTTTGGGTTATTTCCTTTGTCTTTGGTACTTTCTGTGTTCCGGCTTCCATGCCCCATTTGTTTTGAGTTTGCTCTATGTTCTGAAGTACACTGTGGTCATATATCTCTACTTATTCTGAGGACTCTACTGTGCTTTTTACCATTTTATTTGTTTGAGTCAAATTTAGACTACAATGACACCTTTTTAGGGAAAATTTACTCATATCCATAATTCATAGGAAAATGATTATCTGTACTTTATTAAGTATATGTGTTAATTAGGATTTCTATTTCTGTGAAGACACTCCATGACCATGGCTACTCTTATAGAGGAAAACATTTAATTATGGCTGGCTTACAGTTTTAGAGGTTTAGTCCATTATTATCACAGTGGGACAATGTGGCTTGCAGGCACCTATGGTGCTAGAAAAGGAGTTGTCTTGTCTACCTTTTACTAATTCACAGAGTCTCTCTATTCCCAAGGCCTGTGCTGTTCACAATCTTTTTACTCTCAATCAATTTATTCTTGTGGATTAAGAGATAGTATTTATAAAAGATAAAGTCATCAGTTTTTTGGAGTTGTAAGAAAGGAATACATTTTTTAAAGTCTATTTTACTGAATAATCAATGTCTGAACCAGGTAGATGGATTGAATGACTAAAACAAGATTTTGGTGAGCAAATACATTTGGAGATCAGGGAGATCATTCAAATATGTAAATAAAGCAGAATATTCCACGGAGGGAAGGTGACCAAATCTCTATTGGGCAGTGCAGAATTTGCCTGTCTACAAACAAGAATTATTTTGCATTTTTATGAGCTGTTTACAATGTAAAGTTCTAAGGGGTCTCTGTAGAAACAGAATCCAGGAACCTCAGGAGATATTCTTCAGAGTTTTATAAATACATTGAAGCACAGAGTTATTCTACCTTGGGCTCTGTGTTCCTTTTTACTGTTTCTACAGGGCTAATCCCAGAAGAGAAACATAGCTGTCTGTGATGATTCATCTTTTTGTGACTTGAAGATGAATTCTCACAACATTTTTATTATGTCTTTCTACCTATAGATATGGGGCAATTTTTTGAAAATTGCAAAACTTTTTTTAGGAAATACTAGATTTATACTAAAATAATTTTCAAATCATCCATTGAATAATACTTGAATGTTTATCTTCTGTTTGGTTTTAAATTGAGGAATGATATGTTATCAATTTTAAACATCTGATAATTTTGACTTCTGCTTTTTTAACATTTTGACATAAAGTTAACATGTAAATTTGCATTTGGTATTTGGTACTGTCTTAAGTGTGAAAATGTTTTACTTAAATAATAAGAATAAATACTATTCTTAATGCTACAAATTCTCAAATTTATAATCAACCTGATGAATCACATACTGAATATCATCATTTGATTTATCTGTTTGATTGATTTAATATCTTTTATACTTCGATGTTGTAGAAAGATATCAGCCATTAATGCCAATGATGCTCTTGCTTGCATGTTTGTTTCATTCATTTAATATAAATTTATTACCCTTATTACATATGCAAATGAAAGCAAAATTTGCAGATATGAAATTAACTCTTATGAACATGGAGACAGTAAATGACAATTCAAAATTTTAATGGGATAGAGAAATATGACATAAATTATGAGGTGTATTGATTATGAAAATCATCTATCTTCTGGGATCATCACAGCCATTTTCAAGCATCTCCTAGTCATTTACTTTATGATATATCTGTGTGTGTGTGTGTGTCATTATATGTCACTGTCCAATGGTTTCCCCTCAGTCACCTTTCTCCACTTCCCATCTTCTAAAAGGTAAGCACAACACAGCTCCACATCACTGAGTTTTTCTCACTGTTTACCTCTACAGTGAGATAGAAAAGTAAACCTCAAATAAGAAAAATAAAGTAAGTACTGTTCAGAAATCATGATCCAAAGATAGTGTTTTCATTTTCTTATTTAAATGCAAATACTTCATCTTGCTGAAGCATTCACTTTACATTTCAGAAGCAATTACTGACTGTGCACAGCTGTGCTCCACCCCTCAACTGTCAATACTGTACTATTTCAGCCATAGAAGAATTATTCTTTAACTCTTGTAGCCATGATATCTTAAGGTGTACTAGGAGGATCTTCTTCCCTGTTACAAGTTCCACTGCACTGCAAATTCAACTAGAAGTTTTTTTTTTATTCAAGTTACCTGACTATAGGTAAGGTTTCCAAGGCAAAGACTCTATCTATGAACATTTGCTTTCCATTTGAAGTGTTTCTTTTAAGCTGTCCTAAATCTGAATTATTCTAACATCTATTGCTAAATTTGTCAGTGTCTTCCTTCATGTTCTCAAAAAAAATCCAAAAAATATGCTTAACACGTGTTTTAACACAAAATCCATTATGACTTGTCATTGTAAAGACAATGGCATTTTTGGGGTAGTTTTAATTTTTTAAGTAAGTGCTCTCACATAGCTTTTCATGTGTTTCACTACACTAGTGCTCTCAAGTACCAATGAGACTCAGGTTTAGTCCATGATTAAGAATAAAATCTGTCAAGGGGTTGGCAAAGCCAAATTGTAAAGGAGGATGGAAATATATGGGAAATTAACATCTCCACAAAATTAAAGGTAACATTTTTAAATAGGGTACTGAAGATGGTTGCTTAAAAGAAATCCCGCACTAGATCTGAACTGAGAAATTGATCCTTATTTATTTAGGGGTAAACTCACAAATCTGAATCCTCTCCTGGGAAGGAGATCAGAAACCGAAATCCACAACCCCAACAGAGAGAGAGAAAGAGAGAGGCCGGAAAAGAGGCCAGATGAATGCTCTTCTAAGCATATATAGTATAAGAGGCCACGCCCCAGTGGTCGGGGAACCAACAGCTCTAAGAGTTCCTACAGCAGGGTACTGTTTGTGGCAGGAATGAAGGAATTATTCCACATAATGAGTTCTCAGAAAGCAGTACGGCTTCTAAAGAGGCAGCTAAATATAAAACTGATAATGGCAACAAAGAAAACGACGCTCTAAACTAATACCATATTGCTGCAGCATTTCTTATAATGGGTACTTTTTATACGGCTTTACCTCATGCTCCTACTTTCAGAGTGGTAGCAGGATAGCAATTGCTTAGCACCCCAATCTAACAGTTTTGTGTTGACTCCTCTACAAGTTTCTCCTTTGGTGATTTTGGCAACTTTGCTTGGATCATTTATAAAATAAGGACATTAATACAGACCAGCATGAAACTTAGTGCAATCTCTTTATAACAAATATAGGTGGAGTTAGAGGGAAGTATTCAGTGTGATTGAGAAATTTTCATCACAGTTGAGCATAACTTGTGAGTCTAGCATGCTGGGAATTCAACTGTCACTATCCTCACTCTCCACCAGGCTACATGCTTTTACATCCTTTGTTTCCATAATTTGAATTCATTTCAGAGACAATGGACTAATGGTATTTATAAATTCATTTGTGTATGTATGTGTAAAAGAGATTTTAAAAAAGAAATAAGCAGCAATCTTATGATCCTATAGAGCATGAGGTGTTAGCATTCTGGCATCAGTTCTGGCTTCACCTTAGTGTCCTAAGAGGCATTAGGAGTATCTCCTCTGCTCATTACCTAATTCCCTTATAAAAGGTGGGCCTCGCAAGCCTTCAGTATCTTTCTTTTCCACTACTCTTGTCCTCAGTGACCCTTCTCTGCCCTCAGCCTCTCTGCCCCCTTATCTGTCTCTTCCCTGTACTCTTCCAACAGAACTCCCATATGAGCAACACTGTCTGGAATGACTCCTTCCTGCCATTTTTATATAAATTATAACAGGAGGGGACAAAGAAAGAGGGATATTATTGGGTGGTATTTGTCTAGTGATTAACACTTCTCTACTGGAACTAAGATGTGTGTGTGTGTGTGTGTGTGTGTGTGTGTGTGTGTGTGTGTGTGTGTGCGTGTGTGTGTGTGTGTGTGTTGTGAAGGATTAGGAGAGCTGGTCAGACAAACTTGCCCAACTGCAGCTCTCCACAATATATTCACATGCCTTTCCCTCCTGGGGACTGGACTGCAGTTTCAACACAATTTCAATGGCCAATGAATATTTGATAATGCTTAGTGTCCAGGCAGCTTCACATGTTATGTTGTTATGTAAAAAGAAAAAGAAAGATAACAGGAAGCCAGAACATTTCTGGATTTTCTGGCTCCAGTAGGACAAAATTCCCTTCAAAACCAAGGACTTCTGGCTCAAAACAAATTAGTTATCAAGTTTCAGAAACAGAGCTGCTCTTGTCAATATTCCTGCCCAAACTGCTAGACAAATTCCTTCTGCTTTTTTTATCAGTATATTTATTGTTGCTATCACCATAGAAGTGAGAAAATTAGAATGAGAAATACAAAATGGATGTCCTTTTTGTTAAAGCCAATACACAGTTTTAAAGACATAAAACCAGGAATAATAAGTTATTTCTGCACAACATGAGCCTGAAGTCTGAAAGCTAAAATTCAACTGTTTTGTAACTACTGGGACACAGGCTTGGGGTGTTAATAAATGTGGTTTTTAATTATCTACTTACAGCCTTAAAGGGAAGTTGATAACAATTGCTATGTCTCAAGGATTATCTTAAATCATAAATGACCTGGTAATAAAAGTAGTTCAGACACACCACCTTGTATTTAGAATTCACCCAATCATTTCTCAGCATGATTATTATCCTGCATGATCTGATTGTTCAAAGGAAGATTTTAACTCTTTCCTAAGTGATTTATTTTTCTACATTGAAAGTGTTTTTTCTTCAGCTTATTTTCAAACTAAGATGCATGATCTGTTTTTACTCATCTCTACCACACTCTGCTGTTACTGCAGAGTGAGTTATTTCTAAAATGATTAAAATGCATTGAGTCATAGACTATGATTATAACTTACATTATCTGGTGCATTGGGATCTTTCAACTAGAAACATCCAAACAAAACATAGCCACAGTTAGAGCTGTGTAGGATTCTACTTAGAGACATCTCATAGCATAATAACTTTGAGTTTCTACTTTAAACCTAATCAGCTCTTTCTGTAATACTGCAAACCAGCCACACTGCTGTTTTTTAGTTCTTTGAAGAAAAAAAAAAAGAGCACTGCTAAGTAATTTCTTGATTTCCAATTCCATTTCTATGATTTCTTAGTACCAGACTGTTTGCTTTGATGTAGTTTAGGTAGTTTCACTGGTTTCTTTATATACCTACAAGACACATATGTAGTACTTACCTGCAAAAATGATCTCTATTATAAAAAAATGTTTAAATTGCTGCAGGTCCCAATAAAAGAGAAAAAAGTTCAATTCTATGAGCAACAGATTAGAAAAAAAATTCAGAATGAATTTCAGAGATATAAAAATAAAAATATAAAAAATCTAGTAAGAATTTTAAACTTGATATGAAAATGTCTATCCTGCATGTGCTGAGAGATGACAGCATAAATAAGTTTACTATTTTTGTTTTTATTGTTGTTTTTGTAAAATAATATTGTTATAATCTGCCAAATATACAAGTTGAATTTAAGGAGTATGTCTTGTCTGGGTGATGCACAGTAGTCAGAAGTTTCTTGAAATGACCCATGTACTGTAGGGTTAAAAATGCTATTATCCCTGACCAGGTGGGTGGGAAGAGGACAGAGCGGGTTAGATAGAAGAGACCTCATTGGACAGAACTGGCCAGAAGCAAACTTTGGACCCATAGGGCACAGGCTTCTTGCCAGACCCTCAAACGATCATCCAGACGACAGTCTGGGATGGTAGTTATTGACTCCCACAGCAGCTATCTGCTACACTACATCATACCCCTCCCACAACCTAAAGTGCAATCTACTGAAAAAAATGGAATCTCTTTACCCCTCTTTCCAGGTACCCCCTAAACAATTTTTTCAAATTTTAAAAACAAAAATATTCAAATAGTTAGGTATGAAATTCTGTCTCAAAGATATTAGCTGCCCATGCCCCACCAACCTTCATCTCCTGAATGATTTCTGTTAGAAGATGAAGAGCAAGCCCCAGCGAGCACGGGATACAGCCTGTCAAGGTCGGTGTTAGCCTGTTCTGTCTTCTCAGTCAAGGGCATCTTCATAAAGTTCTCTTTTGATTTCTGCTTCTTGATTTCTTCATGTTCTCTACTTGAAAGTTCCTTTAGCCTCTCCAGGTACAGCTGTGTAATCTTGCTTGTCTGTGTTACCCAGTTGTGGTTCTCGATGTCAATGGGTCCTTCCACTCCTTTTTGGTTTTGCGGGTAGTCGCATCTGAGTCTAGAGACTTCTTTTGAGGGAGTCATCAGAATTACATAGCCACCTTTTTTGTTGTTGTTGTTGTTGTTGTTGTTGTTTTGAGACAGGGTTTCTCTGTAGATTTGGAGCCTGACCTGGAACTAGCTCTTGTAGACCAGGCTGGCCTCGAACTCACAAAGATCTGCCTGCCTCTGCCTCCAGAGTGCTGGGATTAAAGGCGTGTGCCACCACCACCCGGCAAAAACAAAACAAAACAAAACAAAACAAAAAAAAAAAAAACAAAAAAAAAAAACAAAAAAAAAACCTTTTTGTTTACTCTTTGTGGATTTCAGATCATGTATTCTGATCCCATTAATCTCCCTGTCACCTTGCTTTCCTTCTCTTTCTGTCCTTGCAAACTCCCCGCAAAACAAAATTTAAAAGTTAAAAAAGAAATCAGACCAAACAAAGCAAACCTTCAATCAAACAAACAAAAAGAATGGAAGTTGTAGTGGCCCAGTGAGTTACACAGCCTACTCTTTAGTTTATGAAGTTGATATTTTCTTTCTTTCTTTCTTTCTTTCTTTCTTTCTTTCTTTCTTTCTTTCTTTCTTTCTTTCTTTCTTTCTTTCTTTCTTTCTTTTTTTTTTTTTTTTACTTTTGTTCTTTGCAATGAGTCATTGTTCTGGTTTGAGACCTCTACCTTCAAGATACACACTGGATATAGGGCCCTCACTAGGACTCCTGGATTTCTTAATATTGCTCTGTGTCAAGGATATTTTGTAGCCTTGGTTCTGTAGGTCCAGTACCCTCACGTGCTCCAGCGTTCGTAGATGAGGTGGGTGTTACCTTGTTGTGGACCCTGGTAGTAGCTGGGCTAGTCAGCCTACCAACTCTTTCTCATTGTCGCCACCTGGCGGGCTCTCCAGCACTGCCCAGAGTAACTTACCCAATGTAGCAGACAGCAAAGAGCAGGTCCAATTCTCCCATTCCCACATGCTGGGGTCAAGCTTGCCAGCACTTATACCATTAGAGTCAACTCTATTGTTTTGAACACGGGAAGTGCAGGGTCTGCTCTCTCTATACTTGCTGAGGGGTAGGACCAGCTTTTCTGTTCTTAAGCTCCGAGGTATGCTCTCCTGTCTGTCAAAGGTGGAAAGCGGTGAAGGAGACAGAATAGTTCCTTTACCCTTGCCATGCCGTGGCACACCAGATAGCTCTCCTGCTTTCATGTCTACAGACTTAGCTCAACTGTTCCCTCCTCCAACAGGCACAGCTCTAGTGTGCTGCCCAGGAGAGGTGCCATATCTGCTCTCACGTGAGGGTAGGGGCAGTTCTCCCACTTCCTTAGGCCAGTTCTGTCACCTGCCGGTTTCAAGGGATGAGGGGAAGGAGGGGAACTTTTCCTTACCCATGCCACCACCTGGCTGATGGGAGCCTCATCAGTCCTCCTGCTCTCACTCGTCCGCAGCTTCCCGTGTCCCCACTAACAGGGACAGCTCCGCTGTGCTGCCTGGGCTAGATACAGGGCCTGCTTTCCCTAGAGCTGCTGCTGCCACCTTCTTGTTTCTCTTCTTTGGCTTTCTGCTTTTCTGCCTAAAGCTGGGCATCGATCTCCTCAGGACTTGTATATTTCCTCACAAATATTGCCACAGCCTTTGCGGCCTCCCTTTCTACGTTCTGTTTTGGGATATTTGTACACTCTGGGAAGATATACTGCTGAGATTGGCTTAATAAAGAGCTGAACAGCCAATAGCTAGGCAAGAGGGATAGGTGAGACTGCCAGGCAGGGAGAGAGGAAGTAGGAGATGAGTCTAGATGGGAGAGACGTGAGAGACAAGGAACGCCAGACACATAGAATGGCCTAGAGGTAAAAGTCACGTGATAGAACAAAGATTAAAACTATGCGTTAATTTAAGCTATAAGAGCTAGTTAAAAACAAGCCTCAGATAAAGACTAAGCTTTCATAATTAATAACAAGTCTCTGTATCATTATTTGGGAACTGGCTGGCGGGACAGAGAAAGACTGTTAGAATCTTTGGGCATTTCAGCCCCGGTGGCTGCAGCTAAAACTGGCACCAGAACTGGAAAATAAATGCCTTTTAAAATTTATAGTACAAATTGTTTTATTCCTGATTAAATTTTTCAGAAATTTGAGAATTCTTAAAAATTGCTTTGATGAACATTAAGGGAAGAAAGGAAAATGAGGAGGCAAAGAAGAAAGAGAAACAGTTGGGAAGGAAAGAAATCTTCAATGCATTTTAAAATATTAAAGAAAACAGACTCTTAAAGTAAATTTAAAAAAAAATGAGTATATGTACTTTTTCTTAAAACAAAAATTGTATTAAAATACCAGACAATGCATATATGAGTGTGAACATGTGACATTTGGTTTTTAGGACTGGGTTTCCACACTTAGTTTAATATTTTCTAGTTTTATCCATTTATGTGGTCATTGTATTTTTTACTGTTGAATATATTCCATTGTATATAGGCACTATATTTTTATTTATATTACATTCTTTTAAACAGGCGGATGTAGTTTTGTCTTAATTGATTTTAACAATCCCAGATAACTGCACACTTTGTATCATATTTTAAATCTTGAGAGGCAAACTGATGCTTCTCTTACGAGCATTGTCATGGAAGTGTGAAGTGGGATGATTATCAAAGAAAGGTCCATCCTAGTGGTCTTCAGGGTTGTTAATAGTTACCTATGAATTTGTCTATTGTATATGTACTTGAAAGTTAGAAACCTTACAGACCTTTATAAAAAAATACCTGAGAAAGCAGAAAAAAAAAATGTTTCATCTGGTACAGTCATGCTTGTTTAAGCACAAAACTCTTAAAACAAAAGTTTTTCCTGATAGTGAGGAAGTGGAAAATTTGTATGTTCTCCTAATGAAACTAATTATTCACTGGATCTGACATATTGAGCCTTTTTCTTTATTACTGTGTTTTATTCTAATTTCCCTTTCTTTTTTGAGTATTATTTGCATATCTGTCACAATGCATAGTCTCTTTTTTGAGGAAGAAATATGGAGGCAGCTGAAAGTAATCACTTTTAAAATATAATAAAAAATGTTGTCACACTAAAAAAAATGCATTTTTATGACACTTTGGGAAAATTGCACAGAAAGACAGGATAGTATGCATGATGCTGCCTGCTAATGTCTGTCATGTAGACAAGCATTTTTTATCTCACTGAGCTTCCTTTTTATTGTTTGTGCACCTTGTATAATAATAATGTCTCCCCACCATCAAAGGTTGGGATGACAGCATATCCAATTCAGCTTTGATTTAAGCTTTTGGTAAGAGTAGCTATTATTTGGTATTTTAATTAGGCCTTAACCATACTAAATTCTCAACCATGTATTTTAAAGAAAAAATGTCAGAAAATTTATTAAACTATATATTGAATACAAACTTGGAATTTGAGAGAAGGGAAAAAGTATTTTTAAACTTTCAAAAGTGAGAGTTCAAATGGTAAAACTCACCCCCAAAGGCAATGTCACAAGGATTTCTAACTTCTTGAGCCATTAAAATCACCTGGGATATTCCAATCAAAGCAGGAAAATACAATTTTAGGTTGCCATAGAGATGAATGAGATAACCTAAATGACCTTTCCATCTTTAAATGCTTTAAATCTAAAGTTACATGAATACTTTTTATTTTCTTATGTGAGCTTTGTTTTTTTTTATTTCTCATATTATTCTGATGATTGGCATGTTTAAATTTTTGTAAGTCATGTATTCAGTAATAACTCTAACATACCTTTAAAGTTAATTTAATCACTACATTATTTTTTCAAATGACTTGGCAGACAACTTGTGTCCCAGACAAAAAACCTAAGGAAAATTAACTACTTACCACAAAACCAAAATCTTGATACAACTTCTTAATGGCTTGCCACTGGACTCAGTTATACATTAAGTTTCTGTAAATTTACACATTGCTGACTTTTTTCTTCATTATTTAGTGCCATCTTCATCATTTGACATTGAACTATAGGGTTGAGTTTAGGCTAATATTTTATAAAGCTATAGTACTTCTAATATTCAGAAGAATTGTCATTTATAAAAGAAATATTGATACAAAAGTGGCCAAATAAGTAAGGTATACTATACAATTATGTTAGGACTGGAAATTTCAGAAAGGATAACAAATGTTTTCCAATATTTTAATACTTTAGGTCTATTACAATTCAGTTAAATTTACTTATACTTCTATTAGGCAGATGAGTTGAGTATAAAGATAGAAAAGGTAACCTCCATATTGAGGCCATAGCAGTAAAGGGGATTTTACTTCATCGAGTACATAGGCTATACTATTTAAAATAATGTAAAACCTTCACTAATTCTATGAAAATTTCATAAAATGCATTTTGATAATATTCATCCCCTATTCATCCCACCAATTTCTACAAGATCTATCCTGTCCTTACCCACATCCACAATCTCACAGAAAATACACTGATTTTTTCTGGCTCTTATCATCCTTATGTACCTTTCTGTAATGTTCACTTAGCCTTGAGTGCAGGTGTAGGGGTTTAAATAGACTGACTGCGGATGGGTATCCAATATTGTTGGGTTTTTTTTTTTCCTGCATTTTGGGCAGTAGTGACTTTCTTTAATGGTCTCCGTCTGCTGGGAAAATCCTTCTTTGATGGGGTGTGGCAGCTATAGCTACCTGTGGTGTATGTATTTGGACAAGTTATACTGTTTAGGGAAGTGGAAGTAGCTGCTTTTCTGTTAAGTTCCACGGGTTGCCAAGCCCAGGTAGTTACTTAAGTTTATAATACCAAGCATGAGTTTGCTCTTTACATATATGTGATTTATTTGTAAATTAATGAAATTTAAATTAACATGAAATAATGAAGTTTTCACACAATCTTCGTGTTATTTATCCCTCCTTCCTGTTCCCTTTGTTGTCCCTGTTTCCTTCCCCAGGCAAGTCTCTTCCACTGAATAGAAGAGACATGCACATTATTTTTACTTCACAGAAAACTTGGCATATCCATTCATATAATAAAATAAAAACAATCTATGTAAATAATAAATAATAGCAATTCATTTTTGAAAATTCAAATGCAGTAAGCATAATAAAATAGTAAATTATATACTGTCAATATAAGCAAATATAGACTTCAAATTTAATAGTATCATATTATGTAAATTATATGTTTTGTACTATATCATATTATATACAATAAACCTAAATGTATCAAAGGCCACATTTTCTTGAAAATACCTTGTCATCTCCTCTGATCATAAACTTTTCAACATCACCAGATCTTTCCAACACACATTGTCTTGAAAAATTACTTTGGAAATCCAGGATTTAAAAAGTTTCCTTCAACTTTGAGATACCATCTTACACCTGTCAGAATGGCTAAAGTCAAAAACAACAAGGATAGCCTTTGCTGGAGAGGCTGTGGAGGAAGGGGTACCCTCATCCATTGCTGGTGGGAATGCAATCTTGTGCAACCACTGTGGAAGTCAGTGTTTCGGTTTCTCAGGAAATTCGGGATCAACCTACCCCTGGACCCAGCAATACCACTCTTGGGAATTTACCCAAGAGATGCTCTATCACATGTCAAAAGCATTTGTTCCACTATGTTCATAGCAGTATTATTTGTAATAGCCAGAACCTGGAAACAACCTAGATGCCCTTCAATGGAAGAATGGATGAAGAAAGTATGGAATATATACACACTAGAGTACTACGCTGCGGTAAAAAACAATGACTTCTCGAATTTTGCATGCAAATGGATGGAAATAGAAAACACTATCCTGAGTGAGGTATCCCAGACCCAAAAAGAAGAACATGGGATGTACTCACTCATAATTGGTTTCTAGCCATAAATAGGGGTCACAGAATCTACAATTGGCGAACCTAAAGAAGCTAAGTAAGAAGGTGAACACAAGGAAAAACATATCGTTATCCTCTTGGATAAGGGAAGTAGACAAAATTGCCGGGGAGAAAAGTGGGATCTTGGGGGTGGGGTGGGAAGGGGGTAAGGGGAGATGGGGAGAGAAAAGGTAGAAGGGAAGGAGGGGGGACTTGGGGAAATAGGAGGATCGGGATAAAGGAAGGTTGGATAGGGGAGCACGGAACCACAATCCTTAGTTAAGGGACCCACTTTAGGGTGGACAGGAGAATTGACCCTAGAGGGGCTCCCAGGAGCCCAAGCTGAGGTCCCCAGTTAGTTCCTTGGGCAGCTGAGGATAGGGAACCTGAGATGACCCCATCCTAGCGCAATACTGACAAATATTTTTATTATTGGAATCTTCCTAGAAGGTCTCATGTTTCACTGATCAAGGTCAGGATTGTCAACAATATGACAATACAGGACAGTCTCTAGGTTTTTCAGACAAATTGACATGCTTAAAAATTCCTTAAAACTGCCTATTGCAGAATGTGCACTGTTGATTCATGACTTTATTCACCTGTTTTAATAATGTATAATCAACTAAAGCACATTGAAATTCCTATTATTTTCAACCCCTTAATTCAAAAACTCTTGTAATCCAAATTTCATTAGCCAGGATGTCCTGTAGGACCCGGTTTACATTTCAGGCTTCCTAAGTTCATAACATTTGGAAAACCTTATTTAAAAAAAAATTAACACAAAATTAAATGCAAAAGTTCATGTCTTTAAAAATAAGATGTTAAGGATGCTGAATTGTAAGTTGCAAAGTTCTTTCAGTATCAAAATATTACAAGTCAAATGCTAAATAAAAATAATTTATGACTCATAAATCTTTTAGAATTAGCTCCTAGCAGTTTTCTATATACCGTTTATTTTTACAATATTCTTGGTTATATATTTTCTTTCTTTCTTTCTTTCTTTCTTTCTTTCTTTCTTTCTTTCTTTCTTTCTTTCTTTCTGTCTTTCTCTCTCTCTCTTTCTTTCTTCCTCCCTTCTTTCCTTCCTTCCTTTCTTTTTTCCTTCTTTCATTGGGTTTTTGTTTGTTTGTTTTTTAAGAGAGAGTTTCTCTATGTAGCCCTAGCTTTTCTGTAATTTGCTGTGTTGACCAGTCTATCTTTGAACTCACAGAGATCTACCTGCCTCTGCCTCCTTAGTACTGAGTGCTGCCACTACCCAGCATGTTTTCTGGTTTTAATAGTGATTATTTTCTGCTCTTTTTTTCTGTCTTTTTATTCTATGTGATAATTTTAATCTAGTAATTTCTTTTTTGTTTGTTTGTTTTTCTATACATGGTTTCTCTTCAGATTTGGAAGGTGTCCTGGAACTAGCTCTTGAAGACCAGGGTGGCCTCAAACTCACAGAGATCCACTTGCCTCTGTCTTTGGAGTACTAGAATTAAAGGTGTGTGCCACTACTGTGCAGCTAATCCCATAATTTCTGTGAAAATATAAGACAGAATTATTCTTTTCTTAGAGAATAGTTGATCAGAAAAATCCTCATTTTTCTACTTTTGATGTTTGGAACAGTTCCAGTTTCCCAACACATTACAGCAAAGTCCTAAATGGCTATCAATGTGCTCTTTCCCAGAAACTGTTACATTCCAGCTCACATTCTATACAATACCTACAGATCTGAACTTAAAATGAAACTGAATTAAATACTGTCTTGTATAATATTTCTTGCACATGTGTTCAAATCTACTTGCACTGTAAGTAAATATGAATTTACTTGGAGGCAAAAGGGAATCGTTGTAACACCATTAGCCTGAGATCCTGCTGGAGCAGTGTAGGGGCCAATTTCAATAAGAAGTTCTAGGCTTTGTCTTTTTCAGTTCACCAAAGGCCAGCATATTCGAGGCTGGACCCCCAGCTGGATGCCACTGTGGTGTAGTGAAAACTTGAAAGGCAACAAATGTGGAGTCTTTAGAATATTATGAGCATTTCATCAAGAGAGTGGTGGAGCCAATGCTGCTTTCTCTCTTTTCAGCTGCTAGCCATGAGGTACATAGGCTGGCTTCATTATAATGACTTCTGGTACCTTGCTAACATTGAAAAAGAAGACCAGTGGGTCATGGAATACAATTTTCAAAACTATAAAACAATATCTATCTTTCTCTTAATAACTCAATAATCTCAAGTGTACTTTATAGTAACAGAAAGATGGCTAATGCAAATGCCAACTTTATGAAATAAAGAAAGGGGATTCTGAAGATGGCAATGAACAATAAACAGTCAGAGGGAAGAAAGCCATGTAGAGGTAGAGACAGAGATGGATAGCCAAGAGCCCTGGAAAGACACCAAAATCTGACAGAACACAATTCTCTCCAACTATATGTCATGATTTTTAGTTTTTATTTATAATTTGTTCTGGGATTGCAGAGTCTTTGAAGGAAGGAAGATGTTAGGAATAGATGTTTTACCCTCGTGATTTAGATAGTGTGTCATCCTGGTGAAACCTTGACATTAGAAATCCAGCATCCAAAACCATGAGAGAAAAAAATACATCTGATTTAAGTACCTAGTAGAAAAATTATTTTTGACAACTCTTAGAATCCTGCCCCCACACATACGAGTTTTAAAATCAACTGTAGTTTTAAAATGTGCCTACAAATTCTTTTCTTAACAGAATTTAATTATTTGATGTCTAAAATATTGTAGCAAGTAACTGTTCTAGCTGTCCTTTGTATCATATTAAAGCAGTCTTCTGATTTCTTCCCCCTTTTGCATTGAGGTATAAAAGTATATGGAGAATAAATGCAGATAAATTCAACAGTCAGTATTTTCTGAGTTGCCCTCCCGTTACTATCTTGTGTCTATGTGTTTCTTTCTTATCTTTTCCCTCCTACCTAACATTTCTAATCCTTAAGCTCCTACCCTAAAATGTAGGAACCTGATGGAACTGGGAATGCAGCAGAATTCACCTCAAAAAGGTGGCTCTTGATAAGAACATAGTACTCCACACACACTTTGAACATGATCCTCTTTTAGCATTCATGTCTGATAATTAGAACCAGGAAAGAAGACAGTCCCAGAGTCTTCCTCCTTCCTCTTTTTAATTAGTTTCTCTAGATAAAAGAAGGGCACACAGGAAATCCTATGAAGAAGCTTATGTAATGAAAACCAGAGAGGGCTCCTTGAACAGCTGTCGGGTTGAGCAATTGTGGATATACATCCTACATCTTAGTAAGTCCTGGATTGATGACTCATCAGACTCCAAAACTAGATGGCAGTTGTTCCTGGTCACCACAGAGTCCAACCTAGGTAAAATAAGTGAGTTCAATTAAACTTGGAGAATATACTAGGCACCAATATGTTGCTAGCTGAGTAGATTTATAATTCAAGGGAAATTTTCAGTTTTGTAATCTCAGGTCAATATGTTATTCCATTTTATATGCATGCAATTCATCTTTTGTAGACATGTTTCTGGCTCTACTTTAGTTTTTTACTTTTGTATTTTATATATAAAATGTAATTAGTTCATTTTCCCCTTTGCCCTCCTCCCTCCCATATACCTCTCCTTAACTTCAATATATTTTCTATATTAATTATTGTTAATGCATATATGTATAAGTAAATACATATATATTTTGAAAAACAACCTGCTTAGTCTATATAATGTTACTTGTATGTACGTTTGTAGGGCTAAAGTTTTGCTATTTTTTAGCAAGATAATTATTTATTATTATTATTTGAGGGAAAAAATATGCTTTCTTTCATTTCCTTTTTTTAAACAGCACCTGTAAAAATGAATATACTATTCTGAGAACACACACACACACACACACACACACACACATATATATATATATATATATATATGGATTTTGGAATGTTAGATTGTCAAAACATCAACTGCATCTCATTAATAGTTACTGAAGGCAAGATACACTAAACAAGGATAGAGGTTTTGGTACTGTATAGTTAATTGGTGTGTTTGTCCCTGGGGAAGACCATTTCTCCCATTCTTAGCATTCCTTCATTCTCTCAAGTTCTTTCTGCAGGATTGGAGCCCCATAAGCATTTACTATCCACTTCATCATGTCTTTAAAATTATAGCAAGACTATTTACAAAATTAATACTCTGTTTTATTCACTTATTCCAGGTGAGATACATACAAGCAAGGATTCATGTAAGACTTTTTTATCAATGGAACATCCTGAAATGATGTTCCTGCTCTAATACAGGAACCTGCTACCTAATCACAGAAATACATGCCATAGAGTGAAAACCACAAACAGAAATCTTTACAAACTCCATCCAAATCTACTACTGACTCAGTTGTTCCATAATTGCATCAATAAATCATATGTTACCACTCTAAAGCATCCAGAGAATGGTGGAACCTAGGAGTGGAATAAGACAAAAACCTTGCTGATGCTTAAAATACTTTATCTTATAAATTTGGTAAATTTATAATAACATAAGTAAGGCAAACAAATCACTTTAGTGTTCTTCCAGAGCTGGGAAAAAAAGACTTCAATGGATCTCCGCAAAGCTCAGGTTTCCCTAGCTCAGAAGTAAAAGTGCTTCTTCTCCCTATGCATGCTAAGTTAAATATCATATATATTACCTTGTTTATTTTGAACTTGTGATGGCATTTGATTTATTATTAAGTTACTAAACCTTCTGAATAACAGTATGAGAGACCATCTTCATAATTTTATGGAAATGAAAGCAAGTGAATTAACCAAAATTCCAAATAAACTATCAATAGTGTTTTAAATAACATTACAGGAAGTTTTGATTCTATTTATCTATTTATTTGGTTTTTTTCAAGACTGGGTTTCTCTGTAGCTTTGCAGCCTGTCATGGAACTAGCTTTTGTAGACCAGGCTGGCCTTGAACTGACAAAGGTCCTCCTACCTCTACCTCTTGAGTGCTGGAATTGAAGGCATGCACTGCCACTGCCCAGCTGAAGTTTTAATTCTTATAAGAAATTGTCATCTTTCATAGAAAAGATAAATTCAGATAGCCTGCCTGCAGCAAGCAGGGTGGGCCCTCTGTTTGCGACCTACCCAAGCAGCATGGAGTTTCGATCTGGGCACCAGGAGAGACATCATTGTGGTGAGTGAGTGCTGCGGCAGCCGGAAACAGGGAAGTCAGACATTCCTTATCCATCCTACACTTCCTGGTCATCCTGCAGGGGCTATACTGCCCAATACCTCCTCTCTCTTCCCATCCCATCCAGCTTACATCCAGATACCCCCACCCCCTGTTGCCCTCCCTCCCTCCCTTCATTGGCAGCATAGCACCTCCCAGCTCAGCCTGCTTGGGCGCTGGGACCTAACCCGAATCCAGAGGACAAAGGAGAGGGCGGTAGTTCCTCTGTCTCCATAGCCTGCCTGCAGCAAGCAGGGTGGGCCCTTTGTTTGCGACCTACCCAAGCAGCACGGAGTTTCGATTTGGACACCAGGAGAAACATCACTGGGAAGGTACATCAGTGGGCAATTAGACCTGATCCTGTAAAAGAAGATCCATAGGGGAGCATTCGAAGGAAAAGTTGGCCAGGCGCCAAGGCAAGAATTCACCCAACAATCTGAATAACAACATAAAACCACCAGAAAACAGCGACCTCACAACAGGAGGACATGAACACCTTAATCAAGAAGAGGTAGAAAAAACTGACTTTATGAAAGTGATAGAGGCCCTTAAACAACGTATAAAAAAAACGCCCTTATAGAAATGGATGAGAAGTATAATAGAAAGTTTGAGGAATTGAGTAAATCAGTGAATGATACCCTAGGAAACCAAGGAAAAACAATCAAGCAGATAATGGAAACAGTTCATGACTTGAAAACTGAAATGGAGGCAAAGAAGAAAACACAAACAGAGGGGCGGCTAGACGTGGAAAATCTAGGTAAATGAATAGAGACTACAGAAACAAGCATAACCAGCAGAATAAAAGAGATAGAAGAAAGAATCTCAGATTCTGAAGATAACATAGAGAAAATAAACGCACTGATCAAAGAAAACAGCAAGTCCAACAAACTCTCATCACAAAACATTCAGGAAATTTGGGACACAATAAAAAGACCAAACCGAAGAATAATTGGAGTAGAAGAAGGAGAAGAAGTGCAGCTCAACGGTCCAGAAAATATACTTAATAAAATTATAGAAGAAAACTTTCCGAACCTGAAGAAAGATGTACCTATGAAGGTTCAAGGAGCATACAGAACACCAAATAGGCTGGATCAAAAAAAAAACAAAAACATCCCCTTACCATATAATAATCAAAACACAAAATATACAGAATAAAGAAAGAATATTAAGAGCTGCAAAGGAAAAAGGCCAAGTTACTTATAAAGGTAAACATATCAGACTTACACCTGACTTCACTATGGGAACCATAAAAGACAGAAGGTCCTGGATAGACGTAATGCAAAAACTAAGAGACCATGTATGCAAGCCCAGACTACTATACCCAGCCAAGCTTTCGTTCACTATAAATGGAGAAAACAAAATTTTCCAGGATAAAAACAAATTTAAACAATACGTAGCCACAAATCCAGCCTTACAGAAAATAATAGAAGGGAAATCACTAACCAAGGAGTCCAACAATGACCACAATAACTCATACATCTAGAGACCCTTCACCAGCGCAATTCAAAGAAGGGAAACACACAAACCCTACTACTAAAAAAGTGACCGGAGTTAACAACCACTGGTCATTAATATCACTTAATGTCAATGGGCTCAACTCACCTATAAAAAGGCACAGGCTAAGAGATTGGATACAAAAACAGGATCCAACATTCTGCTGTTTACAAGGAACACACCTCAACCCCAAAGACAGGCACCTACTCAGAGTAAAGAGCTGGGAAAAGGCTTATCAAGCGACATGGACCAAAGAAACAAGCAGGTGTGGCCATACTAATTTCTAACAAAGTTGACTTCAAACTTAAATCAATCAGAAGAGATGGAGAGGGATATTTTATACTCATAACAGGAACAATTCATCAGGATGAAGTCTCAATCCTGAATATCTATGTCCCTAATATAAAAGCACCCACGTA
Source organism: Microtus pennsylvanicus (assembly GCF_037038515.1). Classification (NCBI taxonomy): domain Eukaryota; kingdom Metazoa; phylum Chordata; class Mammalia; order Rodentia; family Cricetidae; genus Microtus; species Microtus pennsylvanicus. The sequence continues at coordinate 108,206,712 of NC_134586.1, read as the reverse complement.
CGTAAAAGAAACATTACTAAAACTCAAGGGAGCCATCAAACCACACACAGAAATAGTAGGAGACTTCAACACTCCTCTCTCACCAATGGACAGGTCAATCAAACAGAAACCTAACAGAGAAATTAGAGAATTAATGGAGGTAATGAAGCAAATGGACTTAACAAACATCTATAGATTATTCCACCCAAAGAGGAAAGAATATACCTTCTTCTCTGCAGCTCATGGAACTTTCTCGAAAAGTGACCACATACTCGGTAACAAAGCTAAATTACACAGTTACAGAAAAATATTAGTAACCACCTGTGTCTTATCAGATCACCATGGATTAAAGTTAGAATTCAACAACAATGCTACCCCCAGAAAGCCTACAAATTCATGGAAACTGAACAGTCAAGTAATGAACCATACCTGGATTAAGGAAGAAATAAAGAGAGAAATTAAAGTCTTCCTGGAATTCAATGAAAATAAAGATACAACATACTCGAACTTATGGGACACCATGAAAGCAGTCCTAAGAGGAAAGTTCATAGCACTAAGTGCCCACTTAAAGAAATCAGAGAAAGCACACATTGGAGACTTAACAGCCCACCTGAAAGCTCTTGAAAAAAAAGAAGCAGACTCACCTAGGAGGAGTAAACGACTGGAAATAATCAAACTGAGGGCTGAAATCAACAAAATAGAAACACAGAAAACAATACAAAGAATCAATGAAACAAAAATCTGGTTCCTGGAGAAAATCAACAAGATTGACAAACCCCTATCCAAACTAATCAAACGGCAGAGAGAGAATTTGCAAATTAATAAGATAAGAAATTAAAAGGGGGACATAACCACAGACACAGAGGAAATGCAGAGAATCATTAGATCTTACTACAAAAGCCTGTATACACAAAACTGGAAAATGTAAAAGAAATGGACACTTTCTTAGATAAATACCATATACCAAAGTTAAACCAGGAAAAGGTAAACAATCTAAACAGACCTGTTGGTCGCGAAGAATTAGAAGCTGTTATCAAAAACCTCCCTACCAAAAAAAGCCGAGGGCCAGATGGTTTCAATGCGGAATTCTACCAGAACTTCCAAGAGGAGCTAATACCTATACTCCTTAATGTATTCCACAATATAGAAACAAAAGGGTCATTGCCAAATTTCTTTTATGAAGCTATAGTTACTCTGATAGCAAAACCACACAAAGACTCAACCAGGAAAGAGAATTACAGGCCAATCTCACTCATGGACATCAATGCAAAAATCCTCAACAAAATACTGGCAAACCGAATCCAAGAACACATTAGAAAAATTATCCATTATGATCAAGTAGGCTTCATCCCAGAGATGCAGGGCTGGTTCAACATACGAAAATCTATCAATGTTATCCAGCAAATAAATAAACTGAAAGAAAAAAACATATGATCATCTCATTAGATGCTGAAAAAACATTTGAAAAAATTCAACATCCCTTTATGATAAAAGTATTGGAGAGATTAGGGATACAGGGTCATACCTAAATAAAATAAAAGCTATATACAGAAAGCAGACAACTAACATCAATTTAAATGGAGAGAAACTCAAAGCCATCCCGCTAAACTCAGGAACACGACAAGACCGTCCACTCTCACCATACCTCTTCAATATATTGCTTGAAGTTCTAGCAATAGCAATAAGACAACAAAAGGGGATCAAGGTGATTTGTATTGGAAAGTTAGAAGTGAAACTTTCGTTATTTGCAGATGATATGATAGTGTACATAAGCGACCCCGAAAACTCCATCAAAGAACTTTTACAGCTGATAAACAGCTTTAGTAATGTGGCAGGATACAAGATCAACTCCAAAAAATCAGTCGCCTTCTTATACCCAAAGATAGGGAAGCAGAGAGGAAAATCAGAGAAGCTTCACCATTCACGATAGTCACAAACAGCATAAAATATCTTGGGGTAAATCTAACCAAGGAAGTGAAAGATCTATTTGACAAGAACTTTAAGCCATTGAAGAAAGAAATTGAAGAGGATACCAGAAAATGGATGGACCTCCCTTGCTCTTGGATTGGGAGGATCAACATAGTAAAAATGGCAATTCTACCAAAGGCAATTTATAGATTCAATGCAATCCCCATCAAGATCCCATCAAAATTATTCACAGATCTGGAGAGGACAATAATCAACTTTATATGAAAAAACAAAAAACCCAGGATAGCCAAAACAATCCTATACAATAAAGGATCTTTGGAGGCATTATCATCCCTGACTTCAAACTCTATTACAGAGCTACAGTGATGAAAACAGTGTGGTACTGGCATAAAAACAGAGAAGTCGACCAATGGAATTGTATAGAAGACCCAGATTTTAACCCACAAACTTATGAACACCTCATTTTCGATAAAGGAGCTAAAAGTATACAATGGAAGAAAGAAAGCATCTTCAACAAATGGTGCTGGCAGAACTGGATGTCATCCTGTAGAAGAATGAAAATAGACCCATATCTATCACCATGCACAAAACTCAAGTCCAAATGGATTAAAGACCTCAATATCAGTCAGAACACACTGAACCTGATAGAAGAGAAAATGGAAAGTACCCTACATCAGATGGGCACAGGAGATCTCTTCCTATGTATAACCCCAGCAGCACAGACATTAAAGGCAACATTGAATAAATTGACCTACGAAAACTGAGAAGCTTCTGTAAAGCAAAGAACACTGTCACTAAGACAAAAAGGCAACCTACTGACTGGGAGAAGATCTTCACCAACCCCACAACAGACAAAGGTCTGATCTCCAAAATATGTAGAGAACTCAAGAAAGTAGACTTTAAAATGCTAATTAACCCAATTAAAAAATGGGGCACTGAACTGAGCAGAGAATTCTCAACAGAAGAACTTCAAATGGCCAAAAGACACTTAAGGTCATGCCTAACTTCCTTAGCAATCAGGGAAATGCAAATCAAAACAACTTTGAGATATCATCTTACACCTGTCAGAATGGCTAAAGTCAAAAACACCAAGGATAGCCTTTGCTGGAGAGATTGTTGAGGAAGGGGTACCCTCATCCATTCCTGGTGGGAATGCAATCTTGTGCAACCACTGTGGAAATCAGTGTTTCGGTTTCTCAGGGAATTCGGGATCAACCTACCCCTGGACCCAAGAGATGCCCTATCATATGACAAAGCATTTGTTCAACTATGTTCATAGCAGTATTATTTGTAATAGCCAGAACCTGGAAACAACCTAGATGACCCTTCAATGGAAGAATGGATGAAGAAAGTATGAAATATATACACATTAGTGTACTACGCTGCGGTAAAAAACAATGACTTCTCGAATTTTGCATGCAAATGGATGGAAATAGAAAACACTATCTTGAGTGAGGTATCCCAGACCCAAAAAGGTGAGCATGGGATGTACTCACTCATAATTGGTTTCAGCCATAAATAAGGGTCATGGAGACTACAATTGGTGAACCTAAAGAAACTAAATAAGATGGTGAACCCAACGAAAAACATATAGTTACCCTCTTGGCTATGGGAAGTAGACAAAATTGTAGGGGACAAAATTGGGATCTTGGGGGTGGGGTGGGATTGGGGTAAGGGGAGATAGGGAGAGAAAAGTTAGAAGGGAAGGAGGGGGGACTTGGGGAAACAGTAGGATCGGGATAAAGGAAGGTTGGACAGGGGAGCACGGAACCACAATTCTTAGTTAAGGGAGCCACTTTAGGGTTGGCAAGAGACTTGACCCTAGAGTGGCTCCCAGGAGCCCATGGTGATGTCCCCAGTTAGTCCCTTGGGCAGCTGAGGATAGGCAACCTGAAATGACCCTATCCTATAGCAATACTGACGAATATCTTGCATACCACCATAGAACCTTTATCTGGTGATGGATGGAGATAGAGCCAGAGACCCACACTGGAGCACTGGTCTGAGCTCCCAAGGTCCCAATGAGGAGCAGAGGGAAGGAGAACATGAGCAAGGAAGTCAGGACCACGAGGGGTGCACTCACCCACTGAGACAAGGGAGCTGACCTATTGGGAGCTCACCAAGCCCAGCTGGACTGTGACTGAAAAAGCATGGGATAAAACCAGACTCTCTGAACATGGCGAACAATGAGGGCTGATGAGAAGCCAAGGACATTGGCATGGGGTTTTGACCCTACTTCATGTTCTGGCTTTGTGGGAGCCTAGCTGGTTTGGTTGTTCACCTTCCTAGACCTGGACAGAAGGGGGCGGACCTTGGACTTTCCACAGGGCAGGGAACCCTGACTGGTCTATGGACTGGAGAGGGAGGAGGAGAGGATTTTGGGGGAGGGGGAGAAGGGTGGGAGGAGGGGGAGGGAAATGGGAGGCTGGGAGGAAGTGGATACTTTTTTTTCCTTTTCTCAATAAAAAAAAAAAAAAGATAAATTCAACTATAAGTTATGACCCATTTGCTTCTAATTATTTTCTGGTGAATGATTTAAGTATAGAAAAGAAGCACCTCAAAGCATAATTTTGAGACATGATAAAGAGCTGCCCATTGACCTCTTTTTCTTTGCTCCCCTCATTTACATGTCTATGACACAAGATTTTCAAAGACTGGAAAAAGTATGTTTAAGATAACAGAAGAGATTAGTCATTTTTTATTTTTTATTAGACAGAACAGAGAATATATAAAATAAGCATACACTACAATTATATATAATATTAATTATATTAAATATATGAATTATATAAACAAAATATTAAATAATTGATTTAATTTAATATTTGTGTTTATATAATTACATTATATAATTAATTTATATAATTATATAGCTTATATAATTACATTACATAGTTAGTTTACATTTTAGCAAACTGCTTAGAAATTTTTTAGTTTCACCAACAACACCATAGAATAGTCCAGCAGAAAATCGAAAAGTCACTTTTCATTGCTATTTATAACTGACATTACAGGGCAACTGTCAGAGGAACATAGAAAAATCATATCATTAGAAACAGAAGCCATGAAGTCATAATCAAAAAAAATCAAAATGTTTGTTGATAAGTTTCTGGAGGCTGGATGTAAACTGACTTTATATGAAAGTCTGTAAGTTTTATTTTACTTGGGTGAAGGGCTCTACATTTTACTGAATTTTCCATTAAGGTTCCTCTAATGTTTCACTGAAATGATGACAGAGAAATTCCTTCATGCTTTTAATAACAGGAAAAGAATCTGTGCTCAAGTCTTCCTATTAGAAGATTATTCAAAGTCAGGCCAATGACTCCTATCTGTATTCCAGCACCTGAGAAGCTAAGGCAAGTATATCACATACGAAGGAGAGGTGTCAGCCTGGGCTACAAAGTAAGTTATAGAGCAACTTATGCTCCACAGTGAACTCCTGTCTCAAAAACAGCACTAATATGTAAAAGGGACAATGAACAAAACAAAAGCAGTGAGAGAGAAGAGGTATAGACACAGTGAAAAGAAGGCCAACACAGAGAGACAGAGAAAGATAGACGAGAGAGGTAGAGATGGAGAGAGTCCTACTAAAATATAGCCAGAGAATTCAATGCTTGTGCTTCTCCTCTAGGATATTCTTATGCTGGAGGCTCGAGTGACATATAAACATTTGGAAAGCTGGGAGAACTCTGTATCCTGCAGTCTCACGCAAGCGACAAGAAGAAAGGCTAAGTTACTCAGCTTATTAAAAACATGAAGAAGGGTGGGAGAGATAGCGCAGCTAAGGGCATTGACTGTTCTTGCAAAAACCCTGAGTTCAGCTCAGAGCAACTACATGATGACTCACAACCATTCTTAATGATATCTGGTGCCCTCTTCTGTTCTCCAGGCATTCGTGCAGGCAGAACAATGTGTTCATAATAAATAAACAAAAAATATATAAAAGCATGAAGACTGAGTCATAATATTATAAAATATTTCTTCTTTCTTATACCATCCCATAATTTTCACAGGGTTACAGCAAAGCAACGATGAGTCTCAACTAAGAGGATTTCAAAGTACAGCTTCTATGTTGCACGGAAAGTTTCTAGAGAAGGTCAAAGAAAACATAGGTTACAAATACATGGGTCTTAGAAACTGCAGAGCTTGACACCTGCAGTTACAGATAACAGCAAATATGGCCTGATGTTTTGACTTAACAGTAGGAGTTCACCCTAAAGACCTTACACACAACTTCGTACTACGTAACCCTTCATGTTCTACTTTCAACAAAAAGAAAACACTAAAACCTTTTAAGAGGCAGGATAGGCACCAAAATATGCAAAGAAAAAGAAAGCAATTAAACAAGACTCTTTTGCTTCAGAAATTATGGGAATTATTAGGCAGGAATTTTAATATAATTCAGAGTAATACATCAATGGAGCTGGTGAAAAACATTCACGAAATGCAATACTAGACTGAGAATGTAAACAAACATGACAATTAAGAAAGAAGTAGAAAAAGATGCTAAAAAAAAAAACAAGCCATAACACAAATGAACAGTCTCGTCAGTGGACTAGATTCAGTTAAGAAAATTCAGTGAAGTTGAATATATGTGAGTACAGATGTCCTAATCTGAAGTACAAAAAGTACAAAGTATAGAAAGTCCCATGAATTGTGGGGCAATTATAATTATAACATCATTATGACAGAAATATGAAATAAAGGATAAAACATGGGACTAAAATAAATATGTGAAGGAAGTCAGTCTAATTTACATTGAAGATAACAATGTAATGAACCATGTGGGATGCCAGGCAGATAAGCAGGGATGGGGTAGGGATATAGCATGAATTAGCGAGGAGTAAAAAATTTTAGTGTGTTGTTTTACAGTATATTCACTACAAACCACAGCAATAATATACTAAACATCTCATGAATTCAAACAAACTGATTTTGCATAGATTTCATATAAAATCCTAGCAACTTGAAGAGATAGATGTGCTTAATCTACTTGAAACATTATAGAATGTACTTAAATGCTACAAGATCTCCAGCTAAATGTACATCTTCCTTGCTTTATAAACCATAAAAAGTAAACTTAAATGAACAAAACATTTTATTCTATGACCACCAAGGAAAAGTCATATGAGAAACCAATAAGAATGTGGACATTTCTGAGCCAAGGAGAGGGGAATGAGGGGAAAAGAGCCCCAGTATATTGACCATGGGCTTCAAACCTCCAGAGATGTGAGAACACAATTTTTTCTTGTCACATAACTGGAATGCACCATAACATTTATAGAAACATATGTAGAAAAATACATAGTTTAAGCACATGCACTTGAAGATAAGAACAATCCAAAATAAAGAAAATGGAAGTTTTCATACTAAAAATCTTGAGAAAGCATTGAAAACCTATAGAAAGTAGAAGAATATAAGCAGTATCAGTACAGGAATAGATGGAATTGAAAACAAGGAGACAGTAGAAAAGTGAATGCAACATTACTCCTTGGAGATCCAATGGGTTAATTTCCATATAATCTTACCAATTTTTAAGAGATACAAGTTATTGTTAACAAAAATGAAAATGTCATATAACTTTTTATCCTATGTTTACCAAAGGAATAACAAAATATTAAGAGATATTAATGCTGATAATCTGACAACATGTATGATGTGAAAAATATTTTTAAACACAAGACATAAGTATTTATGATACCTATACCTGAGACTCAGCAAACATCATGGAAGAGGAGGCAGGAAGATTATAAGAGGCAGAGGATCATGGCACCTGATGCAAAATATTATATTCATTATATGATGTGGAAGCTGCACTGAAATCTCAACAATATTGTTGCCTGTAAAAACCTGAAATATGACAATACCACGTGGCTCAATAATAAAGATAGAGGAAATTTCACAATACACATCCCTGGCTAAAGAACTATTGGCAATTAGCAAGTACTGAGAGAGAAGGTGACCCAGTCTTCTCTAGGGATAAATACAATGACAGGTTAGCCAATCCCAAGAAGTCACCCATAAATAAATACACAAATGAGCAACAATAAATGAGAATAGTGAAAAATAAGTAATCTAAATAGCTGGATTTTGTGTAGAAATTGAAAGCAGAATCCACCAAGAGCATATATATTTATATGTATTTCAACTAAAATTCCTGTCAGTTACTTACAATGTCTTCCAGAATATATGTTCCAAGAGACAAGCATTGCCCTAATACTGAGACCTGAAAACACACTACAAGAAAGGAAAACTGATGAATAATATCTATCAGGGACATAGATGCAAAAGTCTCCAACAATTCCAAAATCCCACCCAATTCCACAATGTTTAAAAATATACAGCACTAAAGAGATTAGACTTTAGTTCAAACCTAGAATAGCATTTAAAATTAATTAAGGCATCTTTTCATTTTTTAAAAAAGTCCAAAGAAGGAAATTTATATAAACAAAGAATCATACAGAAAATCCACATACACATTCATAATAAAAGCTCTACATTCATTCATAAATGTTCTCTATATTTTTTCTCTTTTTTTTTTTCATTTATTTTTTCGAGACAGGATTTCTTTGTAACTTCGGAATCTCTTGTGGAATTAGCTTTTGTAGACCAGGCTGACCTCGTACTCACAAATATCTGCTTGCCTCTGCCTCCCGGGTGCTGAGATTAAAGGTGTGTGCCACCACCACCTAGCTGATTCTGTTTTTTTATAACAAAACCCACATAGAGCAGAGTCTTCACAGTCTGTTAAAACAGCAACAACAGAAAAACTACAATTAATATGAAATGTAATACTGATGAATGAAATACTTTACCTCTAATTTTGGTAAATAAACATAGCTTTTTTTTCTGTAAGGTTAATAATGTACTGAAATTTTAGCAAATCCCATAAGAAAATGAAGGGAAAGAAAGCAAGTACATTAGAAAAGAAAAAGAAATAGTTTCTTCTAATCGCTAATACAATTTTCTAACTAGAAAACCCCAACTTTGTCAAAATCACTTGACATTAAAGAATGAAAATACCTACAATGTTGCAAGAGAAAGCATTAACATATATATGTATATATATACACATATATACATATACATATATATATATATATATATATATATATATATATATATATAGAGAGAGAGAGAGAGAGAGAGAGAGAGAGAGAGAGAGAGAGAGAGAGAGAAACTCTTGTATAGGAGCAAGAGAAGACAAAATTGAAACTCAGGAATTTAACACCATTATATGAAATTCAGACTCTCTTGTACTTAAGATAAAAATTTAAATATGCATATGTAATCTATCAGTTGGAAAAACATTAATAAATAAAACTAAAGAAGATTAAAAACTAATGCATGTTTCTTATTCATGAGCAGCAATATTAAATATTGTCAAGAGAAAGTCAACTTTTTCCAGCTTTCTATATAGGTTAAACTCAATGCAAATAAAATTCTTAACAAGTTATTTTGTGATATGGTGGGTGTGGAGCCTGAGGATTCATGAAGATGTTGTACCTGCATCACACAGGACCCCAAACAAGACCACCACAGATCCAGTATCCGGCGCAAACACACTGGGGTTTATTGATTACAAGTTAGCTTACTTGGACTGAAATCCAACATTCCCACACAGCAGATATTTAGCAAGACAACGCAGGCAGCAGAAAACAACACAGGCTGCAGGCGGCCAGGACCTACAGGGGACCAGCACGGCGGGGGACCAGTGTGCAACACCGAGAGCAGATCACCCCACTACAATTACATCAAAGAGGTAGGCCTTTGGTTTGTGAGGTCCCTGGCAAATGGGGAGACTGGTCCTGTTTCTGAAGACCCTTCTGAGGGGTGAGAGGGATCTTGGCCCCAACAGGAGCCAGGAAACAGAGCGAGGGCATTTTGTAAGAGAAGCCCCTGGCCAGCAGAGAAACCTGGTCTGGTTTTAAAAGACCCATTAGATAGCATCGATAGGATATGGGCAGGCACCATGGTAAAAATTCACCCAATAATCTAAAAAACATGAAAACACCAGAACCCAATGATCTTATACAGAAGGACTTGAACACATTAACACAGAAGAAGTGGGAAAAAATGACTTTATGAAAGCAATAGAGTCCCTTAAAAAACATGTAAATAAAAGCCCTTATAGAAATGAATGAGAAGTATAACAAAAAGTTTGAAGAAATGAGTAAATATGTACATGATACATTGGGAAACCAAGAAAAAACAATCAAACAGGTAATGGAAACAGTTCAAGAATTGAAAACTGAAATGGAAGCAAGGAAGAAAACACAAACTGAGGACCAGCTGGATATGGAAAATCTAGGTTAATGAGCAGAGCCTACAGAAACAAGCATAATCAATACAAGAGATAGAAGAAAGAATCTCAGATTCTGAGGACACCATAGAGAAAATAAACAAACAGATCAAAGAAAACAGCAAAGCCAACAAATTCTCATCACAAAACATTCAGGAAACATGGGACACAATAAAAAGACCAAACCTAAGAATAATAGGAATAGAAGAAGGAGAAGAGTCACAGCTCAAAGGCCCAGAAAATATTTTTTAAAAAATTATGGAAGAAAACTTTCCCTATATAAAGAAAGATATTCCTTTAAATATTCAAGAAGCATACAGAACACCAAACAGACTGGATCAAAGAAAAACATCCCCTTGCCATATAATAATCAAAACACAAAATATACAGGTTAAAGAAAGAATATTAAGAGCTGCATAGGAAAAAGGCCAAGTAACTTGTAAAGGTAAACAGATCAGACTTACACCTGACTTCTCTATGGAAAAGATGAAAGCCATAGCGGTACTGCAAAAACTAAGAGACCATGGATACAAACCCAAACTACTATACCCAGTCAAACACAATCAATGGAGAAAACAAGACATTCCAGGATAAGAACAAATTTAAACAATACGTAGCCACAAATCAATCCCTACAGAAAGTAATAGAAGGAAAATCGCAACCCAAGGAATCCAACATTGTCAACACTGCCTACAATAACTCAGGCATCTAGCGACCCTTTACCAGCACAACTCAAAGAAGGGAGACTCACAAACTCTACTACCAAAAACAATAAGAATAACCAGAGTAAACAACCACTGGTCATTAATATCACTTAATATTAATGGTCTCAATTCACCTATAAAAGGCACAGGCTAAGAGATTGGATACAAAAACAGGATCCAACATTCTGCTGTTTGCAAGAAACACGTCTCAACCACAAAGACAGGCATCTACTCAGAGTAAAGGCTTGGGAAAAGGTCTTTCAAGCAAATGTTCCTAAGAAAAAATCAGGTGTGTCCATACTAATTTCTAACAAAACTGACTTCAAACTAAAATCAATCTGAAGAGATTGAGATGGACACCTTATACTCATAACAGGAACAATTCATCAGGATGACATCTCAATCCAGATTATCTACGTGCCTAATCTAAAAGCACCTACTTATATAAAAGAAATATTACTAGAACTCAAGGCAGACATCAAACCACAAACAATAGGAGTTGGAGACTTCAACACACCTCTCCAATGAACAGGTCAATCAGACAGAAACCTAATAGAGAATTAAGAGGATTGTTGGAGGTAATGAAGGAAACGGACTTAACAGACATCTATAGAACACTCCACCCAAATAGGAAAGAATATACCTTCTTCTCTGCAGCTCATGGAACCTTCTCAAAAATTGACCACATACTCGGAAACAAAGGAAACCTCCACAGATACAAAAAAAAATATCAGTGTCCACCTGTGTCTTATCTGATCACCATAGATTAAAGTTAGAAGGCAACAACAATGCTACCCCCAGAAAGCCGACGAACTCATGGAAACTGAACAGTCAACTACTGAACTACACCTGGGTCAAGGAAGAAATTAAGAAAGAAATTAAAATCTTCTTTGTATTTAATGAAAATAAAGAGACAACACACTCAAACCTTGGGACACAATGAAAGCAGTACTAAGAGGAAAGTTCATAGCACTAAGTGCCCACTTAAAGAAAACAGAGAAAGCATACATTGGGGACTTAACAGCCCACCTGAAAGCTTTCGAAAAAAAAAAAAAAGAAGCGGACGTGCCCAGGAGGAGGAAAAGGCTGGAAATAATCAAACTGAGGGCAGAAATGAACAAAATAGAAACACAGAAAACAGTCCAAAGAATCTATGAAATAAAAAGTTGGTTCTTGGAGAAAATAAACAAGATCGACAAACCTCTATCCAAACTAATTAAACAACAGAGAGAGAACACACAAATAAGTAAGATCAGAAATGAAAAGGGGGACATAACCACAGACACAGAGGAAATTCCGAGAATCATTAGATCTTACTACAAAAGCCTGTATGCCACAAAACTGAAAAATGCAAAAGAAAGGGACAATTTTTTAGATAAGTACCATATACCAAAGTTGAACCAAGACAAGGTGTATGATCTAAATAGACCTGTTAGTCGCAAAGAACTAGAAACTGTTATCAAAAAATCTCCCTTCCAAAACAAGCCCAGAACCAGATGGTTTCAATGTAGAATTCTACCAGAACTTCCAAGAAGAGCTAATACCTATACTCCTTAATGTATTTCACAATATAGAAACAGAAGAGTCATTACCAAATTCCTTTTATGAAGCTATGGTTACCCTGATAGCAAAACCACACAAAGACCTAACCAAGAAAGAGAATTACAGACCTATCTCACTCATGAATATCCACGCAAAAGTTCTCAATAAAAAAGTGGCAAACCGAATCCAAGAACACATTAGAAAAATTATCCATTATGATCAAGTAGGCTTCATCCCAGAGATGCAGGGCTGGTTCAACATACGCAATTCTATCAATGTAATCCGCCATATAAATAAACTGAAAGAAAAAAAAAACATACGATCATTTCATTAGATGCTGGAAAAGCATTTGACAAAATTCAACACCCCTTTATGATAAAGGTCCTGGAGAGATTAGGGATACAAGGGTCATAAATAGCAGAACATAAAAGCTATTTACAGCAAGCTGACAGCTAACACTAAATTAAAAACTCAAAGCCATCCCACTAAAATCAGGAACAAGACAAGAATGTCCACTCTCGCCATACCTCATAAATATAGTGCTTGAAGTTCTAGCAATAGCAATAAGACAACATAAGGGGATCAAGAGGATTTGTATTGGAAAGGAAGAACTTAAGCTTTCGTTATTTGCAGATGATATGACAGTATACGTTAGCGACCCCAAAAACTCTACCAAAGAACTCCTACAGCTGATAAACACCTTTAGTAATGTGGCAGGATACAAGATCAACTCCAAAAAATTAGTTGCCTTCCTATACACTAAGGATAAGGAAACAGAGAGGGAAACCAGAGAATTATCACCTTTCACGATAGCTACAAATAGCATAAAATATCTTGGGGTAACTCTGACCAAGGAAGTGAAAGATCAATATGACAAGAACTTTAAGTCTTTGAAGAAAGAAATTGAAGAGGACACCAGAAAATGGAAGGATCTCCCTTGCTCTTGGATAAGGAGGATCAACATAGTAAAAATGTCAATTCTACCAAAAGCAATCTGTAGATTCAATGCAATCCCCATCAAAATCTCATCAAAATTCTTCACAGATCTGGAGAAGAAAATAATCAACGTTATATGGAAAAACAAAAAACCCAGGATAGCCAAAACAATGTTATACAATAAAGAATTGTCTGGAGGCATTACCATCCCTGACTTCAAACTCTATTACAGAGCTACAGTGATGAAAACAGTGTGGTACTGGCAAAAAAACAGAGAAGTCGACCAATGGAATCGAATAGAAGACCCCGACTTTAACCCACAAACCTACGAACACCTGATTTTTGATAACGGAGCTAAAAGGATACAATAGAAAAAAGAAACCATCTTCAACAAATTGTGCTGGCAAAACTGGATGTCAATCTGTAGAAGAATGAAAATAGATCCATATCTATCACCATGTACAAAACTCAAGTCCAAGTGGATTAAAGACCTCAATATCAGTCAGAACACACTGAACCTGATGGAAGAGAAAGTGGGAAGTACTCCACAACACGTGGGCACAGGAGATCGCTTCCTACGTATAACCCCAGCTGCACAGACATTAAAGGCATCATTGAATAAATGGGACCTCCTGAGACTGAGATGCTTCTGTAAAGCAAAGGACACTGCCACTTAGACAGAAAGACAACCCACTGACTGGGAGATCTTCACCAACCCCGCAACTGACAAAGGTCTGATCTCCAAAATATATAAAGAACTCAAGAAACTACCATAAAAGGCTAATCAACACAATTATAAAATGGGCACTGAGCTGAACAGAGAACTCTCAACAGAAGAAGTTCAAATGGCCAAAAGACATCTAGGTCATGCTCAACTTCCTTAGCGATCTGGGAAATGCAAATCAAGACAACTTTAAGATACCATCTTACTCCTGTCAAAATGGCTAAAATCAAAAACACCAATGATAGCCTTGGCTGGAGAGGTTGTGGAGAAAGGGGTACACTCATCCATTGCTGGTGGGAATGCAAACTTGTGCAACCACTTTGGAAATCAGTGTGGTGGTTTCTCAGTAAATTCGGGATCGACCTACTCCTAGACCCAGCAATACCACTCTTGGGAATATACCCAAGAGAGGCCTTATCACACAACAAAAGTATATGCTCTACTATGTTCATAGCAGCATTGTTTGTAATAGCCAGAACCTGAAAACAACCTAGATGCACTTCAATGGAAGAATGGATAAAGAAAGTATGGAATATATACATATTAGAGTACTACTCAGCAGTAAAAAACAAGGGCTTCTTCAATTTTGCATGAAAATGGATGGAAATAGAAAACACTATCCTGAGTGAGGTATCCCAGACCCAAAAAGAGGAGCATGGGATGTCCTCACTCATATTTGATTTCTAGCCATAAATAAAGGACATTGGGCCTATAATTCGTGATCCTAGAGAAGCTAAATAAGAAGGAGAACCCAAAGAAAACATATAGTCATCCTCCTGAATATTAACATTCATCAGGCGATGAAAGGAGACAGAGACTCACATTGGAGCACTGGACAGAAACCTTAAGTTCCAAATCAGGAGCAGAAGGAGAGAGAGCATGAGCAAGGAACTCAGGACACGAGGGGTGCACCCACACACTGAGACAATGGGGATGTTCTATCAGGAACTCACCAAGGCCAGCTGACCTGGGTCTGAAAAAGCCTGGGATAAAACCGGGCTTGCTTAACGTAGCAGACAATGAAGACTACTGAGAACAGAAGAACAATGGCAATGGGTTTTTGATCCTACTGCATGTACTGGCTTTGTGGGAGCCTAGGCAGTTTGGATGCTCACCTTACTAGACCTGGATGGAGGTAGGGGTTCCATGGACTTCCCACAGGGCAGGGAACTCTGATTGCTCTTTGGGCTGATGAGGGAGGGGTACTTGATTGGAGGAGGGTGAGGGAAATAGGAGATGTCGTCAGGGAAGAGACAGGAATTTTTAATAAATAAATTTAAAAAACAAGTTATTTTGTATTTACTGTAATAATGATTATAAAGTTTTTATGAAAGCGGCAAGACTCAGAATAGCAGATACAGTATTAAAAATGAAAATTAAATAATTGGATATTCTCACTTCAAGACTTACTATAAAACTACAGATAGCTAATTTTAAATGATCTGAAAATTGCACTCCAATTAAATAAATTCAAGCAAATAAAAGTTGGTGTTATGCACAAACATGTATGTGGATATTTAACATTTAGGTCTTCAGACTTGTTTCTTTTACTGAATACCCCTCTTTATATTGTAGTTATGATTTCTGGAGAAATAAAACCAGGTGATAGTAGATTTACTAAAAAAAAATGTGAGTATTCAAAGAGTTCTGACAATACTCAGATTTGAATAATAACATGTAATGTTGAAAATCAATTAATAAGTCTTGTCAACCTTACTTAGAAAAAAGTAACAGAATTATAAGACAAATCAACCTGGCTCAGAGGTTAAGAGTATTGTCTGCTCTTCCAGAGGTCCTGAATTCAATTCCCAGCAACCACATGGTGGCTCACAACCATCTGTAATTCGATTTGGTTCCTCTTCTGGTATGTAGACAGAACACTGTATAAATAATAAATAATTAAATTAAAAAATACAAACCAACCAACCAAGGACTCCTTTGGAAAAAAAAATGGCATGCTAACCACTTCAAACTACTTTAAAAAATGGAAAAACAACCAATTTATAATTTGTTAGTTCCTGAAAAACACTGTAATTATTGGGATAATCTGTCAAATGCTGTTATTAAGAGTTTTGTGGTCAAAATCCTGAAGTACTATAGTACTTCATTTATAGTAATTATTTGTGTATTATAGTAATCATTTGTGTATAGTATTCATTTATAGTAATTTGTGTATAGTATTCATTTATAATTTGTGTATAGTATTCATTTATAGTAATCATTTGTGTATTGCTAACAGGTTATCTGTTGGATGACCTCTGTTCCTTAGGAAGGAATACATGAATGCTACCAGACCATAAATTATTTAAAATCAGTATTAACTACAAGAATAGAACATAATTCTTATTGTTCTAAAAAGACTTGAGTTAAATGAGAAAATACTACAAATAACAAATAAAATAGGTCTAATATTCATTTCCCTATTATCTCATTTTAGTGTCTCCAAAAGACAAAAACTCAATGCTTAAGGAGAAATAATATGTTGATTTTAAAGACAAGTTTGAACAGAATCTGATGATGACAGTGTTAGCCTTCAAGCTCGATAAATGGTAAATGATATTACATTTAATAAAAATGTAGTCATTATAGTCTTCTTATTTAATTAGCCCTTCTTATTTCCAATAAACTCATTTTACTTTTATAATAATGAAAATAGTTTAGAAAATACTTTTTAAAATGACTTTTAGTTCTCAATCCAACCATAATACTGTTCTGATTATTTGAGTCAGTTCAAGGTGATAATCTCTACAAGGTACATTGCTAGCCCATTGTATGTAACAGAACATGGGCATTCCTTTTCTAAATTATAGTTCAGCCGGGATTATGGTCTATGTAAGAGGCCCAAAAATGTGAGCCTCTCTCCACCTTGACCAAAGGTCAGGGAGTTGGTACTTACCTCTATTCCTTCAAAATTACTGTACTTCTACCTCAAACAAAGGTTTCACCTCGGTTCAGGTCAGAGAGTTCTGTTCTCAAGGTTATTGTCAACAGGTGTGTCTAATATCCAGACCTTGTATTTCAGAAATAGAGAAGTAGATACGTTTCTACCTCAAATAAAATTTTAAGGATCAAACCAAGGTTCCAGTTTCTTTAAGGAGATAACATTGGATTCCACCCAGGGAGTGGTTTGCCTACAGAATATCTTGGTCTAGGGTGTGAGTTTGATTTGTTTTGTCCTAGCAACAGAACGTTTAAGTATGGAAGCAGCCCATGACCTTCAACTGGTGTATTCATTTCCTTGTATCATACTAATGTTTTGTTTTTTTTTTTTTAAACTTACTCCTACCTTTTGGGGATGGAGTATTTTAAGCAATTGAAATTAAACATGGGTGATTTCAGTATTGACTGGAACTCCCTCTTGGTACTCTTCTATTTTTTTCTGTTTATTATTACTAATATTTATAAATCCCCTTACAATATTTATAAATATTTCTAAATCCCACTGTGGCAAGAGGTGTTTTTGTTGAGGCTGGTCCCCAACACATAAGGATGCTGCAGTGCTAAAGGTGTTCCCTACATGCTTTGAGTGACTAAGAGTAAACTATTTGAAGTTCCTATGTTGGACCCTAGTGTCCAATCACTGAGGAGGAGGAGGAGTCGCCCCAAGAGACCATCTCTCATCACAGCTGATGTAAATGCATGGGGATTTTTATTAATTCTGTCATGACAGGGTCTTCTATCAGTCGGGAGGCTAGAAGACCCTGAATGTCTGGTATAGGCTATTTTTAAAGGGAAAAACCACAGAAGGAAGGGGTTCTGGGGGTTGTTCTTTAACTGTTATGATTGGCTTATTCAAAATGGCTATTACCAATAATTGGCTGGATAGTGGTTGCCAGATAAGATGAGGTAAAGGGAAACATCTGAGGGTCACTTTGCCTCTTCCCAGGGACTAAGTCAAAACATCAGTAACTGAGTCAACACCTAAGGGTTATCATGCCCCTATTCAGGAGATGGAAAGTTTCCAACACCTCAGTACATGCATGCATAGCTGTTATGTCCTTGGTTCCCAAGGAAGAGGGGGAGTACTAAGAGTTGTCAGAAATGGCTTCAGAATTGTCTTAAAGTTCTACACCTAGAAGAATATCATAAAAATACATGTGACCGAATCTGCAAAATACAGACATGTATTATCTCAGATACTTTTGTGAGCTTGTGAAATTCTTATTTTTATTTAAATTGTGTAAGTTCTTTCTAGCAGTTTACAACACATTTACTTCAGAATGAGTTTTTTTTTTTTTTAAATAGCTTAACTGTAATCTCTTTAAGTAATTGCAGTGCCAGGAGATATTAATCTCTACATCCCACTTAATTTGTTTTTATATCTTTACTGAATATGCAGATACCTTCTCAAACACCAGGTCCACAAATTATTCAGTGAATTTTACTTTATAGGAGTGCTTGTTAATGCTGGGCCATATGCAGAATGCCTGTGTTTGTCTATATTACAACTAATTTAAAAACAGGATTAAAAAAGTATGTTATTATAAACTCACAAGTGCTGGCCCAGTAAGCAAATATGGAGCATCAAGTGATAAAAGTCTAAATGTGTCATTCTCTGTATAAAGTGCTTGGTGTCAATGGAATAATTTTGCAAGGACTTTAAAGGCATGAACGTTGATTTAAAATGTTATATTGGTGCCTCTGTTTCTCTGCAGGCCTCTTCTATGAGTATTTTCTACATTGCTCATCCTTAAGCAAATTACTTGTTCTCACCCACTCACATCTTTATCCCAGTCCTGAACTCAAACAGGCAACTCTCTGGGAACCTACAAACCACTCAGGCCAGGTAAGCATGTAGTATGACCTTATATCTTCTCTCTTTCCTTTGCACCTCCAAATGAACCTCCAGTCTCATCCTTACCTTTACAGTGAAACACCTGCTGCAGTCTCCACCACCCCTGAACCCATCTCCAGTGGATGACACAGATCTTTCTTTCCTAACCTCCCATCCCCTCTCATTGCATTGCTTTATCCAACCCCTCAAATAGAGCAAGCAATCTCTGGAAATCCACAAGCCAATCTGATCAGAGAAGCAAGTAGGCTCACAACAGATCTTCACTGCTTCCTCCATTTGTCCAAGGTCAATCTACCAGACTCTGTAGCAAACTTTCTGACGTGGCCTTTGCTTACACTCTGCCACCATTCTTAGGAGACTAAGCAGATTATGGAGGAATATCCTGAATTTCTCCCTTCATCGGACTCCGCCGTCCCTCTTCCTTTCCCATCTTTATTTCTACGTGTCATCTCTCAATACTTAGAAACACATTTTATCTGGAACCCCATGGCAATGCCTACATCTTTCAGAATCCCAGAATATCCTACCAAGCAACACACATGTACCAAAGTGTCCTAAAAATGAGAAAGCAAAAGTAACCTAGGCACAAAACACCCACTGAAGAAGAAATGATGAGATATCACCACCTAGAATTATAATTTTCCCAATCCCAGATGCCTAGATGCCAGAATAAAAGCACAGTCAATTACAGCCAGGATGATAAATCTCCACTAGAGCTAAGCAACCCAACCGCAGCAAGCCCTTAGCATTATAACATAGTGGAAGAACAAGTCAAATACCTTAAAACAGCCTTTCTGAATATGATAGAGATTCTTAAACAGAAAATAAATAATCTCTTAAAGCAGTCTGTAAAAGCACAAAGAAGCAGTGGAAGGAAATGAATAAAACTTTTCAAGTCCTGAAAGTGAAAAAATTAATAATAATAATAATAATAATAACCTGAGGAAAATCTGTAGGTGAAAAATTTAGAAACTCTAATAGAACCTCAGAGGCAAGCTTCACCAAAAGAATACAAAAGAGGAAAGAAGTAATCTCAGAAATTGGAGGCTTTCTAGAAGAAGTTGATTCTTTAGTCAAATAAAATGTTAATTCTAAAAAGATCCAGGCACAAACATGCAGGAAATCTGACAAATCTAAAATTAATTAATAAGAATCGACAAAGGAGAAGAAATTCAGGCCAAAGGCACCAAAAGTATTTCCAGCAAAATCATAGAAGAATATTTTCCTAACCTAAAGAAGGTTATATCAAAGTATAAGAAGCTTACAGAATGCTAAATAGATGAGTTGAGAAATCAAATTCCCTCTGACACAGATTATTCAAAATATAAGTGTGCAGAGCAAAGAAATAATGGTAAAATGTTCAAGGGGAAAATATCAAGTAACATAAAGGCAGAAATATTAGAATAGCAACTGACTTCTCAATAAAACCTCTAAAAACCAGAAGGGCACGAACAGTTGTTTGACAGACTCTAAGAGACCAAATTACTATACCCTGCAAAACTGTCTGTCACAATAGATGAAGAAAATAAGAAATTCCATGACAAAACCAGATTTAAGCAATATCTATCTACCAATTTAGCCCTATTGAAGTCATTAGAAGCAAAAGGAATAAATAATCCCAAAACAGCAAATCAAAGGCATCATTCACAGAAACTCACACATGCATGCAAACACAGATAAAATAACAAGAATCAATAGAACCTGGTCACTGATTGATGTTTCTCAACCTCAATACTCAAAAAAAGAAGAGCAATGCTTAAGAGATGGATTAATGTATCCACCGTACACAAAACTGTGATGCCTATGTTTCTAGCACCTTTTGGTGCAGAAAGATATTCTGCATGATACCAAAATAAAAGTATAAACACAAGTCTAGTCACAAACCTGTTATCTTCAAAAGTCTGTGTGGGAGATATGGTAAGACAATAGTGCCATAAAGCTTGTGGAAGCAACCAACGAATACCTGACTTGATTTAAGGTCCACTCCACAAGATGGGACCCATACATTGCTAGGGTGATCAAAAACCTGAGACATATAGCTTACTTACCTATTTAAAAGGAGAAAAACATGTAGCAATAAAATGATTCCTCATGACATTCTGCTTTACTTACAGATTAGTAGCGCTGTGCTCAACCATCACCAGAGTTTCTTCTTGTTGTAGGTGAGAAAAAATACAGAGACCCACAGCCAGACATTACACAGAGAGAAATAAGGGCCTCTAAAATAAGCAAAGCTCATAGGAACTCAAAGAGACTAAGGCAGCAAACATATTTTCTATGAATACCTTAAAACTTCTGTTCAAAATATTCAAGGTGTGGTCCTTTTGATGTCAGACCTTGAACATATGAGAAATGTATCTTAAGGCTAAATTAGAAAGAGTTGTGCTTATAAAAAATCAATTGCAGGCTATAATGTTTGTAACTAAATGCTAATTTTCAGTTCAGTGATGGCTATGGTAGCCAGCAATGCTACTATTGTGATTTCTATTTAAAGATCCCTTTACAAAGACCAGTTGTTTCCAATCTGCCTGTTTCAATAAACACAGGTTAAACAGCTCCTTTAGAAATGTCTCTGTCTCCACACACAATGAACTTCCATGGCACATGATTATGGGCAAATAGAATGGCTGGATGGAGTTCCCAGCCTGTGATTATTTTATTACTGCTCTTTAGACACACACAAGCTGAGATTCCTGGGAGGGAAATCTAATCATATATTTAGAGTTGTTGTTTTTTTTTTTTTCCTGGAGGGTGACTGTACATGAAAGGGTTGAACATTTCCTCAGATAGAATTATCCACTATTGTAATTTTTTCAGCATAGTTTGCTCTGTCTATTAAATATAAAATGTTTATTTGGTTGCTTCCATGTAGACATCTTTTTGTACACTTCACTTTTGCTACCTTATATATATATATTGCCTTAGCAAATATGTATTGAACATTTATGTTTTATATGTAACATGACAACTACTGAACAAATCAAGTCTTCAGTGAATGGTTCAAGTAAAATGCACACATTGAAGCCTGATCTGAAATTGAATTGCATTATAGTTGTTTCTAATCCTCTGAAAGAGTATTTCATCAAGATCCAAGATCCAATCCCTAGGATTTTAACAGTTTCTCCTCAGTCACTTTTTCACATTAATTTGAACTTAAGTAAGACTTACACTCACAAGACTTTTCAAAGCATTTGAAAAGCTGTTCACATAATGTACATTGCTAGATCCCAAACTCCATCTGTGTTTTTGGTATAGTGTTAAACTCTCATTGGATTCAATGTAATGAGGCAAATAAATTCTCCACAAGGAAAGTAGAAATATGTTAATTTATTAGCTTGCCTACTCCTAGACCAGTAGTTGTGTATGTAAAAAGGTGTACTTAAACCAAAGAATAGTAATGTAAATTTGAATAATAATATTGAATGTCCAATAAAAGTGTCACAATTATAATTTTCTAATTATTCTTGTATGCCTAATTTAGTTACATTCTCAAGATAATATTATCATCAATTTAAAGTTATTGATATTATAAGATGCTAATGTTGGAATAAATGGCAGAGAAGTTCATGCCACTTCATTTTAAAATTTCATAAATACTAATATTGTTCTAAATCATTAATAGTAGAAGATTTGGTATATATATGTAGATTATTGATTAAAATAGAAAATACAGTTTATAAATAGAGTATACATCATAATTATATGCCTCATAAATACAATTCTGAACAAAACATTTGAATAAGTGAGTTCAACATCCATACTTTATACTTTATAAACAGACATTCCTTGTCCTTGAAATAAAGACAGTGAAGAGAGGGGCACCATCAGTTTTTGTATGTTCTAGATGGTTCCTTATCATGATTCGAGTACTGATTATATCATTATTCCTTAATGGCTGTCACACCTTATTGTGTTCTTTGTCACACTTTAGTTCAAGAAAACTCCACAAAATCCTTCAGTTTTCAATAAAACCCTTGCTAAAATAATCTTTTCGCCAAAGGACCCATCAATGAGTCAAACTTCTGAAGCACTGCTCCAGAGAAATGTCCACTGAAACTGGGAAGGGCTGAAGAGTTTTGGAATCTTATGGCTATGAGTGCTCTTGGGAAATCTAGGTGACAGCTCCAGGCTTCAGCAGTAAAGTTAGCACAAGTTCTTCAGTAGCATAAATCGTATCACCTGATTGGGGATAAGGTTTAATACCGAATTCTACGTAGCAATACTTTTTTCCTGGCTCTCTATTTGTAGTAGAGCCTATAGACTTACTATTTTTGGTGTAATTATTTTTTTACTAGGTTAATCTTTTATTAGGAAATTCATATCATAACCCCAAGGCATGAAGTTCTCCCTTGACTCTTTCAAGTATGTACTTTTCTCTAATTCATCCCTTGGAACAAGTGATTTTTTTTTCTTGTCTCTTCTTAAGATGCTTCAGTTCTCTGTTCTGATACCACTTTTACATGTGCCATTATAGAGTTTCAGTTTATTTAAGAATTATGTTAAGTGTACTAGTTACTTTTCTGTTGCTGTGATAAAACAGCATCATGAGCACAACTTACAAAAAAATGTTTAATTTGACAGTTTTAGAATGTTAACAGTATATGACAGCTGAGTGAAGGCAGTTGGAGAAACAACTGAGATCTCATTTCTAAGATCCACAAACAGAAGGTAGATAAAGATAACTCAGGAACAGCTTACCCTTTTGAAACCAAAATTCATCACAAGTGATACACCCCTTTCTGCCTAATTCTCCTTAAACATTTGTAGCAACTGGTATTCAAATGGTTATATGAGCCTACGATCATTCATAGTGTACAGCATACCATCTTAAGCAATAGTCACTGACAATAACCAAAATTATGAAAACGAGAAAAGAAACGTTGGTAGGGAAAGTATACAAAATTGACAAGTAATAAAAAGTCTGTAATATATAAAGGAAATAATTTTGTAGAAAAACAACAAAATTAATTTCAGTATAATGAATAATTTCTATGGAATAATACTTTTGTACACTGTAAAGATTTGTCACTCATAATGACTACTAGTAAAATTTTGATTAGTCAGTAGCCAAGCAGGAAATATAGGTGGTACACCAGAGGAAGAAAGCACTGGGAAAATGAAAAAAAGAGAGATGCAGTCCCCAGTCAGACACAAAGGAAGCAAGATGATGATGCCTCACTAAGAAAAGGTACCAAGACGTGGCTAAACATATAGAAGAATTATGTGTTAATTTAAGTTGTAAGAGCTAGTTAATAGTAAGCCTAAGCTAATAGATTAAATAGTGTTGTAATTAATATAGTTTCTGTGTGATTATTTGGGTCTTGGTGGCTAGGAAATGAAAGTGCAGTCTCCGCTTTACATATAATGACTGTTTATTATAAAAAAGATAAAAAAAAAACTACAGGAGGGGAAGAAGCATAATAAATATAAGAAAGTTGTAAAAACTTTGTGAAAAAGATATTTTACCTCATTGAATAAAGTCAGATATCTATTTTTGACTTGATAATATAAGTAAGTATAGTTATATTTATTTTAATTTTAAGTAAGTTTCAATATCAAAACTACATTGAAGTGAACCTAGTATTTTGTCTTTGAACTGTCCACATAAAACATTCCTTAGAATTTTGATCTGTTCTTGATAAGAGATTATATTATGTTTCTTTTTGTCTTAAGTATCCTAACCATGAAACAATGATACATTATGATTTAAGAGAGCCTAAACATGGTTTCATAATGATCTATAATCATACTTAACCAAATGTCCAAAGCTTACCAAATTTCTCAGAATCATGTAACTATACTTTTAAAAAGTCATCAAACCAGACATCTATTCATTTTTAAAATGGATAATAATTAATTTTAAACATTCTTGTTTTGAATTGGAAAAGTTTAAAAGATCTATTATTTTAACTTTATTAAGAGAAATGTTTAAAATACAGACTTTTTTGAAATGTAGAGTGGCATAAAAAGATGTTACTAAATCTGATGGTCAATTTCTCTTTGATTTCTAGCCCTAAGGACTTTTCACAAGTCCAAGTTGAGATTCTTAGAAAAAAATTTCAGTTAAAGAAAAACAAAAGTACTTTTAGTCAAATGTCATTCTTTGTCCACTAAAAGTCTAATGAATCCAGATTTAATTTTCACTCAAGAATGCAAAGAGGAATTGTAACTAAGGAAGAAATTAACTGTTTTAATGATCATTTGTAATACACCTCATGTGGGATTCCCCGCTGTATGCTATGAATATGTTTTATTCCCATGGGTTAATAAAGAGGCTGCTCTGACATACCAACAGGGCAGAATAGAGCAAAGTGGGAATTCCAAGCAGAGATAGAGGAGAGTGTAGACCAATTCAGTGAATTGCTATGTAGCCACTGGAGGAGACAGATACCTGCACCAGAACCTTCCTGGTAAACAGCGAGCCTCATGGTAAAATACAAAATAATAGAAATGGGTTAATTTAAAATGTAAGAGCTAGTTATAAATATGCATAAGATATTGGCCAAAGATTATTACAATGGATACAATTTGTATGATTATTTCAGGTCCAGGTGGCCGGGAATGAACAAGCAGTCTCCATCAACAAATACCCAGGAGTTGTTACTTAAAAGCTGGTCCTGTGGTATCCTAAAGTGTGCAACTACAATTTTCAAACTAATATTTCCAATTTTTCTTTGTGTCTCCTTAGAATTTAGTCTACCCCTATCTTCTTTCCCCAAACTTGACAAGTTGAAGCTGGATGCCTTCAACCAAAGGTCAAAAATAGCACATTAAAAAAAAAATCATATACCATGTACCTGCTTATTGCTATGTGTCCAGTAATAATTTTTTTTTTTTTTGGTTTTTCAAGACAGGGTTTCTCTGTGGCTTTGGAGCGTGTCCTGGAACTAGCTCTGTAGACCAGGCTAGTCTCAAACTCACATAGATCCGCCTGCCTCTGCCTCCCGAGTGCTGGGATTAAAGGCGTGCGCCACCATCACCTGGCTCCACTAATAATTTTTATGAAGATGTCAGAGTTAACACCAGTTACTCAGAAGACAAGACAAGAACACTTGGATTGCCAAACTGTCTACATGGAGCCACCATCTGGTAGTCTGGACTAACTGTCCTCTCAAATCAGAAACTTGTTTTATTGAATGTTTCCTTCTTTCTATATTTATAGAAATTGTCCCAATAAAATCTGTTCATACTGCCAAATAAACATGGTTTATAAAATTGAGGTCCCAGGGTTTTGTTTTATTTTGTGAGTGTTTTTTGTAGGCATTCTTGTTCTGTTTATTTTTCCAAAGAAATAAAGTGATAATTTTATTTGCAACTAAGAAATATTATGAAAAGTTGTATACTGTAAAGACTGTCATTAAATAAATAAAAAAGACACTCAAAGAATCTAGATGTTTGTTGTTAATAAAGAAAATAATTCAAATGAAAAATGACCTCATAATCTTCAAAGAAAATAATATGTCTTTATTATTTGAGCAAGAGAAAGAACTTCTCAAATGGAATCTTTTTCTAACTAAATGTGTCTGTTTCTTGTGGCCTTATTTCTAGGGAGGGAAAAACCTTAGTTGTTGTAATGTAATATATATATATGTAGTATACATATATATTATTGATATTTTAGCTAGATGAGTTATTAATGTACTGGAGATTGAAGTTAGTGTCTCAAAGATGCCAGGAAAGGGTTCTACACTTACATACATAAGTTAGCCATTTTTTACTTCATTTTGAGATAGACACCATTAAATTTCCAGGCCAGTCTTGAACTTTGATTCCCCCTGCCTCAGGTTCTGGAGTAGCTGTGATTGAAGGCCTAACTCACAAGTTTCAATTCTTATTCATTTTTTACATTGCCTAATGTCAACGAAAGTCTGTCAAGATGGCTCAGCTAGGATTTCCTCTACTCTAATAGTTCCCCACAGGAATATTCTGTTGAACTGGGCTCCCCCTTTTCTCCTTATCCACCAGTTCCAAATTTTTTGTTGTTGTTGTTAAATTAATGCTGATACTCTGCTTCTCTCTTGCTATAAAATTCCATTTTCAGCCCTAATGCTTCTTAAAGTAGTAAAATATACTTAATGGATGAATCTAGATTTAGAAGTGAAACAGGAGATTATGCATTTAACCCACATGGTGCTTCATTCCTGAACGCAGGCTCTAAAGAAGGGTAGGGAAACAGGAAATCTAGGTTTCAGGTCTGAACCAAAGAAAAAAGCAGAAGAGACAAAGTACCAGAGAACATGTTACTTTGAGAAGATATTCTAAGAGAGGTTAATAAAATATTTAAATCATAAATATCACTCTTTATGTACATCTGCCTCTAGAAGAAAGCTGAAAACAACACCAATATGAACCTATAAAAGGTCTTCAAAGTGTTCGCTTATTTTCAGGCAACTTGTTTTTTTACCTTCCTTAAAATCAGTTTTGCAATTAGTTCTTTATTATGTCTGCCTTTGTTACTAAATCAGTTGTCTCCACAAAGACATTTTTACTAACTCTTGTGCCTCACATAGCATTAATGCTCAGACTTTGAAGATAGCGTCTAAGATCAGGATCATTCATAATCCCCTCACTAAGTGACATTATTTATTTTAAAATATATTTTAAAATCATGTTTTCAGTTTGACCACTAACTTAAAGCTACCAAAGGAAAAAAATCTTTCTCTTTCTGGAACTTTCAATGTAACCTAACCTAAAGATGACTCCCACAAAGGAGAGCTGAGAAACTTGCATACTGCAGTCTTCCTTCCCCTCACTGTTGGCTCCCTTCATCCCAAACTGACCAAAAAGCTCAAGTTTCTCATATTCTTCTCCAGGGCTATCGAATTTAAGTATATTTTCACATGCATAATCACTTAGTTCAAATCTGTCCAGAAAAAAATAAACAACAGACTCTAAGTGTTGCCTTTTATTTGAGATGTGGTTCTCATTAATCAAAATCTCTTAGTTATTTACTCTTTTGTGTTTATTCATACACTCCTTTACTTAAAATATCAAGAAATGGAAGCAGATTAGGTGTCTATGAACAGATAATTACATAATGAAAAGGTACACTATATGCACAATGAAATTTTATTTAGCAATAAATAAAAATAAAAGGAATGGATCTGGGAATTCTTTTATTAATGAAGGTAATTCAAAATTTGAAAAATAAATGTCATGTATTATTTCTCATATGTGAGTTCTAGCTTACAATGTATATATGAATGTATATAAATAGATGTATATAGGTGCAGTCTAATACCTAGAAAACGAAGTGAAAAAAAATTATTGAAGAAGGAAAGGACTAAAGAACAAGTGATGAAACAGGAAGGGAATGAGGGGAAGGAAAAGAAGTGGTGCGGTGAGGCAAGGCAATAAAGGAGGGGAGAGAAGAGGATAATCTGTTAAAACATGCTCTGTTTGAAGTACCCTAATGATATCCAATTTTTATAGTAATTTAAAAAGTAATAAAATGTTCACATATCTCATGCACAGATATTCAGCAAAACCAGCAGAGAGTTGTTCTAGAAATGGATTATGATGATCAGATATACATTTGAAAAGGGAAATGCTGACACTTTTACCTCTTGCTAGATTAGTAAAAACTGCATATATTTTTGCATACTTTGAAAGATGTTTTATTCATCCGTTTTTACTGAACTGAATTTCATACTTTAACAAAATAGGAAATATAAAAGGAATACAGTATTTATTTTTAAAATGCTTCTTCAAATGTGATTTTTTTTAATTTAGTAAATTTATGAGTGTGAGTGTTTTACTTGCATTATGTCTGTGTATTATGTGTGAGCCCATGAAGGTCAGAAGAGGGTATCAGATTTCCTAAAACTAAAGATGCGATTGGTTATATGGATGCTTGGAATAAAATCCAGGTTCTCTGCAAGAACAACACATGCTCTTAACTTCTGATTCATCTCTCAGGCCCCAGTACTTAATTTAAATTACACTGTCAAATTAACAGACAATTCGTTACCTAACTTAATCTAACTCCTACCCCTGTTTTCTCTCTTAGGTTTAATGATTATGGTGACTACATATACAGGTTGTGCTCCATTTCTTTTAAATCTGTTCTTCAGTAAGGAAAATAATTTAGTTCAGAAATCCTGGTGTGCAAAATTCAAGCCCTGTTTATTCAACTAGGTTTGAAAGGAATTGTTAAAATTGCAACATGGCATATTTAGAGCTTTTCTTTCTTCATCTGTTTTATTTATTTAATTTGTTTTTTCAAGTCAGAGTTTTTCTGTGCAGCCCTGGCCATCCCAGAACTCACTCTATAGACAAGGCTGCACTCAAACTGATAGTGATCCACCTGTCTCTGCCTCCCAAGTGTGGGTATTAAAGGTGTCTGCCACCACCAGCTGGCTCTCTATTTCTTTTTCTAAGAAATAAACTACGATCTGTTATCCTTGCAAACTGAAGATCTGGTGAGCTATGAATTTTTTTTTTTTTGGTATTCTATCTTCTCTAAGTTCTCTGGGATCACCTGCACTTCACAAATGTATCCTTGACTAACTCTGTTAATATTAGAAACGTTAAATACAGGGCTAGCATTGCTTTTCTGGACTCACATCTTGAGGACACATCAACAGAGAAGATTACTTACTGCTGGCCATACTTTAGTGATAATATGTAATTCATAAATAAATACCCAGGGGAAATAATTTATCTTTCTAAATACAAATGTCCTTTCTAATGACAACCATGGATAAATCCAAAGGAAAATTCTATGTTTACTTCTTTTTATTCATAACCCCTATAAAATTTCTCTACTTTTGCTTTTATTCATCAAACATATATTAGTGTTCCATGATTTACCATAACTAACCATGATGCGTTGTTTTAAATGTGGTCTTTGATTCTGATTCTTTGTTATTCTCAAACATTTTTAACAGGAACTATTTTCCTTATGCTAAGAGAAAAATGAACTGATGTCCTTTTTAAAAATGATTAAAGTAGCAAGTCCATTTTCTAAAGGCAATTGAGTTTTAAAACTGTGATAAAATACACATGATATGAAAGTTTCTATTTTACCCATTTAAAGCATATCACTTGTTCATGATTAGTATTCATTTATTGTCCCCAAATTCTATCTAGAATGCTTTTCACTTTACAGAATTGAAGCTGTATGCCCATTAAATAAATACACAGCTTCCTTTTGCCCGTGGTAAGTACTATCTACTTTCTGTTTCTGCAAATTTCACTAATGTACGTACCTGAAAAGAGTTCATTGAGACAGCATTTGGACATTTATGACTGGCTTATTTTATTACCATAATGTCATTAAGCTTCATCTACGTGCTATCATGTAACACAACAAGTGACTGTCTGCTAACACCGCATTTTACATTATCTAAATATTCCACACTTTATAATTTTCAAGTAAATGTTTTTCTCTGCTTTACACTTATATGAATAATCATTTTCTTCTGTGTGAAAAACTATGTGATTGGTGTCATCATTCCTGCATTTAATCCCAGCATCACAAAATGTTTAGCAGTACAATTTTCTTTATCTATATACATATATTCACATCAATACATTAGCTGCTTGCCCCTGAATATTCCTCATTCTCACCACTTATTTTGAATCTAGATTGATTTTCATTTAACTGGAATGTTCAATTATGTTTATTTTCACTTTGTTTTTTGTTTGTTTGTTTGCTTTGCCTACCTGATGTCTTGACATTTATTTTCCTATTGGCTTAATTTTTTTTTTCAAAAATGACTGAGGAACAGATACTGTATATGAGACACTTAGTGTGTTACTGTGATGTAACATTACAAATGTTGAAAAACTAGTGTTTATTATGTCATTAAGATTAGAATCAAATACTCAAACAACTCAAAGGGTACATATCTGGCAAAGGCTAATGATAAATTATTGCTGTCTAAAGTGATAGAAATATTAGATGCAGTGTGACAAAAAACAAAGCCCAGGAAGAAAGAAAGACTTTGGCTGGTATTTTTAAAAAAGTTATCATTGAGTTAGATGAGAGTCTAACTAGAAGAAATATATGTGCAAAGAACTTTAGTGAAAAAAATGGAGAAAGAATGAAATGCAATTTTCATGTCAAGGGAGCAGACATGGGAGGAAGACCTTGGAACAAAGGATGGTTCTATGCCATTGTAGTCTTCAAGCCCATGGAAAGCCATAGAAATGAGTTCACAAAAAGGATGAATGCATACTGTATAGTTGGGAAGGCATTTTGGAAATCACAGTGGTCTTAGTATACATCTTTGCTGGTATCAGTGAGGATGAAAATGATGAGGTGGATGGAGATACAAGTACACTTTAATTATTACTTGATTTGGACTGAATCTTGGAGGATAGGAAGGCAGCAAACAAACATCTTGGAATTCTGGTTCGTATAGCTAATTGGCTGGTGATACCATTTGTAGAAAATACAGGTCTATATGGAGGAAGATTAGATGATTGTGAGTTGTGTAGACTGTCAAGTGTGGCAATTGGCTATGATGGTCAGAAATTGAATTATGTGATATTTTAATCTTAATTATAGTTTATAGTTAACTGTTGGCTTCTTTTGCCTATTCATAAGCTAAATACCTGTCAAAAATAACCCAAGGAAGAAAAAATTTCTGTTAGGTCATAGTGCCAAAAGTTTCAGTCCATGATTGCTTTAGTCTTATGTGCTTAAACAGAATATCACAATTTAGGAGCTAATGCCAGAAAACAGCTAGCTATTCAACTCATGAACTACAGAAAGCAGAAAGTGTCAACAAGCAGCCAGGGACAGTGTATCTCCACTTTCAGCACCCAGTCATAACTACAGCCACTAATAGACTCTTCTCACCCAAACCATGAAACCTCCCGCCCATGGAACACCAAGAGTGTTTTAAAAACCTGAGCCTGTGGGGGAAACTTTCAGATTTAACATTAAAAGTTACTGTATTTTAGGGTAGGCTATTTGTCTCATGTAGCTTGCAGTGGACGCAAAACCTTCTCTTAAGCGTCTCAATAAAATATAATAGGTTTGTAAAATATACTATCTTATCATGCAAGTACTCCAATTTTATTTATTTATTTATTTGTTTATTTATTTATTAAAGATTTCTGCCTTCTCCCCGCCACTGCCTCCCATTTTCCTCCCCCTCCCCCAATCAACTCCTCCTCCCTCATCAGCCCAAAGAGCAGTCAGGGTTCCCTGTCCTGTGGGAAGTCCAAGGACCTCCCACCTCCTTCTAGGTCTAGTAAGGTGAGCATCCAAACAGCCTAGGCTCCCATAAAGCCAGTATGTGCAGTAGGATCAATACCCAGTGCCATTGTTCTTGACTTCTCAGCAGTCCTCATTGTCTGCTATGTTCAGCGAGTCCAATTTTTTTATATGGCAGATCAGACATAGACATATTCCAACAGGTTAAGTGTACTGTGCTGAGTCTTATATTAGAAAAGTTACCATCTGTTAAGTTGTTTAAGTTATGACATCACAAATAGTAAATTTGATCTATGGTTGACAAACTATTCTTCTCCCACCAGTTCCCTCACCAATTTAAGATGAGTGTTCATTCCCAGACTCAAGGAAGCCAAGTGAGAGAGAGGAATTCAGGAATTTGAGCTTTTCCGATCGCAAAATGTTTGCCTTGATTCTATAACTAGGAACCATTGCAGCACTTAACCCATTTTGTGGATAGGAAAGTCAGAAAATATTATTCTTAGAACATACTCAGAATGTTCTCAGACAGGCTGCATTAAAACTTATCAGTTTTACCTATCAGTAGAATACAAGAAAGTAATAAACTGTTCCTGGAATTTAGGCTGATTGTTGTTCAGTGAACGTGAATGATCAGTGTTAAGGCACTGAAGTTGAAATGGAAGGAGAGGTTTACTGATTGACCACCATTCTTAAATTTGCATCAGGGGAAATGGTTCCATCTTAATACATAGACAGAGCACAAAAATTACCCAATAGATCTTAAGTTGCTTGGTTGTTAAAAATTTCTATAATTTTCTTCAAATTTTGATAAAACTGGAAAGAAACTTTGAAACTACATTACATTTTAAATTTATCAGGAAATGCTCTCTGTAGTCTCAATTTAACATTTAATTTTATTAGCTACAGAAAGGTAAACTGATTGTTCCACAGGTGTAAGCAATATCCATAATTAATCCACACCACAGGACTCTGGAAAAGATCACTGGGAAGCTTTAACTGAAATGTGATTTTGAAGCTTCTATTATCCTTAGTGTGACTCCTTTATGCCTTTGAAGGATGTTTCCATTTTCATTTGCAAAAAAAAAAAATCTAAAAACAATAACAACACCACACACACACACACACACACACACACACACACACACACCCCAAACCACGCATAAACCAGCTTTAGAAAGCCAACAAAGCATTCTGTTAAGGGAAAATAACAACAACAAAAATAAAACCACTCAAAATCCTCATTAATACCTAACCAGAATTCATGTAGATTTTGAAAGCTGATGTGAATATGAATAAAACTGGGTTGAATAATGTCATTTAAAGTAAAAGACAAAGATCTGCAATTTATTTGCAGTTGTTGATCAGTGAATGCACAGTTAATTTGCAGGCATTTGAAACACAGGTCCTTTTTAGAATCAATTGACATCGAAACCATTTTTCAGGCTTTAATTATGTGCATCTAAGATATTGTCTAACTACTTTTTGGGTTGAAGAATGGATTCAAACCACAGCTGATCAGAAGACAAAAGGTCTCTTAACTGCTGAGTTCAGTTTCCAGCATTGCGGTACAAAGGACAAAAGAGACCCATCTGGAATGTCACCTGAGTTTGAAGTGACCTCACAGAAGACCGCTCAAGCTATGAACAGTATATGATCTGTCTTTTCTTATTGTTTTCAACTTATATCTCATCAACCCTTGGCTTCTACAGGAAGTTGATATGCCAAAATTACATAGGAGACAAAAAGATACCCTGACTGTAGTAGCTTGATCTGAAATCAAGAGAGACCCCAGTGGTCTGTTCCTTAATTCAGCACAGAGCTCTCTGCCTTGCTCAAAATAGATTTCCAGGCCCCCACGCGCGCCCTGGTGTCCCGTGCTGCCCGCCTCCGTAGTCCGAGCCCACTCTGAGCCGCTCGCCGCTTTGGAGCCCGCCGCGAGATCCTGGTGGACAGCGCCAAGGCCATCGAGGTTCGCTACCAGACGACGCGCATCAGCTGCGGGGGCGGCGTGCTGCGGGTGCAGCCCACTGCTACTCGCTTCACTTTCTGCACCGCCCGGCAGGTGCCCCGACTCGGGGTCATGCTTGTAGGCTGGGGTGGGAACAAAGGCTCCACGCTCACCACGGCCGGCCATGCTGACCAACCGGCTGGGTCTGACCTGGCCCACTCTCACTGGTCGCAAGGAAGAAAACTATTACGGCTCGTTGACCCAGGAGGGCACAGTGAACCTGGGTCTGGATGGGAACGGCCGGGAGGTGTGTGCACCCTTCAGCACGCTTCTACCCATGGTAGCCCCCAACGACCTGGTGTTTGACAGCTGGGATATCTCGTCACTAAACCTGGCCGAGGTGATGTGGCTCTCACAGGTCCAGAACTGCAGCCTGCAAGAGCAGCTGTGGCCCCCCACATTGAGAACCTGCATCCGGGCCCTCTGTCTACATTCCTGAGTTCATCACTGCCAACCAGACAGCACGTGCAGACAACCTCATCCCTGGCACTCGTGCACAACAGTTGGAGCAGATCCTAAAGGACATTAGAGACTTCCGATCCAGCGCAGGATTGGACAAGGTCATCGTGCTGTGGACCGCCAATATGGAGCATTTCTGCGAGGTGGTCCCAGGTCGCAATGACACAGCTGAAAACTTGCTGCATACTATCCAGCTTGGCCTGGAGGTGTCACCTTCCACACTCTTTGTCGTGGCCAGCATCCTGGAGGGCTGCGCCTTTCTCAACGGGTCCCCACAGAACACGCTGGTACCTGGTGCCCTGGAGCTGGCTTTCCAGCGCCATGTGTTCGTGGGTGGGGATGATTTCAAGTCTGATCAGACGAAGGTCAAGTCTGTTCTAGTGGACTTCCTCACCGGCTCTGGCCTGAAGACCATGTCCATCGTGAGCTATAACCACTTGGGCAACAATAATGGGCAGAACCTGTCTGCACCACTGCAGTTCAGCTCCAAGGAGGTGAGGAAGAGCTGCGTGATGGACGACATGGACGACATGGTTCAGAACAACAGTGTCCTCTACTGGAGAAGAGCCAGATCACTGTGTGGTGATCAAGTATGTGCCTTACGTGGGGGACAGCAAGCGTGCCCTAGACAAGTACACCTCAGAGCTGATGCTGGGTGGAACCAACACCCTGGTGCTCCACATCACCTGTGAGGACTCGCGCTTGACAGCGCCCATCATGCTGGACCTAGTACTGCTCACAGAGCTCTCTCAGCGAGTGAGCTTCTGCACCGACTTGGACCCTGAGCCTCGGGGCTTCCACCCGGAGCTGTCGCTGCTCAGCTTCCTCTTTAAGGCCCCACTCGTGCCTCCTGGCAGTCCAGTGGTGAATGCACTCTTCCGCCAGCATAGTTGTATCGAGAACATTCTCAGGGCCTGTGTGGGGCTCCCGCCCCAGAACCACATGCTTTTAGAGCACAAGATGGAGGGCTCAGGCCTAGACATGAAGCCAGGAGAGATGGCGGCTACCAGCCCACTGCCACATAAGAAAGAGTCCACACCTGCTGCCACCAATGGCTGTACAGGCAATGCCAACAGGCACATGCAGGCACCAACACCAGAGGTGTCCACTGCTTAAATCAAGTAATCCTTTCATCCAACCCTCTCATCATTGTCCCCAGGACCTTGCCAACAAAATAAAGGGTCCCCATCAAAAAAAAAAAAAAAAAAGATTTCCAAACTCACCACTGTGTGTTCACAAGCCAATGCTAAAAAAAGAACTTTCTCTTTTAATATCTTCTATTTTAATTTTCCTTATTCCTGTAAATGCCTCTTTCGTAGATAAAGTCTTGGTGATACACATCATTCAATGAGGGCCAATCTTCTGGTACTGGAAAAATGTAGCTAATGTCAGCAGGGGAGTCTATTGCACAATGTTTGAGTGGAGTATGGTCAATTTTATGGCTACAAAATACTTAAAAACTAATTGAACCACATGAGGATCAAAGACATTTTTGTTTGTTTTCTGTTCTTGTCCAATTAAGCTAGTCAGTTACAAATAACCATTAACACTGACAAACTACATTTATTGAAAGCTTTCACTAAATGATGTTTCTAGAATTTTTAATTTCTTCATTTACTTGTAGTGGGGAAATTGCTTCATAGTCTTAATCCTCAGTAAAAGACACATTGATGTAAAATATATTAAAAACTAAAAACAAACTTCTAGATACATTTTATAGACCAGATAATGTTCTACAGGCTTGCAGTAGTGACATAATCAAGTTATCAATAGGTGTTATTAGGAAATAGAGGCATAGATAGAAATACCTTAGTCAAGAATGTCTTCTGAAGACAAAAATGAACTAGATGAATTTTCAGTAAGAAATGTGTTACAGGTAGAAAGAAGAGGGACTTTGGAGTACATGGCTTAGAAACATTCTCACTTGCTTGGAAGAAACCTTAGATTTGATTATAGAACTTACTGCAGCAAGAACCTGTGTGCAAGTCCAAACCTGACCTGAAACACTTAATTAGGCTAGACAGGAAGACTAGCCATTGCCAAGTATCTACCTGTTCTTCCTTCTCTAGCAGTGTAATTATCAGTATGTCCTACCACATTGGGGTTTCATAGTTGAGGGAGAGGGTATATACCCAGGTATTCTGTACATGCATTTACCTGATATCTCCTCAGATTTCTGGCAGAAGATCTTGTTTGGACTTGTAAACAGTGAAGAAGATTAAATTGTAGCCTAGCTACAATGACAAGGCACTTAGGGACTAACATGATCTGGTTCATAGTTAAATACACAGATCATACTGAAGATTAAAGCCTAACTTTAGAGTGGCAGACAGGCATGAAAATAGCAGTATCAGAATTCTCTATTTTTCTGTGTTACCAGTGAAGTCAAAGAAAAACCCTGAATACTTGGGGTAGGAAAGTTGTTGGAGGTGTAAGGAAAGAGGAAAAGTCTTGAAATGAGCTTTTAGGAAATTGGTGGAAGGAACTGGCTACGGAGTTTGGAGTTTTACTTGATTTACAATGAATACAGGGCACATGGATTGAGGCAATGCCTTCAATTCTTATCAGTAGAGAACAACAGAAAGAAACCAATTTCACTAAACTAGACCTAAGCTGATAAATTAGCATTAGTAGATAACTGAGTGATTTTAAACAATTCACTTTTATTTTCCCTGGAATAGTAAATTCTTTGAATATTTCTATGTCCAGTGCTTACATATCAGGTAATACAAAAAAAAAAAACTATACAAAAACAAAACAAAAGAACAATCCCATTTAGCTCAGAGTTATATGAACACCTTCACATTCCAAATAACTCTAGAAAAGCGTCTGGCAAACCTCCAATTTTGCTTATTTGCTTGATTAGATATTTAAGATTAAATTTTCCATGAAAACATTAGATTAATGAACATTACAATTAGTATGATGTATTAAAGTCCTAATTCAAACTTGAGGACACTGTTGACCAGTGTACTTTTTACCATTGTCATTTCACCCTTTCCACATTCTACTCTATCATATCTTGCAAGAGAAGGGCTTAGAAATAGCTATATAAATATAGGGCAACCCAGGTTAATGGAGGGCAGTTAGTTGTTGTCTAGGGTATCATGTGAGGAGGCTTTTAAGGTATTGGACACATATCAAAATAAAAATTTTCATGCAGCAATATTACCGAAATTGTCATAGGAATGTCTTGAAGATGTGTCGCTGGTGCAAGATTTCTGACTCACACTGAGTCTCAATTAAATTTGAAGAAAATTCACCAACCCATGTTGGGCAACACAAAGACCACTGAGCATAACATATCCCACTAGATTCTTTAGTGGAGTCTCAGCACTCAAGACTGAGTACTATCCCAGCACTGAAAGAAAAAGGATTTCCTTGGCCTTGGACCCCCTCCCCACTCATAGCTAAGAAACAGAGCTAGGCTTTTCTCTTTTTGTCTTCTTTGTGGGTCCTTTGGAAGCTCTTTGATGTCACCTGAGAGGGGATTATTAAAGGAGAAGAATGGTGGAGTCTTTCAAAGATATGCTACAAGGTTGTTTATTATCAAAGCCTAAGCATGTTGTTCAATCCTCAAGCGTGTTAACAAGAAAGACTGAAGATGGTTCATCATGTAAACTGGTTACAAATCTGCAAAAGGTTGCAGGCTCACTCTTGCCCAGGAATTCCTCAATGTAATTATCAGTACTGCGATTTTCCAGCAGACCCTAATGACTCCTCTTTCTCATTACAGTTGACCTTAATCCTCTTTGGCTAAAAGCTTTATAAATAAGTTCTGCTACTATCATAATGCTTTTCTAACAAAATTCCCTTTCTGAATTAACATAGTTTCCCAACATTCATTGGAATATATTTGTGTTCCATGGAAATAATAACATGCCTTTTTATCCCATGGATATTTAGCTTACAGATTATGATTTGTTAGTGAGCAGTCTTTATGAGTTCATGACTAAAAGCAGATAGCACAGAATGATACAAATGCATGGTTTTGAATTAGTTTCACTAAATAATTATTGATAATATTCTTATTATTCACATACCATGTATCTCCATTTTCCTGAATTAATATTTTTACGATGTTTTATTTTATTTTTTTAAAAACAAAAACAAGTTATTGTAGGGTTAAGCCAGCCCCTTTAGGGGGCGGGTTTGCCTCGGGCAAATGCATACGAATAAATCGGGCACGTGGGAGGCCGCTGGCCCTTTTCTTTCCTACCTCCTGTGCTACGCTGGAACCTAGGTTCTGTAAGTTTATTTAAGCATTAAAACTGTATATATTCTTTAATTTTCGCCTTGCATTGATTTACTCCGATACATTTGGTGCCCAACGTGGGGAAAAAAACCTATGACCCTGGGATTAAGAGTCTCATGCTCTACCGACTGAGTTAGTTGGGCATCGAAGAGGATCCTTATGGAGTTTGATAGCCATTTGGGCAAGAAACTGCTCTTGCCTGGACTGTTGCATAAAATGGACACAGAGAACCCACAGAGAGAGGACTACTGAACTTGCCTAAAGGTGAGACGGTCTTTTGGGGTTCATGACTCATGAAAGAGTCTGTGAGACATTCTGCAGGACACAGCAGATAGTGACTGCCTTTGAAATTTCCTGCTTCATGGAAATGTCTGCTGGATACTATGGGCCTGTAGGTCGAAGATGGATGCACCAACGGTACAGAGGAACTTTGGGTGACTGTACAGGCAGCGAGATGTCTCTGTCATTTCTAGAGTTTGAAAATTGATTTTTTTCTTGTTTGCTTAGGTAATATTGTATCTTTCTGGAGTCTTTGATGGAGTTAAGAATAGTTAGTTATAGTTATAGGTTTCCTTAGTTATGATAAAGATTATTGTAACTTTTACTTGATAACTGTTTTGTTATATGTAATTTTGCTATGTTAAAGTTAAAGCCTTCCTTTTTTTGTTTAAACAGAAAAAGGGGAAGTGATGTGGGAGTGTCATATATCTGTTGATTTCATTGGTTAAGTAATAAAGAAACTGCTTGGCCCTCATAGGTTAAAACATAGTGGGAGGAGTAAACAGAACAGAACGCTGGGAGGAAGAGGAAGTGAGCTCAGAGATGCCAGGCTCCTCTCTCCTGAGCAGATGCGATGAAGCTCCGACCCAGGATGGAGGTAGGATAGAATCTTGCCGGTAAGACTGGTGCTCACTAAGACCGGTGCTCACAGATTATTAGAGATGGTTTGATTGGGATATCAGAATTAGCCAGTAAGGGCTAGAGCTAAAGGGCCAAGCAGTGTTTAAAAGAATACAGTTTTTGTGTAATTATTTCTTAAAGCTAGCCATGCGGGTGGCCAGGTGCCGGGGACGCAGTCCGCTGCTCCTATTGCTACAAGCTATCTTTTCCCATTTTACATACCAATCCCAGTTCCCACTCCCTCCTCTCCTCCCACTCCCTTCATCTGGCTTGCCTCTGCCCTACCCCCACCCACTCCTCAGAAAAGGTAAGGCACACTCCTTTGGGGAAGTTCCAAGGCCCTCCCTAATATATCTAGGCTGAGCAAGGTATCCATCCAAAGAGAATAGGTTCCCAAAAAGTCAGTACAAGAAGTAGGGATAAATCCTGATGCCATTGCCAGTAGCCCCACAGTCTGCCCCAGTCATACAACTGTCACCCACATTCAGAGTGTCTAGTTTGAACCTATATTGGTTCCTTCCCTGTCTGGCTGGTGTTGGTGAGCTCCCATTAGCTCAGTTAAATTGTTCCAGTGGGTGTCCCCACCATGGTCTTGACCTCTTCGCTCATATTCTCGCTCCTTTATACTCCTCAACTATACTTTGGGAGTTCTGCTGTGGTTATCTCTCTCTGTTTTCATCAGTTGCTGGATGAAGGTTCTATGGTGACATTTGAGATATTCATTAATCTGACTACAGGGGAAGGCCAGTTTATGCACCTTCTCCTTTATTGCTTAGGGTCTTAGCTGGGGCCATCCTTGTCTATTCCTGAGACTTTTTCTAGTGTCAGATTTCTTGCTCGGCCCATAGTGTCTTCCTCAATCAAAATAGCCCTTTCCTTGTTTTCATCTCTGTTTGTCCTCCATCTCGACTATCCAGTTCCTTCATGTTGTCCTCCCCCCTCCCTCTCCCATCTTTCTTCTCCTTTTACCCTCTAGTCTCCTCCCATCCCCATGCTCCCAAATTTTGTCAGGTGATCTTGTCTATCTGAATTAATATTTTACTTGTTATTTTTTCAGGGGATATGATTGTTTCAGAGTTCAGTGTGTATCATTGTTTTCCCCATGTCCTTGCCTTGCATTCTCTAAAAGTTTCCAATAGAATTAATTTATGAATATGAGGCTTGGAGTTTGATGATTTTAAAGTAGATCAGTAATATTTCCAATGAGCCTACATTTGTTGAGGCTTTGAATGCACATCTGGATTCATCTCATCCAACTGAATTCACTCCAAAACCAGGTTTATGTAAAACCTCAGTGCTGTAGTTGTCAGTACTCAAATCAAAGCCAATCAAACAGTCTAAGCCTGCAGCTTCAGAAAACAGCACTCCTGTTTTCAGGTCACATCAAGAAAAGTTCATAAGATATGGATCATCATGAGGAGGGACAAGGGCATCACTGTTTATGTCTATAAGTCAAATGCCAATTTGTTAACATGATGACTTCATTTTCCTGTGCTGCCACTCTGATAATCTATTTAAAGCAGATTTAGACTTTAATTTGATTATTTCGGCATGGGATACTATAGCTTTATAGTTAATCCAACATACTTGGTTGAGATGTTAAACAATGTGTATTTTCTATTTTTACCATTTATAATTAATACAAAGTTTGGTGGTAGAGGAAGGTAGAGAATCTGAGAAGAGTTTGAGGATGTGAAAGAATATTATCAAAATATAGTGAATGGGATACTCAAAAATAAATAAAATATAAAAATTTTATGATTAACAGGACTGAAGTGGTAATCTTTGCTTCAGCATAAGTGGAATTCCTAATTAAAATGTCCATGCGTTAATTCTGTGAAGAAGATACAATTGTTTGGAAATTCAATAAGATTCTTTCTACCAATAACATTCTATGACAACTGAGGCAATGAATAAAGATACACTGTAGTAATAGGAGCGGCGAAGCTGCGTCCCCAACACCCCAGCCGCCTGGCTAGCTTATGTCCGAAATAACAACACACAAACTGTATTCATTTAATCACTGCTTGGCCCATTTCTAATCATCTGTGTAGTGCCCCTAGGTGCGCTTACAGGGAAGATTCTAGCCTATGTCCATCCTGGGTCGGAGCTTCATCGCGTGCATCTTCCCGGGAGCGGGGAGCATGGCGTCTGTCTGCTCCCGAGAGGAGTGCTGTGGAGTCTGAGATCACTTCCTCTTCCTCCCAGCGTTCTGTTCTGTTTACTCCTCCCACCTATCATCTAACCAATGAGGGCCAAGTAGTTTCTTTTTATTTAACCAATGACCTTCCTCTATCATTTCCCCTTTTTTGGTTTAAACAAAAAAAAAAAAAAAGGTTTTAACTTTACCATAGCAAAATTACATATAACAAAACAGTTATCAAGTAAAAGTTACAATAATCTTTATCATAACTAAGGAAAACTATAACTATAACTAACTATTCTTAACTCCATCAAAGACTCCAGAAAGATACAATACTACCTAAGCAAACAAGAAAAAAGCAACTTTTAAAACTCTAGAAATGACAGAGACATCTCGCTGCCTGTACAGTCATCCAAAGTTCCTCTGTACCGTTGGTGCATCCATCTTTGGCCTACAGGCCCGTAGTTTCCAGCGGACATTTCCACAAAGCAGGAAATTGCAAAGGCAGTCGCTATCTGCTTGTCCTGAAGAATGTCTCACTGACTCTTTCATGAATCAGGAACCCCGAATGATCATCTCACCTTTAGGCAAGTTCAGTAGTCCTCTCTCTGTGGGTTCTCTGTGTCCAGTTTATGCAATAATCCAGGCAAGAGCAGTTTCTTGCCCAAATGGCTATCAAACTCCATAAGGATCCTCTTCGATGCCCATCTTCTTCTTGAAGTAGATTGGTGCTGCCAGGAGCAGAGTGTCTCGTTGTCATGAAAAACCCTAAGTTTTTAAAACTTTTAAAATGCCATATTCTATAATCTTTGAAAATATGAAAAATGCCTATCTAAAATATATCTATGCATATCTAGAAAATCTTAACTAACATGACTACAAACTTGACTATTATGATTATCTATTAACTACCTATATACATTACATTTTTAAATGAACTACACAATCACAATACATTAATAAAGATTAGAAATACATACACATATAACAAAATTGACCTTAGATCTCTATCAATAAAGCAAAATCTATACTAATGCAAATTATTCATATCTATATCATATCCCCCTTTAAATGTAAAAGACCATTTGTAAACCATATTTGGGAACATGGGCGCAGTTTTTTCTCTCCAAACTGCTTCCTGCTGAATGAGGGCGCTGTTAATCAGATCATTTAGGGTGTAACCTGTGTGCCAGGTTTATCTCAGTTGGCAGTTGAGTGAAGTAATTTTCTGAAGGTGTTCACACCAACCCTTCAGGAGGGCGTGGCCCATCATACCAAATCAGAATAGAAGAAATGAACAGGGTCTCATCCTCTGTGAAAACAAAATAAGAAACTCATTTCCAAAGCATCATGTCCTTAGATCCAAATTTCAAAGTCAAGGCATTTTCAAAATATCTATGTTGGATTAGTTCAGCAGCACTTATAAACAAATATCTTTTAGCAGCTTTTGCTCCTTCCTCAGCATTTAAACAATTCAAAGAGAGCATAATAGCATACAGTATCAAAATTCTCTGTCTATTTTCCATCTTTGTACAGCTTTGTTTTAACCTCTTTTTCATTTATTTTTACTTTTAACTTTTTGCTTTTTGAGGCAGGTTATCTGTATCTTTGACTTAGAATAACTCTGTAGACCAGGCTGTCCTTGAACTCTCAGAGATTGGCCTGTCTCTGCCTTCCAGGCATTGGGATTAAAGGTGTGTGCTACCACACCTTGAAGTCACAGATGTCAATTTCCCTCTGCCTTCCAAGTGTTGGGATTAAAGGTGTGTACTACCACACACAACAACTCTCTTCCTTTTTTTTGTTTTGTTTTTTACTTTAAGAACTTTAACTTTTAGTCTGCATGTATTTTTAATACACTGTAAACCATTTAAAATTTTTCTTTGTCTTTGAATCTCTCTTTACTGTAAATCTCTCTTTTTCTGACCACATGAGTCTTTAATTTACCAAGCAATCT
Organism: Microtus pennsylvanicus; assembly: GCF_037038515.1. Classification (NCBI taxonomy): domain Eukaryota; kingdom Metazoa; phylum Chordata; class Mammalia; order Rodentia; family Cricetidae; genus Microtus; species Microtus pennsylvanicus. Next base: position 108,162,911 of record NC_134586.1, on the reverse strand, counting down.
CAGTAGGAGTAAAGCCGTGGCTTTGCCAGCTAGATCCAGTCCATTCCTTAGCTTTCCAACCTCGTGGCTGAGGTACTGGCTGTAGCCATGTTTACTGCCACAACTCTAAAGCATTTCAAGGTTCCTGCCAGCAAGTAAGTTGCAGCATTATGTCCACAGACAACACACAAGTCCTTTCTCTGTAGTTGGCCCACCTGCCTCAAACAGTCAGAGTTTGCCCTCGCAGGATGGCCCAGAAAGCCATCATTTTCAAACGGCGCAGCTTTTTTCCTGCTATGGCTGAAAACCGAAAAGCATGCATTCAGCTTTTCGTCAATACCGTTTAAGTGTTTCGTGGCAGGACCTCTTAATGAGCTGCAGGGTTTTGCAGCTAAAGCTGAGTCAGTAAGCTTCTCTTAGATGAGAGAGCTTGCTTGCCTCTAGCAAGCAGAACAGACCCAAGAAATTGCCACAAGAAACATGCTTTACTCTATTCTTTTCCAAGCTTTCTCAGGCTTTCAGTGGATACAGTTGTCCATGTGGGCTCCATTTGTAGTAATATGAGCGACAGGGCTGTGTCCCCAACACCCCAGCTGCCTGGCTAGCTTATGCCCGAAATAACAACACACAAACTGTATTCATTTAATCACTGCTTGTCCATTTTTAATTATCTGTGTAGCGCCCCTAGGTGCGTTTACTGGGAAGATTCTAGCCTATGTCCATCCTGGGTCGGAGCTTCATCGCATGCATCTTCCCGGGAGCGGGGAGCATGGCATCTCTCTGAGGCTTCTGCTCCCGAGAGGAGAGCTGTGGAGTCTGAGCTCACTTCCTCTTCCTCTCAGCGTTCTGTTCTGTTTACTCCTTCCACCTATCTTCTAACCAATGAGGGCCAAGCAGTTTCTTTTTATTTAACCAATGACCTTCCTCCATCAATACACTATTAAAGTATGGATTGAATGAGAAAAAAGGAGCACCAGTTAGTTTATAATTTTAGCGGTTTGTATGAGGTAAAGAAAATGTTAAATGGACGAAGTGAAATAAACATAGAAGTAATATCTACAAAATCATCATTAGGAGGATATCATCAAAAGTCTTCTATTCTAAATTTTTCTTTTATGTATTTAACAGATGTAAAAATTGAAAAGAATTATATTAAATGTGATAATTTTTATTCTTACATTGTTTATTTTAGCTGGAATTGTGTATAGCCTACAATTAATTTTATAATGAATCATATAGTCATACTATTACTGTCTAATTTAATATAAAAGTTGGAGTTGTTAAAAATTGATGTCATGAAAGACTGAACATATTTTTAATCTACTCTAGTTTATAACTTAAGGCTTACATAGCAATTCAACTAAGCTGTGATATATAAGTACAAACAAAAAATAACTAGGCAAAATAAATGGAGGAGAAAATTCATTAGAAGACCTAAAAGGAGCCAATGCATGTAGAACAAAATGTATAAGAGGAAGAGTGCTTCGGATAAGCTGCCAAGATTTAGGATTTTGCAATTCTAGAACAAAGTTGTGTTCAAAGAGAATGAAGAAATGGATCCACATTTTTAACCATAACTGATGCTGCAGTTTAAGAATCATAAAACTGGGAAGAAGATGAAAAGTTCAATGTAGAATGTAGAAAGAACCATTAAGAGGTAATTACAGTGTTTCATGCAAGAAACTGTTGATATTTGGCAAAGTAATAGTCAATTTGTAGTAAATGCATCGACTTTGATAGATATGTAAGAAGGAGTTCCCATTGCAAAGAGAGAAACAGGCAAAGATTGTTATAGTTGCTGGAAAGAAAATTGAAAGCAAAAGAGATAATGTTGCAAGAAAGGTAGAGGGAGGCAGGATGCAGAGATTCAAATTACAGACATGGAAATGTGGTGTTTTTGTGCTCTTTAAGAAAAGTGTTCACATTACTAACATAATTATAACATGCTGTCTATTCTGGCATCATCCCATTTATTATAATTGAAAGCAGACAGCTTGTAAACATTCAATTTTTGCACCTGAGGTTAATCTCTGTCCTTATCTTGACTCTCATCTTTCATGGGTTCAGCAAATTAATAGAGGTCAGTGTATGATTCACTGAAACAATTAGCATTTTTAAAATGGCAGCTGACTTGTAAAAACATCCCCTTTAAATGATTGAAATTGCTTTAGCTTCTGAGGCCTATTACTTTCTCTAATTATTGACATAGGTCTAGAATAGTACTTAGATGGTGTGGGAAGTCCTTCTATATATGTGTTGCTTTCATTGTTTCATGAATAAAGAATTTGCCTTGGCCTGTGATAGGGTAGAATAGAGCTAGGCAGGAAAACTAAACTGAATGCTGGGAGAAAGAAGGTGGAGTCAGTGAGATGTCATATATCTGCTGCCAGGGACAGAAGCCTGCTGGAGCCTGATGAAATCTTGCCACAGCCATGTGGCAATACACAGATGAATAGATATGTGTTAATTTATCATATAGGAGTTAGCCAGAAATATGTATAAGCTAATAGGCTAAGCTGTGTTTTAATTAATACAGCTTCTATGTGGTTATTTTGATTCTGAAATGCCAGGAATGAATAGGTAGCCTCTGCCTACACTTAGGAAAGAAAGCTGAACAGATATCAAAAAAATGCACAGCAAAGAGGAGGTAATGAGGACTAGATGAGAGAAATACAAGCAAAAATGATAAAGGCATCACCCGTTTCATTCCATCATTTTAAGAGATTTTTATTTAACAATTCTAAAAGAAAAGAATTAAAGGGAAATTCATGAAAGAATAAAAAGCTCCTTTTGCCTCTAAATTTTTGAAGTGTGTATCAGGTAGCAAATAGATTCAGACAAACAGAACAAAATATAACGATAATAATTTTTCTGTGGCATTTTATTGTTCTCTTATTTTGGAAAGAGGAGTCTTTTCCTAAAGGGAAAAATAATCTTTCAATGTTCTTTCTTTTTAACTATTTTATTTCTCATTTTGCATCTCTTTTAAAGCACACAAAAACATACATATTTGTACACACACATGTACTCACACATACACTCCATAGACACTCGCGTGTGCCCATGTACACACACACACACACACACACACACACACACACACACACACACACGCACAAAGACTTATCTATCCTGGTTCTCTCTGAATAGAGTTTACATAGTTTTTAGCCTCTAAACTTCTACCACTTGCTTTGTATCTTTCCTCTAACCTATGTAAGTCTGGAGGTATATTTAACATCTTTATTCCAAAATGTAGGAGAGTCACACGAGGAAGAATGGATAAAGAATACTCTAGTGCTGCAGCCTTGTTGAACTTGGCAATGGCTAGTAGTAACAAAGATTCTGCTTTCCCCAAGCTCATAATATCTGCATTATGAGACCTCATTATTAAAAAATCCAGAAATGCCTGTGTCACTTCATTGCCATTAATCAAGATGTTGAAAATGGAAAGCCAAATAGGAAGAAAAAAGTCAAGAAATAAAGAAAAAAGAAAGAGAAAGAATAGAGAAAGAATATCAATGAAGGAAGAAGCCAAAATGAGTAAATAAAAGTTCCTATTTACAAAAAGATATCAGTGGTAGTTTTGAGGCAAAGTTTGATGAAGATTTGCCTTATGTCATCATATACATATGACATGTTACCCACACTTTTCAGGTTTCTGGAATTTTAATAACTGTTTTCTTTTTTAATAAAAATAAAATATAATAATAAGACAAAAATTAACACATCAAAGTTGTACCATACAAACCAACAGAAGGAAAAGAGCCCATGATAGGGCAAGGCACAGAAAACAGACCCTTGTTTAAGTTGTTCACACACTTAAGTCACATGAAAATAGTATGCTGGATGCCTACACACACACACACACACACACACACACACACACACACACACACACACACACATATATATATATATATATATATATATATATATATATATATATATGCAGAAAAAACTGATCCAGGCCTGTGCAGGCTTTGTGTTTGTATTTGTATCTCTGTGAGTTCATATGAGTTTTGATTATGTTAATCACTCTTTCAAAAGCTCCAGCAGACATAATACATTAATGTTTTTAGACTAATTTTATTTCAGATTGTTCTTGCTATGTTTCTGCTCCAGAGACTGGAGTTCCTACTAATCTCTGAGGCTTCTCTTGCACTGTAGCCCCCACAATGCAATTCTGTCTTATTCAGATTCAGAGGGCAATACTGCACTCAGCAGCTGGATGTCTTCATTCTCCATGCTGTTAGTGACATTCTCTCATTAGCACACATTTGCTTTCTAGAACTTAGACAATATTTTAGTTATTTATTTGTTTTGCATTTATTTGGAAGACTCTGACTTTCTTACACCAAAAAGGGTTTAGATGGCTTGCTATGTCTATTACATTCTTTATTACATGACCAGAAATTCCAGTGGTGATTGTTAACTCTGAACTCATAGTTACAAAAGAAGGAGAAGAAGTACATTTGCATTTCCTGACCACCTGTCAGGATGGATGGATTTACTAGAATAAGCTATTTTAATGTTAAAGAGTCAAGCAATTACATCCTGAGTTGGGACATAAATATATGTTGTTGGGGTTTCTGTCCTGCCAAGTTCCCGCAATTAAGTCCCAAAGAAATTACACAGGTGTCTACATTAGTTATAAACTGATTGGCCCATTAGCTCAGGCTTCTTACTAACTCCTATAATTTATATTAGCCTATTATTCTTGTCTATGTTAGCCACGTTTCTCGGTACCTTATTCGGCGAGGCAACCACATCTTAATTTTTCTGTGGCTGGGTCAGGACTGCAGACTAGGACTTCCTTCTTCCCAGAATTTTCCTTTTCTCATTGACCCACATCTACCTCTTATCTGGTTGTCCCACCTATACTTCCTGCCTGGCTACTGGCCAATCAGCATTTATTTAAAATATAATTGACAGAATACAGACCATTTTCTTACACCAACTACACTCTTTGATTATTTGAGTAAACTCCAAACTCTCTGACCTTCAGACAATGTGGAAACAGGCCCACAGTTCTTGGGCTCCACAGACATGGCTCCTGAAGATTGCCTTGATCAGTAATTGAATCAGGCAGTATCAAACCTGCACATGGTCCTGGCTTATAAAATAAAGCTGTTATATTAATTCAAATAGCAGGCCAGGAAGAAAGGCAGCAGCAGTGCTCCTCTGTGGTTCCTTAAGGTACTTTCCCTAAATTCCCTTGATAATGGATATACTCTGGTAGTATAAGACAAATAATACAAGGTTTTCTTACTATACTCTTTTCAAATTCTTTTATTTTTGGTCAGAGTGTTGTCACAACCATACAATGGAAATAGATAAGTGTTTAACACAGAATGCAGCCAGTGGACAAAAGGCCTCTTTAAATGAATAAATAAATAAATAATACATAAAAGTGGCATAAAACATTCATGCAAAGTTCACTCTTAGTGAATAATTCCCCTTTTTCGTTCACTGTGCATGTGATGTTGATGGCATCACACTGAGCAATTAGGGATAACAGTTGATGAACTCTTCATAAGGCTTTGACAAATAATATTGTTAATTATGAGAAACTCATGAAATGTATTTTTATCATATTCATCTCTGGTCAGTCAATACTGTAGTTTTCAGGGTTCTGAGATGGATAAGTTTCTTGATTACTGTTTGACCACTAAACTGTTCATGGCATCTTTCAACACTGAATGCTGGGCAGAAGGGAAGAAGCTCCCAAAACTGCACAAGCTAGATTCTCTATGTTCTATGGTTCAAGCATGTGATATATTCAATATTAGGATCTTACCATCATTTTCTGGAAGGTAGCCAGGACTCTATCATGGTTTTCTAGAGGAACAGAGCAGATAGAATGTTTCTACAAATATAAAAAGAGAAATAATTAGAGCAGCTTACAGATGTGGTCTAACTATCCCAACAAGAGCTGTGTCTCAAAGGAAAGTTGGAGAATATAGTAAGTATTTAGTCCACAAAACTACATGTCTGTGTTGGTCTTCAGTACACTCTAAAAGTCAAAAGATATAGTCTCTAATACCAGTGAATATGAAACAAAGCCAAGAAGGTAAAACAGCAAGATGATTTTTTCATGTCTTTATATTGGCTGTCACCAAAAGTCATGGCCAAAATTAAAGGTTTATCTTCTCATTTCCAAAGATTTGGATTAAAGCTTGTCTTCCCACTATAAATGGTTTAACGAATGAAGGCAAACATGAACAAAGTGATCCCACACTAGCTCAAAATTGAGTATAAAATAAAGGGGTTGTTTATTTTGGGGAAATTCACAGATCACTGCCTTCTGCATGAATGGTGAACAGGAATGGAATCAAGCATCCAGGTGTGAGAGAGGAGAGAGATAACATGGGCAGGTATGCACATTTTTGGTACCTAAGACCATGCCCAACCTAGTCCAGCCTCTCAAAGGCCATTGGTTGAAGGAGGTTCCTTATCACCTCCCTCTTTTGTCTAAATAAGAGAGTTCCAAACCCAGTACAAATGATGTACAATAGCCAGACAGTAGTGGTACACACCTTAAATCCCAGCACTCAGGAGGCGGAGGCAGGCAGATCTTTGTGAGTTTGAGGCCAGCCTGGTTTACAAGACCTAGTTCCAGGAAAGGCTCCAGAGCTACCCTGCCTCAAAAAACCAAAACAACAAAAATCAAGTATAAGAATTGGAATTACAACCAGCATAAACAATATTAAGCAAGAAAGATATTCTAAATGTTCCAATAATTATTCTATCCTAAAGAGTCTATGTCTTATACTAGAAATGGCTTGGCTAAGTCATAAGAGGAAAGTAACTATGACTATATAGTCTTCTTCAACCCCATTAAAAACCTGACTGTTGTATTAGGAGCGGCGGGGCTGCGTCCCCGGCACCCGGCCGCCCACACGGCTAGCTTTACCCAAAATAATTACACAGAAATTGTTTTCTTTTAAACACCGCTTGGCCCATTATATCTAGCCTTTCCTTGGCTAACTCTCGCACCTGGCCTAGCCCATTTCTTATAATCTGTGTAGCCCACGAGCTGGCTTACCAGGAATGATCTTAACCTGTGTCTGTCTGGAGTGGGTGAATCATGGCGACTCACTGACTCAGCTTCTTTCTCCCAGCCTTCTGTTCTGTTTTCTCTGCCCACCTATGTTTTAACCTATGAGGGCCAAGCAGTTTCTTTATTGCTTAACCAATGAAATCAATAGATTGATATATGACACTCCCACATCACTTCCCCTTTTTTTGTTTAAACAAAAAAAAGGAAGGCTTTGACTTTAACATAGCAAAATTACATATAGCAAAACAGTTATCAAGCAAGAATTACAGTTACAATATTTATATCTATTTTATCTTTTATCATAACTAAGGAAAACTATAACTACCTATCCATTCTTCAACTCCATCAAAGACTCCAGAAGGATTTAATATTATCTAAGCAGACAAGAAATCCAAACTCTAGAAATGAAAGAAACATCTCACTGCCTGGACAGTCACCCAAAGTTCCTCTGCACTGTTGGGGCATCCATCTTCAGCCTACAGGCCCATAGTTTTCAGCAGACATTTCCATGAAGCAGGAAAATCCAAAGACAGTTCAGTCACTATCTGCTGCGTCCTGCAGAATGTCTCACAGACTCTTTCATGAGTCATGAACCCCAAAAGACCATCTCACCTTTAGGAAAGTTCAGCAGTCCTCTCTCTGTGGGTTCTCTGTGTCCAGTTTATGAAATAGTCCAGGCAAGAGCAGTTTCTTGCCCAAATGGCTATCAAACTCCATAAGGAGCCTCTTCGATGCCCATCTTCCTCTTGAAGTAGCTGGTGCTGCCAGGAGCAGACGCTTCTCTTTGTCATGAAAAGCCCTAAGTTATTAAAACATTAAATGCCATATTCTGCAGTCTTTGAAAGATATGAAGAATGTCTATCTAACTGAAATGTAACTCTATATATCTAGAAAATCTAACTAACATGACTACAAGCTTTACTATTATTTATGATAATCCATCAACAACCTATATTTCCTAATTATACATTACATTTTAAAAATGAACTACACAATCACAATACCTTAATAAAGATCAGAAATACATATACATATAACAAAATTGACCTTAAAATCCATACCAATGCAAATTATTCATGTCTATATCATATTCCCCTTTAAATGTAAATAAACATTTATAAACAATATTTTGGGGACATGGCCACAGTTTTTTCTCTCCAAACTGCTTCCTGCTGAATGGGGGCACTGTTAATCAGATCATTTAGGGTGTAACCTGTGTGCCAAGGTTTATCTCAGTTGACAGTTGAGTGAAGTAATTTTTTGAGGGTGTTCACAGGAACTTTTCGGCAGGTCATGTTCTATCATACCAAATTGGGATAGATGTAATCCACAGGGTCTGGTACTCTGTGAAAACAAAAGAAGACCTCTCCAAAGCATCATATCCTTAGACCCAAATTTTGAAATTGTAATACCCTTGTATCCATTCTGGTTTAGCTTGGCAGCCCATATAATGAAATGTCTCTGTGTACTTAGCTCCTTTACAGTCAAAAATTTTAAAGAAAACACAATGTACATAATCCAGACTCTCTGTCAATTTTCCATTTTTATGTGGCTTAGTTTTCTTTATTTATTTTAATCTATAACTATCTGTACTCTGTCTCTTTAAAGACTTTACCTTTTTTTAAACCATTAACTTTATTTTCTATATTCTTCTTCTTCTCTCTCCCAAGCCTACGTACATTCATCCAACAGTGTGACTCATTTAGTGGTCTGAGTCTGTCCTATGGTGAATCTGCAATTTTTTACTATCCAGGAGCACTTTTGATTTGCGCCTTTAAATCACTAGGCGCTTAAGAATCTAAGCTGTGACATTCCTAGGTCAAAAACAGGTACTGCCTGCTTGCCCTGCCCAGTCCAACATGGCGGAGCCGCTTGTCCCTCTGATCCTTGCACATTGCACCACTAGCATGGCGGAACCACTCGTGCCTCTGAGCTGCAGCATGCAATGTCCCCCTTTTAGGCACACAGCAGTCTAGTAGCCATCAAACAAATCGTAGCACTTTACTCCAAATGCTCCATTCAAAAGCTCTGTCTTCCACAGGAGACAGATTGCAATGGCGGCACAGCCCAGAAAGCCGGCATTTTAAAACAGCCAGTTTTTTCCTGCTGATGAGTCAGGAAACTTTCAAAATGGAGGACATACCATTTTGTGCTAGCTCTGGGGCCACCAGGTAGGAGCGGCACTCAGCACTTTAATTCTGAGACTGAGCGTACAACACAGAAATTCTTTTCATCCAAGTTACAGCCAAATCTGACACGCAGAGCACTGAGCAGTCTGAAAACATGCCATGCCCTTCTGCTTGCCTAAGCCTGATTCGGCTGCCTGCCCAGGTGCAGTTGGGGAGCGCTGAGCCATCAGCACGGTCTCAGAGCACTATCCTTCTGATCCCAAGCGGGAACACAAACATCCAGTCCCATAAAATCCATTGAAATGCTTTAAAGCCAGAGTTCACGCTGGCAGCACAGCTCCAAGAAGCTGCGCTTTAAAATGACACAGCGTGTTTTCTGCTGCTGATGCCAAATCAGGAAATCTCTCTAGAGCACGCCACCAACAAACAGCAAAAATCTGTGTTAAACTCTCTCTTCTTATTTTTAAGCCTTCTCAGGTTTTTAAGTGGATTTAGTCCATCATGTCTGGGCGCCATCTGTTGTATTAGGAGCGGTGGGGCTGCGTCCCCGGCACCCGGCCGCCCACACGGCTAGCTTTACCCGAAATAATTACACGGAAACTGTATTCTTTTAAATGGCCCATTATATCTAGCCTTTTCTCGGCTAACTCTCGCACCTGGACTAGCCCATTTCTTATAATCTGTGTAGCCCATGAGCTGGCTTACAAGGAATGATCTTAACCTGTGTCTGTCTGGAATGGGAGAATCATGGCGACTCACTGACTCAGCTTCTTTCTCCCAGCCTTCTGTTCTGTTTTCTCCGCCCACCTATGTTTTAACCTATGAGGGCCAAGCAGTTTCTTTATTGCTTAACCAATTATATCAACAGATTAATATATGACATTTCCACATCACCTGACAAGTGTGAAAATATTACTTTAGTAGGCAGGAAGTGCAATCAGGCAGCTTTCAGAATATGCAGTAAATGATCAAGAAAGGCTACAAAATCTCATTTTCAGTGTTGGAGCAATAAACTTTGTCTAAGGCCTAGAATATCTGACAGACCATTTGTAGAAGCAGGAAAAGTTCCAAAACTGTCTTACCTTGTCTTGGCAAGGGTTGGAAGTTTTCTTTTCTGCTTGTGCAGTCAGGACACCATGCACTTTGCCAGTGTTTGAGAGATGGCAAGTTCTTTGCTCAAAGGCCAGTTTTGCTAAGCAGAACACAAGCTCCAAGTGGAGTGTCTTTGGTGATCAACATTTGGGAATAGATTGGTGCTGCCGGGAGCAGTTGTGTCTCATGTAAACAGTACCCTATGTTATTTAAATGCCATGTTCTACAGTTCTTTGAAGTGGTTGAAAATTACTTATCTATGTAGAATATAATCTCTATGTATCTAAATAATGTGGTAAGTCTAACTTTAAGTGTGACAAACATGAATGACTATTGACCTATAATTCTTAATACCTACATAGCTCAAAGACTAAGACTTCATATTAGAATATTATACAATCTTTAAATAACTGTGCAGCTAATAAGGACAATGGCCTCAAAATGTAAACAATGTATAAGTTTGTTGTTCAGAGGTAGAAATGTATAATGCAGTATGATAACTATATCCTAAAATTGTATTGATATACAAAATGTCTTAAACAGAGGTAGAAATATGTATGCTTATAATATGACAAAATAACTTTGCATAGGTGTACAAATATTGTAAACAGAAAGATTAACATATTCAATGTAACAAATATAATTTGAATTTATATCAACATAAAAGTCTATACCAATATAAATTGCCTATAAATAATAGCTCCCAATTATTCACTCTATTGTTCACACTTATTATTTGTGTGAGTAAGCTCACACTTATCTATTATCCCATTATATTTCCTTGAATAAAAGAGAGAGTGGATGTGTGTGGCGGCACACACCTTTAATTCCAGCACTCGGGAGGCAGATACACACAGATCTCTCTGATTTCAAGAACAACTTGGCCTACAGAGTTAGTTCCAGGACAGCCAAAGATACACAGAGAAACACTGTCTCAAAATACCAACAATTGAAAATAAAAATAAAAAAATATTGTTTAAAGTAAAGCCACATAATGATAGAAAATACATAGCAAGTCTGAATATTGTGTATTACTGTAAATCATACCATTGTGAACAGTATGGCATCAAAGCTATATATATATAATCACTGTACACATTACATAAAGCTTTTGCCTAGGAGGAGCAAGTTATATCTTTTTGTGAATTTTAACAGTACATGATATTATTATTTGTTATTTTCAGTCAATCAGATATATATTCATTTTTTTGCATTTACCAAAATCTTCATACCTTGTCCAATTATTATGTAGACTATATTTCTTAAAATCTTAATAAAATAATCTACATGACAAAATTCCAAAATTCATTATATATTAGAAAATTATTGTTCCTCATAAGAATTAAATAGTGGAATAATATGCAATATTCACCTAGTGCGAGCAACAGTTAGCTAAACATATTTTTGTAGATAATTTTTCTATTACATAACTACACATATACTGAATGTGTATTACACATTTTTTCAAGTCAAATTAATGTAGCCTAAAAATGATTTCAACTATTTCTTAAGTTTTCCCTAAGAAAAGACATTTTGTACTGAATTAGCCAGATCATGATGATTTTTTATTTAAGATTAGATGTATAATGGTGAGAATCTGATTGGATATTTATTAGAAGAAGAGGGGGAAAGTTTTAAATCTGCTGTAATCAAGGTGTAAGTTACACACAGTTGACCAGTCTATATAATGTTTTATTATTCCACCCACTTTGTTTTGAAACTACATTTTTGTTTCAGTATCTGGTTTCTAAGCTTGTATATCTCCTAGCAAAACTGAAAATATGTTTTATGTGAAATTCATAACCAGAAAACAAAACTGACTTTATAACATATATGAGAACAGAATGATGGGTTATGATTTTTTATTTTTCACACATTTTCATGAAACATTCAGATTCAGATTTTATGTGATTCGCTCCATTTGTAACTACATATTTTTTTTTAAATGTTCTTTCAAATGATTCCAGGTCTTTGCTAAAGCCATCCATAAATATACTGAGTGACAGTTTGCTAGCAATGCACTTTACATTGCGGTAACAAGCCTGAGCTGTTTTGTGGAATGATCCCCAAATGGTTTCAGTCAGGAGTGATGTGGCCCTGTTTAGTTGAATGAGTGCTATTTTATTAGTTTATCAAATAATTCACTCTGTCAACCTCTTTTTTTTTCTTCATTGATAATGGAGACTTTTAAAAGCACGGGGAATCTATTGCGTCCCATATCTGATAAATTTCCTTTTGATACCTCTACACAGACACACCAGATTTTCCCTGCTGTCTTTTCCACCTCCAGAGCAATCTGAAATTCAAATTCTTCACATTATACCTGGACTTCATCCCTTGTGGGAGCTGCAAAAACCTTTTTGAATCTTAGTTCTATGTAAAAAGAGTTGATATTCATAAAGCCCTATAAAGTAGTATGATGACGATTACAGTTTTATTCTTTTTCAGAGTGGCTAAGGGTATAGATTTCGGCAAAATTTCTTGACCCAATTCTCAGTTTTAACTTTGCCTACTGACACACTGATACAAATTTCTAGCCACTGATCACTTTCCATTTATTCCAATAATGTAATATACAAATTACTGAAATTGATTTTGTTTAGTTTTTGATCTAAGTATGCACTTGCTTTTTTGTACCCTCTAATGTCATGGATTTACAGTTACTATAATGTTTATCCTGCATAAACTGTGTGATGCCTTGTGTCCCTCATTGTTGTAAAGGTATTTCAACTCTTATTCCTTATGCAAAAGTATCTCAAATTCTTTTATTTCAAAGGAGGCTAAAGGGAAGCTGGTCCATTGTTTAGATGTGACTAAAAACATATTAATCTTTCTGCTAAGAAGCTATATATGGTTTATGGGAATATATAACTGAATGTAAAGATTAATGCATAGGTAATTCACTTCATGTAAGTTGAATAAATTTAGTTCATTTTTGTTAATCTGTTAATCTGAAATCTTTTAGGTTTTTTGAGAAAGGGTTTCTCTGTGTAAAAGTCCTGACTGTCCTGTAACTTGCTTTGTAGACCAAACTCACTGAGATCCACCTACATCTGCCTTCCAAGTGCTGGGATTAAAGGCATGTGCCACCACAGAACAGACAATCTGGATTCCTTTATTCTAATATTAGTTAGCTACAAAAGTTAACAATTTAGAATACCATAATCCTGATTAAGATTACTTTGCTTAATCACTCTTCAATAGTTATATCTACTTTTCTTACATAATTCATGTTATATATTATGCTGCAAGATGGTTATTGTTGTATATGATTATTTGTGATTTATTATTATTATTACTATTATTATTATTAAGAATTAATGGGGAAAATTGCTTGTATAATATATAGAAGATTTATAAATATTTCAATATCTTTCAGGAAAAATAGGTGTCAACAATAAGGAGGAGTGTATATTGTATAGAGATATTTGGTTCAGTTGTATTCCTCCCAATCACATGTGGCCACAGAGTTTCAAATATAAATGAACCTTATAATGGAATCACTAGTAAAATGGAATCTCCTACATTTTTTTTGAAATTGCCTTAAAATTTAAATTCCTTCAAGTACTAACTATAGACCATATACTCAGTAGTTACATGTAGCTTGTGGCTATCATGTTAGATGGAAAAGAATGTTCTATCGATCAGTATTGACCTTGAATGTCAGAGAGATCTGACAATATTCTAGATCCAGTTCCACTGTCTGGATGGTTTTCAGGAATGTTTTATGTTATCTGTTAAGGACCATGTCATTGTGATCTAGGATTTTGAGATTGAATAAAGAACATCAAGTTCTGGATCATCTTCAGGTAGTTGTGCAAAGACAATCAAACCATTGGGGAAAAAATGAGTAAAGATCCAAACATACAGCATCAAAAATTCAAAAGATTTAATTATTCCTCTATGGGATCTCTTTATCAGCTATATGTTCTATTTTGAGAAAGCTACTTCAGCTCATAGCAGAATGCAGGCTTTTGCTTCCCATACTGATATACTGAACAGTCAGCTCTTTTTGCCTCTGCTGCAATTCTCCACTCATGCTCCACTCTGTGAGACTGTTGTATGCAAGGATTGAAAGAAGCTGACTTCAATGAATACTAGGAATCAGAAATATTTTATTATATAACAAGTCAAAGATGATATTTAAATTGAGGTCTTTGTTAGAATGGTTTTAACAAAACCTAAGTAGCCAACATAAGCATCCACTTTTTGATCCAAGAGCCAGACCTATAATGGAATAGCATCTGTATGCTATTTGCCTAAGAACAAAAGGGGGTGATTAAAAACAGATCAGCTAATCAGCCCTTCAAGTGCTTAGCTAATAGAAGAAAACCCATAAATAATTGCTTCTCTTTTTCAGTTACCTTTTATTAATTAGTAATAAGAATTAAGAAGCGAGAATTCTTTATTCCTCTTTATCCAAGAGAGACTTTGCATTAAGTATAGAACTTACCTCTTATGTCTTCTTGGCCTATCCCTTGTTTTCTGGATACTTTTTCCTCTAATAGAACCTTATCTTTCAAATCCTCTATGGAAAAACACCACAGTTTACAAAATGAGTCTTCTTGATTAAGTCTCTCTTCCTTATTTACTTTAATAGTTCTAAAAAACCATGGTTTCCTTCTTGTTAGAATACCTTAAGTTCAATTAGTGAGATAGTTATTATTACTATGGCATGAATGTATTACTACTGCACTCAGCAATGCTGGCCATTGCTGTGGTTCATAGATGTCATAGCTATATATGACTTATTGGAAGCTTGAATAGCTCCTTCTAATGCTATAAGACTTTATTTCTTCCCCTCTATCTGGAGAAGTCTTCTTGAATGTAACAGTATTCATAGCTATATTTTCTTTTAGGATTCTTTATTCCTTGTTGCTTTTAAGTTTTTGTTGCAGCAAATTTAGTAACTTTAAGATGTACTCACATTCTAATTTCTTCATTTTATCCATTCTATAATGCATATATGTCTCAAAATGTGTCATACATCATTAAAACACATTATGTTGGGAGGCTTGATAGCAGAATGGGACAGAGTTAATCAATATGATGAATATAATAGTAAACCACTTAACAACTTACTATTTGATAACCCACTTTAAAAACATAAAACTCAATTTAACCATAGCTATCAGTAAAGGTTAAATTATACTGCTCCTACATGTCCTTAAACAAAATATGCAGTGTCAGACATGGAATATCAACATACAATATTGATAGTCAGAGAGGCCTCAGAAGTAACGCAATAGATATAAGCTCATGAGAACTAGTTGCTAAGATTATCACTAAAGAAGACATTTGCTTTAAATACAATATAGAGAGATCATGATAGAACTGACCTGCAAGGTTCCTTTCTGTTAGCTTTTTGTTGTTGTTGTTTGTAGTGCCAAGATTCTGGGAAGTGTGATAGACTTTAGGTTAGTTGACACCAACCTTTCAGATACCTTATTATTATTTTGTGCAACAACAACACAACTGTTAATGGGGTAAATCATTCCTCTGTGATTAGATATGAAACCTTCCCTACAAGAGGAAATGTCTAATACTATAATCCTGGTCTCCAAACCTATGACTGAAGATATCTTTGGCTCAAGGAGAAAAACCGAACATTGCTGTTTGACTGAATCAACTTTGCATTAAATCATTTTGAAAATTACTATATTTATTCTCACAGACAATAGCTACTTGCTGCTTCAACCAAACAAATCTCTTTCTGCAGCAAATGCAGCTGAATGCAAATAATTGCGGCTTTGAAAGATACTAAATATAAAGCATGACTGAAGACTGAGTCTCAAATGAGACATTATACCATAGGGGAAAAGAACGTTGACTCGGAGAATATTGTGAAATAGGGAGCAAAAATGTACAAAGCATGAAGATAGGCTGAAGGACCATAAAATGCCATCTTTTAAGCATGATGCACTGTGATAATCATGACTTCACAGCGTGTGTGCCTACTAGCCCTGTGGCCACACAAGTAAAGCTCTCAATAGTTCAGTGTGAATGAGGAAGTGATTTGCAGGGCCTTACCACTTACTGTGCCTCTTATAGCCAGTAACTGATTCCAAGAGAGAGTGAGGAACAGTATTTAGTTGATTACCCACTTCGGAAAGGTCTTATAAGTAGTTCTAAACCCAGAGTCAAACAGACAGTACTAATTTAACTTCCTGAGGCAATAAACAACACAAAACTCTAAAGGACATGGAAAAGAGATTTGTAGAAAAGAAAGGCAACTATTAGAAGAGAAGGAAGGTAAGGTGTTCAGGAGAATAACTAGAACACATTGTATACATCTATGAAATAGTTAAAGATAAGACTTATAATAAAAAATGCCTTAAAAAGTGTTTAGTGGAGAATTAGAATGAACAACCTAATTCATTATCCAATCTCAAGTAGTTGGCAATAGATGTATATAGATTTGAGCAACACTAAATGGATTCACTGGAGTACATTTATATACTTATTCACTTAAGTACATGTGCATAACAATAACCATTAAAGAATAAGAGGGCATGAATTTGACAAGGAGTAGGGATGGAGACAATTGGGGGAGTTGAAGAGAGGAAAGGAAGGGAAAATGATGTAATTATGTTTAATTAAATAAAATATTATAAAAAGTACATTAAAGGATTTTACTAAAAGTATCCAGTCTTCAACTTGTTTCTTTCACATTTGTGCTAACATTTATTTTTATGAATTAAATACAAGGTTCATTTTTAGTGGTTCTGATTTGGAGAACTATAATGATATCTTACAATTTCGGTTACTTTGGATGTCCATCTGCTGTCATGCCTGCAAAAGGTACTGGGGCAGTGGAGCAGCCCAAAACTTATTGGAGTGGCCAACAGATGTTTGATTTATCTTGTATCCCATGCTGTGAGAAGGAGCCCATGCCCTACACTAGCTGGATGTCATGACGAGATAGCACAGAGACTTAGGGTAGAACAAAATATGACTATCGAAATAAAATGCCAATGATATTCTGCTTTATTCAGACTGGATAAGAAACTCATCCATGAATAAAGGTAGGGCAGAGACCCACAGACAAACATTATGCAGAGCCAATTTAAATTGGAAGTCTCCATTGGGTACCCTCCTTCAACATCATAGATATCCAAGAGCAGAGCAGGAGTTAAGTTTGTAGGACTCAGATGAGATGAGAGATTATCAGAAGTACATGGCCCACTGAATCAACTAAGCAGAGCTCACATGGGCTCACAAAGACTGAAACAGCAAGCACCAGGCCTGCATGGTTCTGCCATAGGCTCTCTCTGTATATGTTATGCCTGTTAGTTTGGTGTTTTTTGTGGAACTCCTAGCAGGGGAAGTGTCTCTGACTCTTTTGCCTGATTTTGAAACTTTCCCCCTCATGTTGGTTTTCCTTATCCAGGCTCGACAATGGTCTTTTTTGCTTTGTCTTGCCATGTTTTGGCCCGTATGGCTGTTGTCGTTTAGAGACATATCCTTTTTTGAAGAGGAAATAGCAGGGAATAGTATCTAGGGGAGAGGGAAGATAGGAGTGAGGTGAGAGAAGTGGAGGAAAAATAAATTGTAGTTGAAATGTATGAGAAAGGAATCTATTTTCAATAATAATTTTTAAAAGAAAAAGAAAAGTAGCATACTTTAATTCACAGAAAACTGTTTATGCAGAATATTTGAATACAAATTTTTCTTAAGAATAGCAGTGCTACAAAGAAAATATATTTCATAATTAAACATTGCTTTAGTTCATATCCATGGAATTCCAAATATACTCCATTCTTCTCTAAAAATTTATATATTTGAAATTTCAATTATGTAAGAAGGTAATTTCATATTTATAAAAACACAAAAAAAGATAGAACACCTTTGTATCTCTTTTGGAGTGCTGATGAATTTCTTTGCAAACACCAGAAATGCTTCTATACATCTTACTTCAGTGTTAATATATAGAAAAAGAATCCTGTATTTGGAGAGTTGTCTTCAGAAGGTAGAACAGTGTAAGGAGGAGTGCCTACTTGTTTGTCCTAGCCACCTGGCTAGCTTAGCCCCAAAATAACCACACAAATACTGTATTAATTAAATTACTGTTTGGCCCATTAGCTCTAGTTTCTTACTGGCTAATTCTTAGACATTAATTTAAACCACTTTTATTAATCTGTGTATTGCCATGTGGCAGTGGTTTAACAAGTAAAATTTCCAGCATCTGTCTCTGGCAGATCCATGGCATCTTTCTCACTCTGCCCTTCTTTCTCCTAGCATTCACTTTTCTTTCCTGCCTACCTAAGTTCTGCCCTATCAACAGGCCCAAAGCAGTTTCTCTCTGAACCAATGAAAGCAACACAAAGACAGAAGGACCTCCTACACCATTTCCCATTTTCTGTGTAAGCAAAAAGGAAGGTTTTAACTTTAACATAGTAAAAGTACATATAACAAAACAGTTTGCTAGCAAGAATTAAAGTTACAATACATCTACTTTATCTTTTATCATAACTAAGGAAAATTATAACTATAAATTCTTCAACTCCATCAAAGATTCCAGAAGGATATAAGATTACCTATGTAAACTGGAAATACATTATAAGCAACTTCCAAAACTCTAGAATTGACAGAGACATTTCACTGCCTGGACAGTTACCCAAAGTTCTTCTGTACCATTGAGGCATCCATATTTACCCTACAGGCCCATAGTATCCAGCAGACTTTTCCATGAATCAGAAAATTTCAAAGTCAGGTCTGCCTATATTGGCAGTTTGCTAGTCACTTTCTTCTGTATCCTGAAGTGTGTCTCACAGACTCTTTCATGAAGCAAGAACACCAAAGGATTGTTTCACCTTTAGGCAAGTACAGCAGTCATTTCTCTGCAGGTCCTGAATGTCCAGCTAAGCAGTCCAGGCAAGAGAAGTTTCTTGCCCAAATGGCTAACCAACTACATAGGTAGCCTCTTTGATTCCCATCTTTCTCTTGAAGTAATTGGTGCTGCCAGGAGCAGATGTGTCTCACTGTCATGAAAAGTTTTAAATTTTTAAAACATTTAAATACCATATTCTAAAGGTCTCCGAATACCTAACTAACTGAAATATATCTCTATATATCTAGAGAAGCTAACTAACATGACTACAAGCATGATTATTATAGATCATTATGTATTAACTTATATTTCATAATTATACATTACATTTTTTAAATGAACTACACAATCACAATACTTTAATCAATAGCAGAAATATACATATAACAAGATTGATCTTAAATTTTTATCAATAAACCAAGATCCATACCAATGTAAATTATTCATATCTGTATCATATCCCCCTTTAAATGTACACAAACATTTATACACAATATTTGGGAATATAGGTATAGTTTTGTTCATACTCATTCCTGCTGTTTGAAAGTGCTGTTAATAAGGTCTTTCATGGTGTATCCTGTGTGCTAGGTTCATCTCAGTCAGCAATTGGATGAAGCAATTTTTGAGAGTGTTCACTGTGACCTTTTAGGAGGTCGTGGTCATGAAACCATATTTGCCTAGAAGCAATCCACAGGTTCTCATCTTCTGTGAAAAAAAAAGTAGAATCACTTTTCCCAAGCAACAAGTCTTTAGACCCAAGTTCTAAAGTAAAGACACCTTTATAATATACATGCTGGTTTAGCTTAGCAGCCCATACAATGAGATGTCTCTTTGTATTTATCTCTTTCACAGTCAAAAAATTAAAAGAAAACACAATAATATACATAATCCAGACTCTCTGCGAATTTTCCATCTTTACATGACTTATTTTTCTTTACTCCCTTTAATCTATGATTATCTGTACTTTCTCTCTTTAAAGATTTTACCTTTTTTAAAACATTAACTTACTTTATGACTCTCTATACTCTTTTAATTCTCTCTTTCAAGCCTACATACATTTATCTGACACGATGACCCATCTATAGGTCTTTTATATCTGAATCTGTCCTGTTATGAATCTGTAATTCTTTACTGTCCAGGAGCACTTCTTAAAATGCTAAGAACTTCTTAAAACTTAAGCTGTGTCTTTTCTCAGGTAATAATAATAATAATAATAATAATAATAATAATAATAATAATAATCAGAGCCTGATTGTTCCTCCCAGTCTAGCATGGTGGAGCCACTTGTACTTCTGAGCCATGTTCAACGCCCACTTCTAGGCACACAACCCATGTACACTGCCACTAAGCAAGCTGCAGCAGTCTTATCACAAACCCCATCTAATTGTTCTGTTTTCCAAAAGAGCCAGAGGTCACTCTGGCAGCATAGCACAGAAAGCTGGCATTTTATAACAGCACATGCTTCACACGTGTAATTTATTTTTACCCTTATTGTCAGGTGTGACACTCATAGGATTTGACATTGTTGAACTTTTCTGCTTCAGCTAATACTTGGCTAAATCTGTTCTTCCTTTTGTAACAATATGAATAGATTGCTTTTCTCAAGTTAATGACATTGCAAAATATTAAATACCCATTTTCCATATAGACTTCTTTGTTCCAGTTACTTGTTTAGATATTTTAAGAAAAGAATTGTATTTTACTGTTTAAATGTATATTCATCCTACAAAGAGAACATTCTGAGAATTTTTTTCTTTTTTTATTATTACTATTTTTTAATTTATTTACTTATTAAAGATTTCTGTCTCTTCCATGCCACCGCCTCCCATTTACCTTCCCCTTCCCCAATCAAGCCCCCCCCCATCAGCCCAAAGAGCAATCAGGGTTCCCTGCCCTGTGGGAAGTCCAAGGAACTCCCACCTCCATCCAGGTCTAGTAAGGTGAGCATCCAAACTGCCTAGGCTCCCACAAAGCCAGTACGTGCAACATTCTGAGAAATTTGTCACATATAATGTTTGAGGGAAAATGTGCTAAAGTCAACTTAATCACTCAACAAATGTTTGGTGAAGGTGTCTGACTTTTCCAGATACATCTAAGTAGTAGACAGTTCACAATGAAAGGAATAGTAAAAATAAAGTCTTTATTCTCCAATATAGACTATAGAAACAGAAGATAAATGCTGTGTAAGCAAAGATACAACTGCATCAATTTTAATTATTAAAATTTCATGAATGACTAATGGGTCTTACCACTAATATGAAAATCCTTCATTTAGACTCTAATGTAAGTGTACATATAGTAACTTCAGATATAAATAAGCCATCTTTTTATTATATGTTTATAATGGTTTTATTTTATTTTATTTAAAAAAGAAACTATTCTTTTTCATTTTACATACCAATCCCAGTTCCCACTCTGCTGTAGGAATTCCTACCTTTAAGCTACCCACCCACTTGGGCATGGCTTCTTATATTTTATATGCCAATAAAGCACACATCCAGCCTCTTTTCTGTCTGCAGGATTTGAGTGTTGTTCCCTGTGTGAGCAGAGGGCTGTGATCTGTGAGTCTACCCCTAAATAAATAACACTCTATTAAACTAAAAATAAATAAATAAAATGGAACTTATAAAAGAGAACAATGGGTCACAGCAGCAGGGAAGATGCTTGGAGCCGTAAGCCTCTGTGATTTGTATGCAAAGCTTGTCACTCATTAGTTTTCACTCCTGCTGTTTTGAAACACTCTATGTGGTTGTTATTTTATGTTACTTTTCCCCAAAAGTTCCAGTTTCATTACCTCTTGGGTCAATGACCAGGGTTAAAATGACAGACTTTTATAAGGAAATTCTTATATCATGAAGACATTTGATTTAATGATAGTAATATAGAGCCAAAAGAAAACTGGTTGGTCTGTAAAACACAGTTAAGGTTAAACATTAAATGTTTTCAACATTTTTTAAAAAATGGCCCAACTGTCAACTTCTTCCTTTAAAACTGAAGCCTAAAGAGGTTAATTTATGACTAACCTATTATATATAAAATGATAAAATAGTATAATTAAGAATTTTGTGATGCCACATTACAGAATTTCTTTCTTGCTGTGCAATATAGTTTTCTAACTACAGGAAAAACAAGCATATGGGAGAGAGGCAGAAGGCATGAAAAGAATTTTATTAGCAGAAAGAATGGTTAGAAATAAAATGTCACTGGGAAAGTTGGATGAGTCTAATGAAGAAATTTAATATTTTAAATTTCTAGAACATAGAGTTGGCTAAATAGTTCAAGATTGGCTATATAGAGCATTTTCATGTCTCTCTGTTCACCCTGATGAGATAGGAGGCAGAGTCATTGATATGCCATCTATTATATATTACTATTATATAAGCTGCTACGATATACAGCATATTATGTCATAAAACATATTATTCATCTTTCCATGTTCATAACTGAGATTTGTGTTCATTTTATTAATTATTCTTGTGTAACTGTATTTTTAGTAAATTAAAGCTCCGTTGTGTTTGCTTGTAAGCACTCAGCATTTCACAAGTTGTCAGATTCTACGCATGTGCAGTGATGTGATCAATTCTGAGTTTCATGGTTATACATAAGGGCTCTACCACTGATTCATACATGGATCATGATATTTATTATTAATCATTTAAATAAAACGATTCCCACCAAAGTTTTTATTTGAGGATCATATCGCTATGTTCAATGATCTTTTTAGACTTTACCCTTAGATTAATATTGACAGATTAAGACTGGCAGAATAATATTCTGTTAGTGATGATCATTTATCTATCATACTCCACATTTCCAATACTTTATTTTTTATTTTTATGTTATTACAAATTTTCACCTCCTCTCCTCCTCCCATTTCCTTCTCCCTTCCCCCCATCCCCCCTTCCTCTCCCTCTCCAGTCCAAAGAGCAATCAGGGTGCCCTGTGGGAAGTCCAAGGTCCTCCCACCTCCATCCAGGTCTTTAGGTTCCCACAAAGTCAGTACATGCAATAGGATCAAAATCCAGTGCCCACACACTGAGACAATGGGGATGTTCTATCGGGAACTCACCAAGGCCAGCTGGCCTGGGTCTGAAAAAGCATGGGATAAATCCGGACTAGCTGAACATAGAGGACAATGAGGAATACTGAGAACTCAGGAACAATCACAGTGGGTTTTTGATGGTACTGCACGTACTGGCTTTGGGGGAGCCTAGGCAGTTTGGATGCTCACCTTAGGAGACCTGGATAGAGGTGGGCGGTCCTTGGACTTCCCACAGGTCAGGGAACCCTGATTGCTCTTCGAGCAGATGAGGGAGGGTGACTTGATCGGGGGAGGGGGAGGGAAATGGGAGGCGGTTGCGGGGAGGAGGCAGAAATCCTTAATAAATAAATAAATAAATAAAAATATTAAACTGGAAAAAAAATCCAGTGCCATTGTCCTTGGCTTCTCAGTAAGCCCTCATTGTCAGCCACGTTCATAGAGTCTGGTTTGATCACATGCTCCGTCAGTCCTAGTCCAGCTGGCCTTGGTGATCTCCCATTAGATCAGCCCCAACATCTCAGTAGGTGGGTGCACCCCTCGCAGTCCTGACTTCCTCGCTCCTGTTCTCTCTCCTTCTCCTTATTTGGACCTTGGGAGCTCAGCCCAGTGCTCCAATGTGGGTCTCTGTCTTTATCTCCATTTATCGCCAGATGAAGGTTCTATGGTGATATATAAGATATTCATCAGTGTGGCTATAGGATAGAACCAGTTCAGACGCCCTCTCTTCAGCTGTTCAAGGAACAAGCTGGGGACATCTCCTTGGACACCTGGGAACCCCTCTAGAGACCAGTCTCTTGCCAAACCTAAAATGGCTCCCTTAATTAAGATATATACTTCCCTACTCCCATATGGAGTCTTCCTCTATTCCAACCCTTCCATTCCCCCAAGCTCTCCCCATCCTCTCCTTCTCACTACCCTATTACCATTCCCCCTTACCCCAACCCCACCCCTACCTCCAAGCTCTCAATTTTTGCCTGCCAATTTTGTCTACTTCCAATATCCAGGAGGAAAACTACATGTTTTTCTTTGGGTTCACCTTCCTATTTAGCTTCTCTAGGATCATGAATTATAGGCTCAATGTCCTTTATTTATGGCTAGAATCCACTAATGAGTGAGTACATACCATATTCATCTTTTTGGGTCTGGGTTACCTCACTCAGGATAGTGTTTTCTATTTCCGTCCATTTGCATGCAAAATTCAAGATGTCATTGTTTGTTTGTTTGTTTTTCCCCTCTGAGTAGTACTCTAATGTGTATATATTCCACACTTTCTTTATCCATTCTTCCATTGAGGAAACATTGTTTCCAGGTTCTGGCTATTACAAATAATGCTGCTATGAACATAGTTGAACAGATGATTTTGTAGTATGATAGGGCATCTCTTGGGTATATTCCCAGGAGTGGTATTGCTAGATCCTGGGGTAGGTTGATCCCGAATTTCCTGATAAACCACCACAATGATTTCCAGAGTGGTTGTACAAGTTTGAATTCCCACCAGCAACGGATGAATGTTCCCCTTACTCCACATCCTCTCCAGCAAAGGCTATCATTGGTGTTTTTGATTTTTAGCCATTCTGACAAGTGTAAGATGGTATCTCAAAGTTGTTTTAGTTTGCATTTCCCTGATCCCTAAGGAGGTTGAGCATGACCTTAAGTGTTTTTTTGGCCATTTGAACTTCTTCTGTTGAGAATTCTCTGTTCAGTTTAGTACCCTCTTTTTTAATTGGGTTAATTAGCATTTTAAAGCCTAGTTTCTTGAGTTCTTTATATATTTTGGAGATCAGAATTTTTTCTGTTGCGAGGTGAGTGAAGATCTCCCAATCAGTAGTTTGCCTTTTTGTCTTAATCACAGTGTCTTTTGCTTTACAGAATCTTCTCAGTATTAGGAGGTTCCATTTATTCAATGTTGCCCTTATTGTCTGTACTACTGGGGTTATACATAGGAAGTGGTCTATGTGCCCATATGTTGTAGACTACTTCCCACTTTCTCTTCTATTAGGTTCAGTGTGTTCAAATTGATACTGAGGTCTTTAATCCTTTTGGACTTGAGTTTTGCGTGTGGTGATAGATATGGATCTATTTTTATTCTTCTACAGGTTGACATCCAGTTGTGCCAGCACCATTTGTTGAAGATGCTTTCTTTCTTTCATTGTATACTTTTAGCTCCTTTGTAGAAAACTTCCAATACTTTCAGACTAATTAATTTACATGTTTTTTTTTCTTTCCATTTCCAACTCTTTATTCAAATTACTGCTCACCATCAGCCATATACATGATTGCAGAGAAAAAAAGGAAGCCCTGAGTGAACATGAATTACTCTGTGAACACAGCCATGAGAGGATGTGATGGAGGAAGGTCGTTGGTTAAAATAAAAGAAGCTGCTTGGCTCTCATTGGTTAGGAGATAGGTGGGAGGAGTAAACAGAACAGAACGCTGGGAGGAAGAGGAAGTGAGGTCAGACTTGACAGCTCCCTTCTCGGGAGCAGACGCCTCAGCAGAGACGCCATGCTACCTGCTCCAGGGAAGACGCACGCTATGAAGCTCCGACCCAGGATGGACTTAGGCTAGAATCTTCCCGGTAAGCGCACCTAGGGGCGCTACACAGATGATTAGAAATGGGCTAAATTAATATGTGAGAATTAGCCTAGAAGAGGCTAGATAGGAATGGGCCAAAGCAGTGTTTAAAAGAATACAGTTTCCGTGTAATTATTTCGGGTAAAGCTAGCCGGGCAGGCGGCTTGGGGTGTTGGGGACGCAGCCCCGCCGCCGCCCCATATTACTACAAGGATGCTGAAGCTTCAGAAGCACAGGAAAGTCAGGGCCTTCCGTGGATCAAGCTCCTGGGAAAGACAAAGGTTTCCCAAGGTCTGATTATGGTTCTTACATTAGATGCACAGTGTCAGGCTATTGGAGAAAACAAAATGAAGAGAATTATCAAATATCTGCTGTTTCATATTGTTACATGTGGTTGTAGATTTCAACTTATGTCTAAAGGATATTAATTTAGACTCATATGATGACTAATACCATCGAACCAGGATGAGATTCTTAATTGTTTGAATATGGTTTACACAATATCAAATATTTCCACCCATTAATGCAGTTATATGCAGTGACTTGTAGTTGGAATTAATGTTGAAACACAATATTTTACTGAGGTTAAAAATAGGTACTGATCAAATTTTTCCCCTCTAAACTGGTTCTTGTTGTTCTGTATAATTACTTATAATTAGTATTTATATATTGAGTTTGTTTTCTTCTTGTAAGTTAGAGAGATGACTACAGTGTGGGAACAAAATTGTTAGCAATTATGATACATTATGAAGTGGAAATTTTTTTTTGGGGGGGGGTTTCGAGACAGGGTTTCTCAGTAGCTCTGGAGACTGTCCTGGAACTAGTTCTTGTAGATCAGGATGGCTTCGTACTCACAGAGATCTGCCTGCCTCTGCCTCCTGAGTGCTGGGATTAAAGGCATGTGCCACCACCACCTGGCATGAGGTGGGAAATTTGCCCTTTATTTAGAAGACATTTCAATGTTCTACTATTTTTTAAAATGTAAATGTAAAAATCTATATCACATTTTATTAAGGCTGTAATTATAATAAGGTCTATGAGATGAATCACTTGAATTAAGGGCAACCCTGATGATAAGAGTTTAAGCCTCAGGATTCACTTAGTAGAAGCAGAAAAATTAATCCTGCAAATTGTCCTCTGACAAGCAAGCACTACACTAAAAATTAGATAAATGAATGAATACATAAAATGTAGTACAATTAAAATTTCTTATATCAGAAAGCAACTAACTTCTATACCTTATTCATCTTAATAATGGATTCCAAAGTTTGAATATTTTATCAAAATTTTCTTTGGAAAACTAATATTCCAAGTAAAACAGCTACTCAGATTTTTGAAGTTGGTCATGAATTACTTCCTTTGTACAGAATTTTCACTCTATAATGTTACAGAGGTAATGAATATTCTAACTTCCATTCCCAAACACTAATTTTGTTTTATCTAGTGGTGAGACATCTACTACATACATGAGTGTTCTATGTTTTGCTGTAAGAAAACTTGATGTCAGGTACATATTAAATACTTAATATATAATTATGTAACTGAAAAAATAAGTACTTAATGTAACAAATATAAGGAAAAGGCCATAATTCATCTGGTTGGATTATGAAAGACAGTGTAACAATAAAATATTAAATGTAAAAGTGAGTGTAATACATCCATTTGTCTTGCTTTATGAATATTTTTCAAGTGAACTTACCTATCATGTATTGTTGTTGAGGAATAAGTTAAGTTACAAATGAATTGATTTTTAATATTCTAAATATGTGTTTTACTCTCTGTCCTTCCCTCTAATGCCAGTTCCCCCACTTATCCACAGCTTTATATTTGACTATGTGCTCTAGTCTCGCTTTCCACTCTGTCTCCACTTCCTGCAGATCATGCAGATATACAGCCTTCATGCACCACCCTATCTCTTTGTCTCAGTCACCAGCTTCTGCAGGTACTCTCTGTGAACTCATAAACCATTTTGTCCATAGAAGCAGTCAGGCTATCTGCATTATTTCTCCTCTCTTCCCATTCCTGTTTCCAACTAAAATCTTATCTCCAGCTTTGTAGCCAACCAGGCCTCTTTCTCTTATCTTTACTCATTGCCAGTGTTGTACACAGTTCTTGCAAAAACATCAATTTTTGACCCCTCCTATGGAACCCCAACCTCTTCCCATTTCTTGGTGTCAGCACCCAATGACTAGAAACTTGATAAATCTAGGATCTCAAGTCACCATCATTACCAGAAGAATCTCAGAAAAATTAGCTACCAGGCAACACAGAACAACCATACTCTTCTAAGAATCAGTAAAGCCAACAAAACCAAGAAGAGGACCCAGACTTTAATCCATAAAACTATGAACACCTGATTTTCAATAAAGGAGCTAAAAGCATACAATGGAAAAATGAGAGCATCTCCAACAAATTGTGCTGGCATAACTGGATGTCAATCTGTAGAAGAATGAAAATAGATCCATATCTATCACCATGCTCAAAACTCAAGTCCAAATGATTAAAGACCTCAATATCAGTCTGAACACACTGAACCTGATAGTAGAAAAAGTGGGAGTTACTCTACAACACATGGGCACAGGGGACCACTTCCTATGTATAATCCCAGCAGCACAGACATTAAAGACAACATTGAATAAATAGGACCTCCTGAAACTGAGAAGCTTCTGTAAAGCAAAGGACACTGTCACTAAGACAAAAAGGCAACCCACTGACTGGGAGAAGATCTTCACCAACCCCGCAACTGACAAAGTTCTGATCTCCAAAATATATAGAGAACTCAAGAAACTAGACCGTAAAAGGCTAATCAACCGAATTATAAAATGGGGCACTGAGCTGAACAGAGAATTCTCAACAGAAGAAGTTCAAATGGCCAAAAGACATCTAGGTCATGCTCAACTTCCTTAGCGATCAGGGAAATGGAAATCAAGACAACTTTAAGATACCATCTTACACCTGTCAGAATAGCTAAAATCAGAAACACCAATGATAGCCTTGGCTGGAGAGGTTGTGGAGAAAGGGGTACATTCATTCATTGCTGGTGGGAATGCAAACTTGTGCAACCACTTTGGAAATCAGTGTGGCAGTTTCTCAGGAAATTTGAGATCAACTTACCCCTGGACCCAGCAATACTACTCTTGGGAATATACCCAAGAGATGCCCTATCATTCAACCAAAATATATGCTCAACTATGTTCATAACAGCATTGCTTGTAATAGCCAGAACCTGGAAACAACCTAGATTCCCTTCAATAGAAGAATGGATGAAGAAAGCATGAAATATATACATATTAGCGTATTACTCAGCAGTAAAAAACAATGACTTCTTGAATTTTGCATGCAAATGGACGGAAATAGAAAACACTATCCTGAGTGAGGTAAGCCAGAACCAAAAAGAGGAACATGAGATGTATTCACTCATTAGTGGATTCTAGCCATAAATAAAGGACATTGAGCCTATAATTTGTCATCCTAGAGAAGCTAAATAAGAAGGTGAACCCAAAGAAAAACATTCAGGCATCCTCCTGAATATTAACCTTCATCAGGCGATGAAAGGAGACAGAGACAGAGACCCACATTGGAGCACCGGACTGAAATCCCAAGGTCCAAATCAGGAGCAGAAGGAGTTCTCTACACAGCAAGGAACTCAGGACCACGAGGGGTGCACCCACACACTGAGACAATGGGGATGTTCTATCGGGAATTGACCAAGGCCAGCTGGCCTGGGTCTGAACAGCATGGGATAAAACCAGACTCGCTGAACAGAGCGGACAAGGAGAACTACTGAGAACTCAAGAACAATGGCACTGGGTTTTGATACTACTGCATGTACTATCTTTGTGGGAGCCTATGCAGTTTGGATGCTCACCTTACTAGACCTGGGTGGAGGTGGGTGGTCCTTGGACTTCCCACAGGGCAGGGAACCCTGATTACTCTTTGGGCTGACGAGGGAGGGGGACTTGATTTGGGGAAGAGGGAGGGAAATGGGAGGCGGTGGCGGGGGGGGAAGGCAGAAATCTTAAATAAATAAATAAATAAATGGAAAAAAAAGAATCAGTAAAGCCAACAAAACCAAGAAGAGGATCTCATATCCAATAAACACAATACCTGATATCACCATCTAGAATTATATTCTTCCCAAACATATGTTTAATTAAAAAAAAATGCCAGTATAAAATGCATTCAGGGAAATATCTCCAGTATAAGGCACCAACGCTATTGCACTAGGTACTAAAAAGTACAATATAGCTGAAGAACATGACATGGAGTGCAAAGTAGCTCCTATGAATATTTCCAAGGGCTTCAAAGAATTTAAGAATAAAACCATTAATAATATCTATGAAAATGCAAGCAAACAGTGCAATAAAAATGATCAAGATACACAAATAGAAATGGATTCAATCAATAATGAAAGCCAAAGTGAAGGGAAAACTTGTAAAAAAAAAAGTTAAGCACTAGTACTTGAACAATAATTTAGAAGCAAGCCTCACCTAAAGAACACAAGATATAGAAAATAAAATCTCAGGCATTGAAGATAAGATAGAAGAAATTGATAGGTCTAAAAAAAATTTGAGCACAAATATCCACAAAATTTGGTGCCCTGTGAAAAGACAAAAATCTAGTAATAATAAGAATAGAGGAAGGACAGAAAGGTTAGGTCAAAAATGCAAAAACATTTTTTTTAAATCAGAAAAAAAGTTCTCCTGCCTAAAGAATGAGACATCTATCAAGATACAAGAAACATACAGAGTATCAAATAGGCTGGACCCCACTGAAATTTCCTATAACTCATAATACTCAAAACATTAAAAATATAGGACAAAGAAAAAAATGTTAAAAGCTGCAAAGGAAAAAGACCAAATAATGTAGAAAGACAGGACTATAAAAATGACACCTGACTTGTCAATGGAGACTCTAAAACCAGAAGAGTCTATATATTCTACTAATTCTTAGAATCCACACATTGCAATGCAGACAAATAAAATTAATACAACTTTTAATTTCAGTAGTTGAAGAAAATAAGACATTGCACAATAAAATCAAATTCTATAGAGACTAAAAATATGGCTCTACAGAAGGTTCTAGAAGAGCAAGGTCAACATTCAGACATTATACACAAGAAAACACAAATAATAAATTATACTAAACAAGCATCAAAAGTGAGAGGGAAAAAAAACAATGTACAAAGGCAGAATAAATGGAATTATCAAAGACCTTCCATTAATACTTCTTATCAGCAATAGTCTCAAACACCCAATAAAAATACACATATTTACAAATGAGTTTCAAAAGCAGGATACATAGTTCTGCTGTATCCAAGTAACATCAAGGATAGACTCAACATAATCACCTAATGAAATATCTATCAAGATGATACTATAATTCTAAATATATTTATATTATATTATGTATAATATATTATATAAGGAAACTCAAGTTCATAAAAGGAACAAAGTCACTTTTAAAAGCACATATTGACCACCACACAAGTTTAGTGGGTGGCTTGAATACCTAAGACCATATATGGCAAGGATCTATAGGTAAACCAAATGCTACTCTTTTGTTAAAAGAACGTAGCCATAAAATGACACCTAACAGCATACTGCTTTACTCATAGTTGAGAGTCTTTCTCAGCCACAATCAGAGGTGCTTCCACTTGTGACTGATGGAAAAAAACAAACAGAACTATTTTTCGTAGTGCTATGCTATCATTCAGGAGAATCAGTGATTATATGCACATTAATTTTTGTGTTCTGTCTTCCTCCAATATCATTGAGAGATATAATCATTATTGTAATAGTCTAAGATTTTTATCACCATTTTTCACCTTCAATATAATAAATATTGATTGTAAGAAGTTTTAATGTGGCTGGAAAGATAGCTCAGTTGACTGAGTAGAAATTATCATCTTAACTTTAATGTCAAGAGTTTTAAATTTTTTCTTTCTAATATATTGTCACATAACATGATCATATGTTATTATTTATTTTCATGCTCCCAGGAGAAGCTATGGCATAAACAAATAGTTACATTTGTTCACCATTTGCTGATGAATAACTAAATATATGTCTTGTTTTTATTAATGTCTCCAAAACATTCCTTTAAAAATAAGAATACAAATCAAAGCCATTCTAGTCATCACTTTTCTCTTTCCTCATACTCATAAATTAGCTACAGTTTTACATTCTTTTCCTTCCCCCTTTTCCCATTTGTTGCAAGTGTTTCACCCTCTCCTTTCCCAGCAAAACTTAATCAATTCCTGGTGCCTTCTTAGCTTGCTACAGTCTTCATAAACATCACATTTCTGAATAATTGAGCTGATATTTCTGGGATCCTCTCTGGTTTTATGGAGTACAGTTATCCTTTCAGTCACTTAAAATATCAACAGATAGCAATAGATGCTGGGTAGACATACACACTTATACATATGACATATTCTTTTCTACATTGTTCTTTTCAGTATTTGCTTTTAAAAATGATTTCCATTAAAATGTTGTAGATAAGATTATGCCTAAAACTATATGGGATGCTGCTTGGAAAAAAATTGGTATACTCTAAATGCAAAGAAATGGAGATTTTTGAACTAAGACAGTTTAGGATTAGTCTTGAGTGTGTTTTTTTCATTATACAATGTAGGGATGTAGTCTTTGTTTCTGTAGTGATGCTATAAGTGAATTCATGTTCACTCTCTGATATACCACTTTTTAAATTTTAGTGTCTGATTTGTGTGATTTTGTTTTTATATTCTGCTCAAAAAACTGTAAAATTTGATTGAAGATAGATTAACATGCATACCTTTACTACTTAGAATATACTATTTACTATTTGCCCGAATAACTCAAGAATTGTAAAGGGAATTGAACGTTCTTTTCTATGGATAGTATATTTGGTTTTAAGTACACAGTATCTTCAGAGAATAGGAGGGGCATGTCCACACAGCTGTCCAAGAAAACAGAGCTAAATGGTGTTCTATGTAAATCAATTTGGAGGTGTCAGACAAGAAAATATTTTAAGGATTAAAAAACTTTCAAGCCTTAGAAAAGGAGGATGTTAAACAGGCAGTTTGAAATAGTCATCACTCTCAGGGGGTGTAGTAATATGAGTGGCGGGGCTGCATCCCCAGCACCCCAGCCGCCTGGCTAGCTTATGCCCCGAAATAACAACACACAAACTGTATTCATTTAAGTACTGTTTGGCCCATTAGCTTTAGCCCTTACTGGCTAATTCTGATATCCCGATCAACCCATCTCTAATAAGCTGTGTAGCACCGGTCTTACCGGGAAAGATTCAGCATGTCTGACCTGGCGGCTTGCTTCATCGTGTGTGTCTGCCTCAGAGAGCAGAGCTATCGTGTCTGCCCGGGAGAGGGGAGCATGGCGTCACTGAGCTCACTTCCTCTTCCTCCCAGCATTCTGTTCTGTTTACTCCACCTACCTATGTTCTAACCTATCAGGGCAAGCAGTTTCTTTATGTAATTAACCAATGACCTTCCTCCATCAAGGGGGTATAAACTAAAGCTTAGAGAGAGCCCCTATATCCAAGGGTTTAGGGCAGAGAGCATAGAATTCATCAATAAAATAATAATCCTCTAGCAAGTACCTTGTACTCCAGTGCCTTAGCAACAAGAGGGAAAGACATAGGCAGGTGGGTGGGCTGTAATGTCCAGGCAATTTTTCACAGATGTCCACCATACTTGTGAAACAAAGAAGGGGGAATTTGAAGAAAGGAGATTAAAGCCAACAAAAGATGAGTATATATAAATGATATGCTATCATGTTTGAGTTTGAACTGAAAATAGTAATATTGCTTGAAAACATAAAGCCTAAAGTACCATATATTAAACGTATGCTCTCTCATGACTTTTCTGTTTTACAAATCATAACACATTTGCAATACATATAAAAAAATTTAAATAATTCAGAGAAGTACATGCATAAAAGGACAATACAAAACTTCGCATATTTCATCTAATGCTACTGTTAGTATTAGGTAACTTTTTTTTTAAAGAGTAAACAAAACCGGAGATATCCATGAGGGAATAGAAAGAAAATGGATATAGAGATTTAAGAATCCATATGTCTCTTTATCTCCAGGGGCAGATTCAGGGTTTCCTATCAGTCTGTTCCAACCTATTGCATGGGTAAAATGCTGTAAACACATTACCATGTCCAAAATCAAAAGGAATCACTCCACAATTTAATTATAAGTACAGTCCACTTTCAAAGTGAATGTTATAGAACCAAATAATACTGGTAACAGATGGATAATATTTAAATAAATGTTAGGTATAATCTACTAAAATTTTACCTTCACCTGCCATAAAAAAAATTAGTTAAACTTCATATTTTAAGAAATTGGTCAAGCCGGGTGGTGGTGGTGCACAGCTTTAATCCCAACACTAGGGAGCCAGAGGCAGGTGGATCTCTGTGAATTTGAGGCCAGCCTGGTCTACAAGAGCTAGTTCTAGGACAGGCTCCAAAGCTATAGAGAAACCCTGACTCAAACAAACAAAAAAAAAAAAAAAAAGAAAGAAAAGAAAAAAAAGAAAAGAAAAGAAAAGAAATTGGACAAATTTAAGAAGAAATGGAAAATAATGCCACATGCAAAATTTATGTGAATTTTACGTTTAATAAAAAAATCTTCACTCATAAATTAAGGTAATTTGAGAAGGTCCTCTTACCTGAAAGCAAAACCATGAGATTAAAAAAGAAGATTTTACTGTTTTCAATATTAAGAGGTAAATGGTGACTTTTGGCAGCCATTTCAGTTTTAGAGGATGGTGTCTGTCCCTTGTAAAGTTCTTAGTATCATCCCTCTGCTCACTCTTATCTGACAATTGTTTTTACATCATTATTTTATACATTGTGGAAGTTTTTTAAATTCATAAGAGATTTTACAGCCCTTATTTCCAGAGATGCTTGGCATTAATTCTATTTTTAAATGGATTCAGAGTTATGAGCAAGATCCTTGGTGACAGGTTTTTAATTTAAGATTTTATTTTCTTTGCTTTTTCACTTAGTTGACTGGAGTTATGAAGTTTGCAATATTCCCCCACTTTCTGAATGCCTGAAAATATTAGCCATTTTATTCTGTTTTATTGTACTTGAAGGACAATTTGGTTATGTGTAAATCCTTGGCTCATGTCTTTATTTTCCTTTAGTATTTTTCTTAGGCATTTAATGTTTGTTTTTCCTGTTTTTGAAATTTATGCTGCCAAAGAAGACTAAACTAAGGTGAAACTATTTTTTTATAAATAATAGGTTATATTTTTTCTCTCATTTACCAGAATTATGGCTTATTTTCATTTGAACTTAATTAATTAATTAAATGTAGTGTCAATTGTCCCTTGAATACTACTTTTCTGACATGTGTCATAATACATTTAAAACATTATATTTTCTATCTCTACTAATATTTTTATCGATAAATTCAATTTTACTCTTGATATGTTAAAGCATGAACCCTTAAATTGGAGTATCCCAGTACATATGAGATACGGTCTGATCTCTTTGAGTTGGAAGTCTGTCTGGTCTACTTAGTTTAAACATATAGAAGGACTCTTTTTACTACAGCCTTTTGTAAAGTCTGAATCTCCTGTTAAGTGTTTTTTTTTTTTTTCTAATACCTCACTGAAGTATAAAACTTGTCCAGTAAAGATAACATCTCATTCTTGGACATAATTTTGGTTGTTTACATACTACCTTCCTGGAGAGATATCTTATCCATTAATCTATCATAAACTTTTCAAAAGATTCTGACTGTTAAATTCAACAGTACATATTCTTTTAGATAACTTTGTCAAATTGGTGCTATCACTCTCCGTAGTATTGATCTTCTCACCTAGTTGTCTATTATTAGTGGTAAAGACTGTATTATTTCTAAAATGCCTCAGTTTTGGCCATATTGTCAAACCATATTTTTATGAGATAATATGAAAAACAAAACTAATTTCTAGAATCAAATAAAGGGATGTAGAAGGAAAATCACATAAGCCTTGTAGAATACCATCCATACTATAAGCAAAAATAATTATTGAACTCCTGGGTTTTACCGCAGCATAGTACCCTAATGTGTAGATATTCCACACTTTCTTCATCCATTCTATCATTGAAGGGCATCTAGGTTGTTTCCAGGTTCTGGCTATTACAAATAATACTGCTATGAATATAGTTGAACAAATGCTCTTGTCATATGATAGGGCATCTCTTGGGTATATTCCCAGGAGTGGTATTGCTGGGTCCAGGGGTAGGTTGATCCTGAATTTCCTGAAAAACCGAAACACTGATTTCCAAAGTGGTTGCACAAGATTGCATTCCCACCAGCAATGGATGAGGGTACCCCTTCATCCACAGCCTCTCCAGCAAAAAAAAATAAAAAATAAAAAAAAATGGAGTTTTTGATTTCAGCCATTCTGACAGGTGTAAGATGATATCTCAAAGTTGTTTTGATTTGCATTTCCCTGATCGCTAAGGAGGTTGAGCATGACATTAAGTGTCTTTTGGCCATTTGAACTTCCTCTGCTGAGAATTCTCTGTTCAGTTCAGTGCCCCATTTTTTAATTGGGTTAATTAGCATTTTAAGTCTAGTTTCCTGAGATCTCTATATATTTTGGAGATCATACCTTTGTTGTGGGGTTGGTGAAGATCTTCTCCCAGTCAGTAGGTTGCCTTTTTGTCTTAGTGACAGTGTCCTTTGCTTTACAAAAGCTTCTCAGTTTTATTAGGTCCCATTTATTCAATGTTGCCCTTAATGTCTGTGCTGTTGGGTTTACACATAGGAAGCGATCTCCAGTGCCCATCTGATGTAGGGTACTTCCCACTTTCTCTTCTATCAGGTTTAATGTGTTCTCACTGATAATGAGGTCTTTAATCCATTTGGAGTTGAGTTTTGTGCATGATGATAGATATGGGTCTATTTTCAATCTTCTACAGGTTGACATCCAGTTATGCCAGCACCATTTGTTGAAGATGTTTTCTTTCTTCCATTGTATACTTTTGGATCCTTTATCAAAACTGAGGTGTTCATAGGTTTGTGGGTTAAAATTCGGGTCTTCTATATGATTCCATTGGTTGACTTCTCTGTTTTTATGCCAGTACCACACTGTTTTCATCACTGTAGCTCTGTAATAGAGTTTGAAGTCAGGGATGGTAATTCCTCCAGACAATCCTTTATTGTATAGGATTGTTTTGGCTATCCTGGGTTTTTTGTTTTTCCATATAAAGTTGATTATTGTTCTCTCAAGATCTGTGAAGAATTTTGATGGGACCTTGATGGGGATTGCATTGAATCTATAAATTGCCTTTGGTTGAATTGCCATTTTTACTACATTGATCCTCCCAATCCAAGAGCAAGAGAGGTCCTTCCATTTTCTGGTATACTCCTCAGTTTCTTTCTTCAATGCCTTAAAGTTCTTGTCACATAGATCTTCCACTTCCTTGGTTAGAGTTACCCCAAGATATTTTATGCTGTTTGTGGCTATCATGAAAGGTGAAGCTTCTCTGATTTCCCTCTCTTCTTCCATATCCTTTGTGTATAAGAGGGCAACTAATTTTTTGGAGTTGATCTTGTATCCTCCCACATTACTAAAGGTGTTTATCAGCTGTAAAAGTTCTTTGGTGGAGTTTTGGGGG
Source organism: Microtus pennsylvanicus (assembly GCF_037038515.1). Taxonomy (NCBI): domain Eukaryota; kingdom Metazoa; phylum Chordata; class Mammalia; order Rodentia; family Cricetidae; genus Microtus; species Microtus pennsylvanicus. Next base: position 108,125,575 of record NC_134586.1, on the reverse strand, counting down.
TCGCTTATGTACACTATCATATCATCTGCAAATAACGAAAGTTTCACTTCTTTCTTTCCAATATGAATCACCTTGATCCCCTTATGTTGTCTTATTGCTATTGCTAGAACTTCAAGCACTATATTGAAGAGGTATGGTGAGAGTGGACAGCCTTGTCGTGTTTCTGAGTTTAGCGGGATGGCTTTGGGTTTCTCTCCGTTTAAATTGATGTTAGCTGCCGGCTTGCTGTATATAGCTTTTATTGTATTTAGGTATGACCCTTGTATCCCTAATCTCTCCAATACTCTTATCATAAAGGGATGTTGAATTTTGCCAAATGCTTTTTCAGCATCTAATGAAATGATCATATGTTTTTTTTTCTTTCAGTTTATTTATAGGATGGATTACATTGATAGATTTTCGTATGTTGAACCAGCCCTGCATCTCTGGGATGAAGCCTACTTGATCATAATGGATAATTTTTCTAATGTGTTCTTGGATTAGGTTTGCCAGTATTTTGTTGAGGATTTTTACCTCGATGTTCATGAGTGAGATTGGTCTATAATTCTCTTTCTTGGTTGAGTCTTTGTGCGGTTTTGGTATCAGAGTAACTGTAGCTTCATAAAAGGAATTTGGCAATGACTTTTCTGCTTCTATATTGCGAAATACATTAAGGAGTATAGGTATTAGGTCTTCTTGGAAGTTCTGGTAGAATTCTGAGTTGAAACCATCTGGTCCAGGGCTTTTTTTGGTAGGGAGGTTTTTGATAACTTCTTCTAATTCTTTGTGACTAACAGGTCTATTTAGATTGTTCACCTGGTCCTGATTTAACTTTGGTATATGATATTTATCTTAAAAAGTATCCATTTCCTTTACATTTTTCAGTTTTGTGGCATATAGGCTTTTGTAGTAAGATCTATTGATTCTCTGAATTTCCTCTGTGTCTGTGGTTATGTTCCCCTTTCTATTTCTGATCTTATTAATTTGCATATCCTCTCTCTGCCGTTTGATTAGTTTGGATAGGGGTTTGTCAATCTTGTTGATTTTCTCCATGAACCAGTTTTTTGTTTCATTGATTCTTTGCATTGTTTTCTGTGTTTCTATTTTGTTGATTTCAGCCCTCAGTTTGATTTTTTCAAGTCTTCTACTCCTCCTAGGTGAGTCTGCTTCTTTTTTTTTTCTAGAGCTTTCAGGTGGGCTGTTAAGTCTCCAATATGTGATTTCTCTGATTTCTTTAAGTGGGCACTTAGTGCTATGATCTTTCCTCTTAGGACTGATTTCATAGTGTCCCATAAGTTTGAGTATGTTGTTTCTTTATTTTCATTGAATTCCAGGAAGACTTTAATTTCTTTATTTCTTCCTTAATCCAGGTATGGTTCAGTAGTTGACTGTTCAGTTTCCATGAGTTTGTAGGCTTTCTAGGGGTAGCATTGTTGTTGAATTCTAACTTTAATCCATGGTGATCTGATAAGACACAGGTAGTTACTAATATTTTTTTGTAACTGTGGATGTTTGCTTTGTTACCGACTATGTCGTCAATTTTCGAGAAGGTTCCATGAGCTGCAGAGAAGAGGGTATATTCTTTCCTCTTTTGGTGGAAAGTTCTATACATGTCTGTTAAGTCCATTTGATTCATTACCTCCATTAATTCTCTTATTTCTCTGTTAGGTTTCTGTCTGATTGACCTGTCCATTGGTGAGAGAGAGTGTTGAAGTCTCCTACTATTAGTGTGTGCGGTTTGATGGCTGCCTTGAGTTTTAGCAATGTTTCTTTTATGTACGTTGGTGCTTTTGTATTAGGGGCATAGATGTTTCGGATTGAGACTTCATCCTGAAGAACTGTTCCTGTTATGAGTATAAAATGTCCCTCTCCATCTCTTCTGATTGATTTAAGTTTGAAGTCAACTTTGTTAGAGATTAGTATGGCCACACCTGCTTGTTTCTTAGGTCCATTTGCTTGATAAGCCTTTTCCCATCCCTTTACTCTGAGTATGTGCCTGTCTTTGTAGTTGAGGTGTGTTTCTTGTAAACAGCAGAATATTGGATCCTGTTTTCTTATCCAATCTCTTATCCTGTGCCTTTTTATAGGTGAGTTGAGTCCATTGACATTAAGTGATATTAATGAACAGTGGTTGTTAACTCAGGTCATTTTTTTTAGTCGTAGAGTTTGTGTGTTTCCCTTCTTTGAGTTGCGCTGCTGAAGGGTCTCTAGATGTATGAGTTATTGTGGTCATTGTTGGACTCATTGGTTAGTGATTTTCCTTCTATTACTTTCTTTAAGGCTGGATTTGTGGCTGCGTATTGTTTAAATTTATTTTTATCCTAGAAAATTTTATTTTCTCCATTTATAGTGAATGAAAGCTTGGCTGGGTATAGTAATCTGGGCCTGCATCCATGGTCTCTCAGTTTCTGCAGTACATTTATCCAGGACCTTCTGGCTTTCATGGTTTCCATGGAGAAGTCAGATGTAAGTCTGATAGGTTTACCTTTATAAGTAATTTGGCCTTTTTCCCTTGCAGCTCTTAATATTCTTTCCTTATTCTGTATGGTTTGTGTTTTGATAATTATATGGTGAGGGGATTTTTTTTTTTTTGATCCAGCCTTCTTGGTGTTCTGTATGCTTCTTGCACCTTCATAGGTATATCTTTCTTTAGGTTGGGAAAGTTTTCTTCTATAATATTATTAAATATATTTTCTGGACCATTGAGCTGCACTTCTTCTCCTTCTTCTACTCCAATTATTCTTAGGTTTGGTCTTTTTATTGTGTCCCATATTTCCTGAATGTTTTGTGATGAGAGTTTGTTGGACTTGATGTTTTCTTTGATCAGTGTGTTTATTTTCTCTATGTTATCTTCAGAATCTGAGATTCTTTCTTCTAACTCTTGTATTCTGTTGATTATGCTTATTTCTGTAGACTCTGTTTGTTTACTTGAATTTTCCATGTCTAGCCGGCCCTTTTTTTGTGTTTTCTTCTTTGCCTCCATTTCAGTTTTCAATTCTTGAACTGTTTCCATTATTTGTTTGATTGTTTTTCCTTGGTTTTCTAGGGTATCATTCACTGATTTATTCATTTCTTCAACCTTTCTGTTATATTTCTCATCCATTTCTGTAAGGGCGTTTTTTACATGCTGTTTAAGGGCGTCATTCACTTTCATGAAGTCAATCTTTTCTACTTCTTCTTGATTAAAGTGTTCATGTCCTCCAGTTGTGAGGTCGCTGGTTTCTGGTGGCTTCATGTTTCTTTTCAGCTTGTTGGGCGAATTCTTGTCTTGGCGTCTGCCCATCTCTTCTTCCAAATGCTCCCTTATGGATCTTCTTTTACCGGATCAGTTCTCCTTGCCTACCCAACGCTGGCTCTCCCCAATGTTGGCTCTCCTGGTGCCGAGAAATCAGGTCTCCGTGCCCAATGCTGGCTTTCCTTGCACCGAGAGATCAGGCCTCCTTGCTGGTTGGGCAGCTAGCAAACAAAGCTCCTACCCTGCTTGGAGCAGGCAGGCCATAGAAACAAAGGAACACCCACCCGCTTGGGTGCCCCGAGGATTTGGACCCAGTGCACAGACAGGCTGGGCTGGGTGATGTTATGTGCCGAAAGAGGGTGGTGGGGCCGAAGTGGGGAGGGTTCTGGATGGAAGCTGGGTGGGCTAGGAAGAAAGAGGCAGTATCCAGGGAGTAGAGGCCCTGCAGAAAACCCAAGAAGGATAGGGGGCCAAGGAACCTCTAGCACAATTTTCTTAAAATAAAATTTTAAGAATGAGATTGTACACTCATTCTCAAACACACACACAAACTCAGTGAAAGGTACATTTCCCAGTTCCCTTTAATGGGGTGTATATTTGCCACAGTGTTAATAGGAATTTTAAACTACGATAGTGGAGAGGATTGTGTTCAGTATATTTACCATAGCTTTTTACTTTACTTGAATATATCCAATATATTTTTTCTCTACTAAAAAGACAACAAACAATATAAACATATGCTGTTTTACAACCCAGTAATTTTAACTTGAATAATCTTAAGCACCTTATAAAAGAATATCATAGACATTTTTACAATTTATTTTCATAATTTTTTTACAGCAGCCTAGATAAATCTGTTTAGTTTTTGAAATCAATATTACAAATCCTCAGAAGTTATTTCATTTAGAGTCCAATAGACAGTAAGTCAGAGAATGATGAAGTATTACTTTTGCCTTGTGTTCTGCAATGTTTTTCATTTCCACTAAATTATATTCTATGTAACCTAGAGGAAATAGTTATTGATTTCAGCTTTGATATCTAACATTACATTATGAAAATGCTTCTTAAGTTAAAGATTAAACCTCACTTAACCATTCAGAATTTTGTTTTTCCTACTTCTTAGGAAAAAGAAGGGAATAGTAACAAGGGTTATATTGATTATATATGAATTAATTTTACCTCTACATCTGCCATTTAAATAGGAGTCAATCATTGATTACCAACTGTGAGCACTCACATAGCTCCTGAGTTTTCTTTTCCTCTTTCCAATATTTTATTGTGGCTAGAAATCAGTTATCAGGCTACTCCAGGTCAAAGGACACATGACCTAGAGGGTCAAGTTCAGCAGAACATGAATGTGCTCTGATTAGTCTCCATGGTTTCTTTTCCTCTTAGGATTAGACTTCAGAAAACAGAAAATTTTCTTTTCTCAGGAAACAAATCTCTTTAATTTGTGATGATAATAGATAATGCAATTAAAGATACATTTTATGAAATAAAGTGCGGAGTATTGTTCCATTCTCCAAGAACCCTTAAAAATTATCACAAGTGAATTCAGAATACAGAATGTCATAAGCCACCTTTTTGGGTGATGTCTGTCTACTGCAATCCTAGCTTTGAAAGTTTTATACATTCCAGGGTAGGGGTCTTAGGATTAGAAATCTTAAGTAGGAACAACAGACATAAGAAAGAAACAGAGAGACATCAGAAAGTATTGGGAGGGCAACTCAGCAAATACTGAACACTGAATTCTTAGTTCTGAGTTTGCCCACTTTTACTTAGCACTTTCTCTTCTATCAGGTTCAATGCGGTGAGATTTATATTGAGGTCTTTAATCCATTTCAATACCAAGCTGTTTTCATTATTGTAGCTCTGTAATAGAGCTTGATGTCAGGGATAGTAGTACCTATGGAAGTTCCTTTATTGTATAGAAATGTTTTGGTTATTGTAGGTTTTTTGTTTTTTCCATATGAAGTTGGTTATTTTTCTTTCAAGGTCTGTGAAGAATTGTGTTGGGATTTTTTTCTTTTTTTATTAATTTTTTTAAATTAAATTTTGATGGGCATTGCAATGAATCTATAGATTGCTTTTGGTAGGATTGTCATTGTTACTATGTTGATCTTTTCTATCCAAGAGCATGGGAAATATTTCCATTTTCTGGTATCTTCTTCAATTTCTATCTTCAAAGTCTTAAAGTTCTTGTCAAATAAGTTAGTGTCCTTGATTAGTGTTACCCCGAGATATTTTATATTATTTGTGCCTATTGTTAAAGGTGATATTTCTCTTAATTCTCTCTCAGCTCCTTCGTGTATGAGAATATTACTGATAATTTTGAGTTGATCTTGTATCCTGCCACATCACTGAAGGTATTGATCAGTTCTCTGGTAGGGTTTTGGGGGTCACTTATATACACTATTATGGGTCACTAATGTACACTATTATATCATCTTCAAATAATGAAAGTTTGACTTCTTTTCTAATTTGAATCCCGTTGATCTTATTTTGTCTTATTGCTATTGCTAGAACTTCAAGAACTGTGTTGAAGAGACATGGGGAGAGTAGACATCCTTGTCCTGTTCTTGATTTTAGTGGAATCATTTTGAGTTTCTCTCCATTTAATTTGATGTTATCTGTCTGTCAGCTTGCTATATGTTGATTTTATTATATTAAGATATGATCATTGTATCCCTAATCTCTTCAAGACCTTTATCATAAGGGGTGTTGAAGTTTGTCAAATGCTTTTTCAGCATCTAATAAAATGATCATATGTTTTTTTTTTCAGTTTATTTTCTGATGGATTACACTGATAGATTTTCATATGTTGAACCAGCACTGCATCTCTGGGATGAAGCCTACTTGATCAAGATGGATGATCTTTTTGAAGTGTTCTTGGATTCAATTTGCCAGTATTTTATTGAGAATTTTTGCATTCATTTTCATGAGTGAGATTGGTCTGTAATTCTCTTTCTTGGTTGAGTCTTTGTGTGGTTTTGGTATCAGGGTAACTGTAGCCTCATAAAAAGAGTGTGGCAATGACCATTCTGTTTCTATTATGTGGAATAATTGGAGGAGTATAAGTATTAGCTCTTCCTGAAAGTTCTGGTAGATTTCTGTACTAAAACCATCTGGCCCTGGGCTTTTTGTGATTGGGAGGTTTCTGATGACAGCTTCTATTTCCTTGAGGCTTATAGGTTTATTTAAATTGCTCACCTGGTCTTGATTTAATTATGGTATATGGTATATATCTTAAAAAAAGCCCATTTCTTTTAAATTTTCCAATTTTGTTGATTACATGTTTTTGTTATAAGACTTAATGATTCTCTGAAAATTCTTAGTGTCTATTGTTATGTCCTCCTTTTCATATCTGATTTTGTTAATTTGGATTTTTTCTCTCTGTCTTTTGATTAGTTTGGATAAGGGTTTGTCAATCTTGTTGATTTTCTTAAAGAACCAGCTCTTTGTTTCATTGATTCTTTGTATTGTTTTCTGTGTTTCTATTTTGTTGATTTCAGGTCTAAATTTACATATTTCCTATCTTCTTATCCTCCTTGGTAAGTCTGCATATATATATATATATATATATATATATTCTTTCAGATGTTCTGTTATGCCACTAATGTGAGCTTTCTTAATTTTCTTTATTTTGGCACTTAGAGGTATGATCTTTCCTCTTAGCACTGCTAACATAGTGTCCCATAGGTTTGAATATGTTGTACCTTCATTTTTGTTGAATTCAAGAAAGACTTTAATTTCTTTATTTCTCTCTTGACCAGGGGTCGTTCAGTAGTTGACTGTTCATTTTCCATAAGTTTGTAGTTTTTTGGGGAGTAGTATTGTTGTTGTATTCTAATTTTACTCCATGGTGATCTGGTAGGACACAGGAGCTACTCCATTTTTTTTTTGTATCTGTGGATGTTTGCTTTGTTTTTTTATATTAATGTATTTTATTGATTTGATTAAAATATTATGTATAATTATTATTTTAATTTTTTATCTATTTATTTTTTTTAGTTGTTGAAAAAAATTTCCACTTTCTCCCCATTTCCCATTTCCCTCCCCCTCCTCCCACACATTGTCCCCTCCCCCTCTTCCCCTCCCTCCACTCCACTCCCTCTCCCTCTTGAGAAAGAAGAGCAGTCCAGATTCCCTGCCCTGCGGGAAGTCCAAGGTCCTCCCACTTCTATCCAGGACCAGGAAGGTGAGCATCCAAACTGCCTAGGCTCCCACAAAGCCAGTTCATGTATTAGGATCGAAACCTAGTAACATTGTCCTTGGCTTCTCATCAGCCTTCATTACCGAGTATGTGGTCAATTTTAGAGAAGGTTCCATGAGGTGCTGAGAAGAAGGTATATTCTTTTGTGTTTGGGTGGAATGTTCTATAGGTGTCTGTTAAGTCCATGTGATTCATTACATCTGTTAGTTCTCTTATTTCTATGTTAAGTTTCTGTCTGATTGACCTGTCCATTGGTGAGATAGGAATGTTGAAATCTCCTATTAGTGTTTGTAGTTTGATATGCGATTTAAGTTTCAGTAATGTTTCTTTTACACATGTTGGTGCTCTTGAATTAGCAGCATTGATATTCAGGACTGATACTTCATATTGATGAAATGTTCCCATTATGAGTATAAAGTATCCTTCTCCATCTCTTCTTTTTAATTTAGTTTGAAATTAATTTTTTGGTATTAGGATAGTTACACCTGCTTGTTTCTTACATCTATTTGATTGGAAACCTTTTTCCCAATGCTTTACACTGAGGTAGTCTCTGTTTTTGAGGTTGAGGTGTATTTCTTGTAAACAGAATAATGCTTAACCCTCTTTTCATATCCATTCTCTCAGCCTGTGTCTTTTCATAGGTGAATTGAGTCCAGTGATATTAAGCAATATTAATGACCAATGTGGTTAACTCCGGTTATTTTTCGGTAGTAGTGTTTGTATGTTTTCCTTCATCGGATTATGCTGGTGGGGTGTAATCAGATGTCTGTGATATCATGGGTGTTATTAGCTTCTTTGGGTTGAAACAGCAAAAGAAAGGAAAGAAGCAAGGAAGGAAGGAAGGAGAAAATAAGGAGGAAAAAAGTAGTAGTAGTGTGAAGAAGGACGCTAAAAAGAAATTCCACACTAGCTAAGAACAGAGTATAATTTAAGTTTATTTATTTAGGGATAGACTAACAGATAACAGTTCTCTGCCTAAACGAGGAACAGCAACTAAATTCTTCAGCCAGAAAAGAGGCTGGATGTGTGCTTTACATCAGCATATGTAGAATAAGAGGCTACACCCAATTGGGCAGGCAGCTTAAAGGCTACTTGAGGTAGGAATTCCTACAGCACCTTCAGTTTTTGTTTAAATAGTTTGATTTGATTTTTCTATAACTGCCTTACATATAGAATTGTGTGGTATACCTGTATATACTTTATAACAAGAAAAAAAAAACTGTTTCATTTTTTTAGAGACATATGCTGGACCACTATCTGTCTTTATTTGTGCAGGCTATACGCATGATGGTTGTGAGTTCTAATAAATATTTGATTACTGAATTAGCCTTTTCTGAGCTTAAAGCAGTTTTCCACTGAAAACCTCTCAGTGGTGTTGTGTACATGTTTTAAATTTCCAAATTCTGTAAAGCCAAACACATCCATCTGCCAGATTTCATTCCTTTGAATACCCTTTGGGTATACTGCTGGTAGAAATTCCTACAGTAGCAGCAGTAGCAGCAGTAGTAGCAGCAGCAGCAGAAGCAGAAGCATCAGCAGCAACAGGAGGAGGGGAGGAGGAGGAGGAGGAGGAGGAGGAGGAGGAGGAGGAGGAGGAGGAAGTTGTTATATGTAATACTCTTCAACATTGAACCCATGCTATGAAAGTCATTTTAATTCAGAACAGTCTATCAAATAGTGCTTATTAAGCAAAGTCTAGAGAGACAAATTGACATTCTAAAGACAAGATATTTTCTTTCACATGCTTTTCTCATCCTAATCACAATCTGAATATGGTTTGATATTTTGTAGGTTCAAGGGATAGAATTTTTATTTCTATTTCTCGTGATATCATTATAATTCCTTTATAAGTCCATAGTTGTAACAAATGTTTAGATTTTTGAATAATAAGCTACCATATTTAGTACACCCAAAAACAGATAGAGAAATTACTACCAATGGCCATCTTTTCCCCTTTTAGCACATATATATTATAAAAAATAGAAGAAAGAAAATCCACTGATTCTACTTTCATTGTCCCTTGCTTGAGACTTACAATTGAACATGGAGCCCCCCAAATACTGTGCATCATAGCATTGCTTGTGCAGAGAATATAAATTTCCCTAATTATGGGACCATGGGAGCTATTAGTGTGCCACTAAGCCCAGCCTATAACATTCAGGAAAAGACTGGCTATGCAATTTCTTTCTGAATGTGATTTCTCTTGATTCTTTTCAATTTGGATGTGTGAAAGTGTGAGGCAACTGAAGCAGTTGGAGAGGGAGAATATGTCTAGGATGATAACACATTTAAAAATACCATCCTGAAATGCTCTGAGATCTCTAGCTATGGATGTTAAATATAGTTCCATCTCCAGGAGAGGAGTGTGCCAGTGGGGTTTAGATAAAACTTCCCCAGTGCTAGGTAGAGATGATTCACTGGAGGGGAGGCAGCCTGGGATGTGCCATTTCAGCACTTTCTTAAAGCCATTAAATTCAGTCCATTTCATATCATAGCTTGCTCAAAGAAATGAGAAGCAAGATATTGGTTTTAAATTTTTACCATGAGGTTATAATTAATTATTTCTAATGTGCTTTATTCATCAAAAGACTTCCTAGGTAATGATTCTTACTGTTAATTAAAAATACAACAACAACAATAACAACAACAAAAATAAAAGGACCTGGTATCATTTCATGCTGCACATATGTTGGTTAGAATGTTGTCTCTATGTGTTGTTTTTTAATTTTTCTTCATTGGGTTTGTGCTTGTGTGTATGAAAAAATTTTAAATATATGGCATTAAACATATTATGAACATTCTAAACAATGAAACACTAACAGGGTCACAAGAAGGAAAGTTTTTTTATTCTACTCCATTTCTGTTTCTTTTTCTGTTGAGTTAGATGCAAACAAAATTCAAATAAACAACTCCCCTTCAGAATTAAAATCAGGCATTTGAACTTGTTGGTGAAGCTTCAAGGGAAGCACCAGTTTAGCTCTTGCTCACTGTATATTTATTCTGCTGAGTTTTATTGCATTTTATGGACTTCATATTGCTAAGTTGATTCTCCAACCAAGGCTTTTTAAAATATTCAGTGCTGAGCTAACTATACAAACTTGCCATCTGTATCTCTTAGGAAGCAAGAATTTTAAATTTAGTTGACTCATATTGCCGTTCTTATTTTCAGCCTAACATCTCCTGTAGTTTTCCTGCTACAGATCCCTAAATATAGAGGACTTTGGTAGGTAGACTAAGCTGACTTGTTAGCATCAATGAGAAACAGAAATTTTGAACTCTAACTTCACTTAGTGGTAGGAATTTTGCATTACACACTCATCTTTTCCTCTTCTTCATTCTACTTCCCAGGAACATGTCAGACTGCTACGCAAAATATTGTCACTCCACCTATAAGGGACAGTCATTATGCTGGGACTAATAATAGATATGGTGTGTGATTTTATCAGGTGTGTTATTTCATCTGTGTATGGAATACTAATTCATTCAGCAACTTCATGCCAGAACTTTAGTAGTCAGCTATCCCTCTGAAAATGGTTTATTTTTTTTTTTGGGGGGGGGAGGCTCTAACTCTTCCTCTAAGCATAAAGTAAAGATGTCTATTCCTTCCAATTTTTATTTCCTAAGGTTTTGAAAATAATGTCATTTTCTTTCGTTTCATTTATCATCTTTTTGATTGTATATGTTTATATACTTCTATCCTGTTAAGAAATATTTAACAAGCTTTGTCTCAATAGCCTGCCTGCAGCAAGCAAGGTAGGTGCTTTGTTTATGAGCTACCCAACAAGCACAGAGATCTGATCTAGGCACCAGGAGAGCCATCACTGTGGTGAGTGAGTTTCTGACCTGTTGCAGCAGCCCGGACACGGAACTCGGACGTTTCTTTTCCCCCCTCTACTTCCTGGTCTTCCTGCAGAGGCTATACTCCCCGGACACTGCCTCTCTCTTCCTATTCCACCCAACTTGCATCCAAAACCCTCCGCCTGCCTCCCTCCCCTCTTCGGGCACATAAGATCACCCAGCTCAGCCTGTTTGGGTACTGGGGCCTAATCTTGAGGGCAACCGGGAGAGCAGGAATTTCTTTGTCTCAATAGCCTGCCTGCAGCAAGCAAGGTAGGCACTTTGTTTGCAGGCTACCCAACCAGCAAGGAGATCTGATTTCGGCACAAGGAGAGCCATCACTGGGGAGTGCCATCACTGGGAAGGTACATCAGTCAGCAAGGAGACTTGATCCTGTATAAGAAGATCCATAGGGGAGCATTCAGAGGAAGAGATGGGCAGGCACCAATGTCAGAATTCAATCAACAATCGGAAAAAAACATGAAACCACCAGAACCCAGTTACCTCACAACAGGAGGACATGAACACCTTAATCAAGAAGAAGTAGAAAAAAAATTGACTTTATGAAAGTGATAGATGCCTTTAAACAGCATGTAAAAAATGTCCATATAGAAACAGATGAGAAGTATAACAGAAAGTTTGAAGAACTGAATAAATCAGTGAATGATACCTTAGAAAACCAAGGAAAAACAATCAAACAGATAAGGGAAACAGTTCAAGACTTGAAAACTGAATTGGAGGCAAGGAAGAAAACAAAAAAAGAGGGCCGGATGGACATGGAAAATCTAGGTAAATGAATAGAGACTACAGAAACAAGCATAACCAGAAGAATACAAGAGATAGAAGAAAGAATCTCAGATTCTGAAAATACCATAGCGAAAATAAATGCACTGATCAAAGAAAACAGCAAGTCCAGCAAACTCTCATCACAAAACATTCAGGAAATATGGGATACAATAAAAAGACCAAACCTAAGAATAAAAGGAATAAAAGAAGGAGACGAAGTGCAGCTCAACGGTCCAGAAAATATATTTAATAAAATTATAGAAGAAAACTTTTCCAACCTAAAGACAGATATATCTATGAAGGTTCAAGAAGCACACAGAACACCGAATAGGCTGGATCAAAAAAAAAATCCCCTTGCCATATAATAATCAAAACACAAAGCATACAGAATAAAGAAAGAATATTAAGAGCTGCAAAGGAAAAAGGTCTAGTTACTTATAAAAGTAAACCTATCAGAGTTACACCTGACTTCTCTATGGAAACCATGAAAGCCAGAAGGTCCTAGATAGAGGTACTCCAGGAACTAAGAGACCATTGATGCAAACCCAGACAACTATACCCAGCCAAGCTTTCATTCACTATAAATGGAGAAAACAAAATTTTTCAGGATAAAAACAAATTTAAACAATGCATAGCCACAAACCCAGCCTTACAGAAAGTAATAGAAGGAAAATCACAACCCAAGGAGTCCAACAATGACCACAATAACTCAGACATGTAGAGATCCTTCACCAGCACAACTCAAAGAAGGGAAACACACAAACTCTACTACTAAAAAAGTGACCGGAGTTAACAACCACTGTTCATTAATATCATTTGATGTCAATAGGCTCAACTCACCTATAAAAAGGCACAGGCTAAAAGATTGGATACAAAAACAGGATCCAACATTCTGCTGTTTACAAGAAACACACCTCAACCACAAAGACAGGCACATACTCAGAGTAAAGGGCTGGGAAAAGCTTTATCAAGCAAACGAACCTAAGAAACAAGCAGGTGTGGCCATACTAATTTCTACAAAAGTTGACTTCAAACTAAAATCAATCAGAAGAGATAGAGAGGGACATTTTATACTCATAACAGGAATAATTCATCAGGATGAAGTCTCAATCCTGAATATCTATGTCCCTAATATAAAAGCACCCACTTATATAAAAGAAATATTACTAAAACTCAAGGCAGTCATCAAACCACACACACTAATAGTAGGAGACTTCAACACTACTCTCTCACCAATGGACAGGTCAATCAGACAGAAACCTAACAGAGAAATAAAAGGATTAATGGAGGTAATGAGTAATGAATCAAATGGACTTAACAGACATCAATAGAACATTCCACCCAAATACTCAAGTCCAAATGGATCAAAGACCTCAATATCAATCTGAACACACTGAACATGATAAAAGAGAAAGTGGGAAGTACCCTACAACATATGGGCACAGGAGATCACTTCCAATGTATAACCCCAGCAACACAGACATAAAGGGCAACATTGAAAAAATGGGACCTACTGAAACGGAGAAGCTTCTGTAAGGAAAAGGACACTGTCACTAAGACAAAAAGGCAACCTATTCACAAGGAGAAGATATTCACCAACCCCACAACAGACAAAGTTCTGATCTCCAAAATATATAAAGACGTCAAGAAACTAGACTTTAAAATCCTAATAACCAGATTATAAAATGGGGCACTGAACTGAACAGATTATTCTCAATAGAAGAAGTTCAAATGGCCAAAAGACACTTAAGGTCATGCTCAACGTCCTCGGGTATCAGGAAAATGCAAATCAAAACAACTTTGAGATACCATCTTACACCTTTCAGAATGGCTAAAATCAAAAACACCAATGATAGCCTTGGCTGGAGAGGTTGTGGAGGAAGGGGTACTATCATCCATTGCTTGTGGGAATGCAAACTTGTGCAACCACTTTGGAAATCAGTGTGGTGGTTTCTCAGGGAAATTCGGGATCAACCTACCCCTGGACCCAGCAATACCACTCTTGGGAATTATATACCCAAGAGATGCCCTATTGTAGTAATATGGGTGGCAGGGCTGCGTCCCCAACACCCCAGCTGCCTGCTCGGCTAGCTTTACCCGAAATAACAACACACAAACTGTATTCATTTAATCACTGCTTGGCCCTTCAGCTCAAGCCCTTACAGGCTAAATCTCACATCCCGTTCAACCCATCTCTAATAATCTGTGAGCACCGGTCTTACCGGGAAAGATTCAGCATGTCTAACCTGGCGGCTTGCTCCGTCGCTTGTGTCTGCCCGGGAGCGAGGCATGGTGTCTCTCTGAGGCATCTGCTCCCGAGAGTAGAGCTGTGGAGTCTGAGCTCACTTCCTCTTCCTCCCAGCGTTCTGTTCTGTTTACTCCTCCCACCTATCTTCTAACCAATGAGGACCAAGCAGTTTCTTTTTATTTAACCAATGACCTTCCTCCATCACCCTATCATGTGACAAAAGCATTTGTTCAACTATGTTCATATCAACATTATTTGTAATAGCCAGAACCTGGAAATAACCTAGATGTCCTTCAATGGAAGAATGGATGAAGAAAGTGTGGAATATGTACACATTAGAGTACTATTCTGCGGTAAAAAACAATGACTTCTCGAATTTTGCATGCAAATGGATGGAAATAGAAAACACTATACTGAGTGAGGTTACCCGGACCCAAAAATATGAACATGGGATGTACTCACTCATAATTGGTTTCTAGCCATAAATAAAGGTCACTGACTATATAATTTGTGATCCGTAAGAAGCTAAATAAGAAGGTGAACCTATGGAAAAACATATAGTTATCCTCCTGGATATGGGAAGTAGACTACATTTCCAGGCAAAATATTGGGATCTTGGGGGTGGGGTGGGATGGAGGTAAGGGGAGATGGGGGGAGAAAAGTGAGAAGGGGAGGATGTGGGGAACTTGGGGAAATGGGATAATTGGGATAAAGGAAGGGTGGATAGAGGAGCAGGGAAGCACATATCTTAATTAAGGAAGACTAGAGGGGCTCCCAGGTGCCCAGGGAGATGTCCCCAGTTAGTTCCTTGGGCAGCTAAGGATAGGGAACCTGAAATGATCCTATCCTATAGCCATACTGATGAATATCTTGCTTATCACCATAGAACCTTCATCTGGCGATGGATGGAGATAGAAACAGAGACCCACACTGGAGCACTGGACTGAGCTCCCAAGGTCCCAATGAGGAGCAGAAGTAGGGAGACCATGTGCAAGGAAGTCAGGACCGTGAGGGGTGCACCCACCCACCGAGATAGTGGGACTGATCTATTGGGATCTCACCAAGGCCATCTGGACTGTGACTGAAAAAGCATGGGATAAAACCGGACTCTTTGAACATGGTGGACAATGAGGGCTGATGAGAAGCGAAGGACAATGGCACTTGGTTTTCGTCCCTACTTCATGTTCTGGCTTTGTGGGAGCCTAACAAGTTTTGATGTTCACCTTCCTAGACCTGGATGGAGGGGGGAGGACCTTGGACTTTCCACAGGGCAGGGAACCCTGACTGCTCTTTGGACTGGAGAGGGAGAGGGAGAGGGAGAGGAGTGGTTGGAGGGGGATGCAAATGGGAGGCTGGGAGGAGGCAGAATTTTTTTTTCAATAAATAAATAAATGAATAAAAAGAAATATTTAACAAAGCAATATGAACTAAAAGAAAAAAAGCTATGGAAAATTTCTTCCTTAATTTTAGACAAATTTCTTTTTATACTTGCTTTTAAATTCAAATGTTTGGGGTTAATGAGATGGATCACCAGTTCAAAGCTCTTACCCTGAAAGATTTATTACCAGAGTAAATCTTTACACTAGACATTATAAGTTATAACAAATACTTTAACTCAAGTGATAAGGAAGAGAGGGGGGAAAAAGACAGTAAATTGAAGGGGAAAAGAGAGTGTGAGTTTGAGCTAGAACACTTTGAATTTGCCCAGAGTTTTAGAGCTGTGTCCACAGGGTATCATCCATCCCTGGGATAAGCTTCACTCTCCATGTTTTTTTTTTATTATTATTCCAAAGCCTCATAATATGCCAGAATCCCCTGTTTTCTTTACCTTACTTCTAGAGAAATTAATTGCTCCAAAGAAAGGAAGAAAAAATACTGATAAGAAAATTTCTATTCCATTAACTTTGATTAATTCTGGTGTTTGGGTAATTGGTCCATCTTCATTCTAGATGTTCTGGTTGCTTGCTTTTGATCTTGGCAATGTTAAATTTCCTTGAAAATGATAATAATCTATATAGCCTTTAGTGTAATATTTGTTAGCACTAAGTAGACATAATATCTCTTCCCTGGATTCTCAGTGATGAAGAACCAGGGATCAAATTGCGATAATAAAGAAATGAGAATCATTTTCTTTCATATACTTTCTGTGAATCATTTTCTTTTCTTTCTCTTTGTTTTTTTTTTTTTTTTTGGCTATTCCTATTTGGAATGAATGGATACTAAAATATCATTTCAAAAAGATATTCCTATAGTTATCAACTGAGAATTATATCATGCTTTAATTTCAGTTGCACAAAAATATAAGCAAATTCTTGAAAAAGAAAACTGACCTTAAAATCAAGAGGCAAATTTCTTTTGTTGCCCATGAACCAAGTGTATGACCTTGGACAAGGCGCTTATTCTATTCTTACAACTTCTCACATGTAAGCTGGTATTGACTTTTCAATGGATGAATCAAAAAAAATCTGAATTTTGTAATAAAGTTTTTAAAATATCTTCACCTACTGATAAAGATTTTGAGCTTTCAGAGAGACAACTCTGGCCATTAGTTTATATTAAAGATTATTGTTTCATTTAAGAAAGAATTTCCTCACTTGTATTCAGTTCTTTGTTCTTAGGACCTGTAACTCAGCAGGTACCCACCAAAAAAAAATTTGCAGGGACACATTTACATTTTTTACAAAATAAAGTTTTCTTTAAGAGTGTTAGTATTTCTCACTATCAATATTGTTCTTGTTTGTCAACCATAACTAGATGGGAAGACATGAATGAGCTGTCTTTGCCTACATCTCATTGCAGAAAGTATTCAATAACATAGGGACTCATAACCATTATAACTGCTGAGAATAATAAACTACAAGAATTCAGTCACAGGTAGAATACCCATACTAAGTCTCCTGCTAAGAACTGGAGGACATCTTGGAAGAGAAAGAAGAAAAAATATATAAGAGCTGAAGAACAGGTGGGGTGGTATTAATTCTGTCTTCTGAATATGACATGATCAGTGTTCATATGAAAGCAATGAACTTTGATTACTTCCACATCCTGTCATCTAGAGGTTCCCATATCCCTATCTGTAACAGAGGAGCTACTTGTATTTGAGGATGCTATGTATGGTAGAATTACTTTTCTGTGAGGAGTAACTACTGGTATATGAAGAAAAGTCCAGTGAAGAATCACCACAATTATTAGTTCATATATAATTAGCACTGATCAGACTGAGTAGGTTAAAAAAAATAAAGGAATACTTGAAGCCAGAAAAGAGATATGCTGGAATAGAAAACAAAAGGATATATATCATTAAGAAACATTGTGTGTATCTATAAAATTTTCAAACAAGTTTTTTTTTTTTTTATTTTTTGTTATTTGAAAGGATTTCAGTGTTATCACCTAAAAGATCATTTCATCTCCTAATACTCTAAACTCAGGTCTTTTTAGTATTCACTGTTTCTCATTGATTGTAGAATATAAACTACAAATATAATAATTATAATAATGCAAAACAATCTACTAGTATTGTAGTAAGACAAATCATTACTTTCTATGAATATATACATCTGAAATAGTTAATGATGCATATTTTGAAACTCTGTAAGATATAACTGTGACTATAATTTATTGAAATTAAAACTTTCTACATTTTTTATTATCTTAGTAATGACAATGTTATTTATGATTTTTAAAAGTAGTTCTATTTATGAATATTAAAATTGATTATATTTAAGTATTAAAAATTTGTTCATTTATTTGTTCATTTGTTCATTTTTACTTTCTCTATTAGAGTGCTAGTTAAAGTATTCTTTGCAAAGACAGACCGTAGAAAGCCAAGAATCAATTCTTAACTATACAATACAGTACTCACTAACTCTATCTTTCTCAATTTTAAAATAACAATATCAATCAGCATAAACTGAGTTATTACATAAAATTATTTTAAAATTGTGCACAAATAATATACAATGTTTGTTGTGATTATAAGTATGATTTTATAAGTAAGGTAATTAATTTTCAAAAGAGAAATTTATCTTTTTCAATCTCTAGGCCTCAAAATTTGAATATCTGCAATACCCTCTTCACTTCCACTACATTCCATAAAGAGCTATGCTTGGTTTCTTTCCTTCATTTCCACTGGGAAGAGGGGAGGTCTAGAACCCAATCAAGCAACCTCATTTAGCTGATGGTAAAGGACCTTTGACCTAGATTCTAGTAAGCAGTTAAAGGTTTGCTTAGTGGCATACTTAGAGATTTCACTAAGTAGTTTAGTAGCTATGAAGTCTTGTTATAGATACCTTCTATACCATGAAATACCAGAGATTTTTTTCACTCGATGAAATTTTCTTAAGTTTACAAATACGTAATTACCTCAATGTGAAGTTAACTAATCCATTACATTATAAATCACACTCTTCAAAACTTTCATGTTTGGTGTCATAAAAGTTTTTGAATTCATAATATAATTATATTATTTCTCCTATTTTCCCCTTCCAAACCCTCCAGTATTAGCCTCCTTGTTCACTTTCAAATTCATGGCCTCTTGTAGCATGATTAATAAAAGCCCAAAGACAAATATTAAGGCTCAACCTTAAGGTCAGAAAAGAAAAACAGCCAGACACTGCATCTTCACTGTACCTCAGTTCAAAACGATGATCTAGCCTCCCAGAATCTTCAAAATGAGACTGAGAGTTGCCTGCTCGCATTACAGTCCTCTGAGTGCTGGGATTAAAACTGTGCACCACTGCTGTCTGGTTTCTATGGAAAATTTGTGTGCCTACTGGGATTAAAGATGTGTGTCACTACTGCCTGGTCTGTAAGGCTGTCCAGGGCAGCTGTTTTACACTCTGATTTTCAAACAAGCTTTATTTATCAAAATACAAATGAAATATCCCTGCAGCCTCTTTTTTCATTTCTGGTTATGTTCATTCATGTATATGAATATTATCCTTATATTTTTCTCAATTAAATCTCTTCAGTCTCTATAAAGCTAATCTATGCATGTTTTAGGGCTAATCATTTAGTATTGAACAGCCAATTGATGTGTTCCTTCCTGGAAAGATCTTTACTACCACTCTCAGCATTCTTTATTTGCCTAGTAGTTCTTTTTGTAGGGTTGAAGCCTTGTTGTATGAGCCTGCTTGTCCGTTCCCAGCTGCTCAGCCCTGAAAAAATCACACAGCAATCATATTATTTGCAATACTGTTAGGCCAATAGCTTAATCATATTTCTGCCTACCTCATATCTTAAATTAACCCATCTCCATTAATCTGGGCATAACCATGAGTCTATGGCTTGCTGACATCTGTCTTTGGTGGGACTACATGGCTTCTCCTGCCTCTGTCTTTATCCAGGATTCAGTTTAGTTTTCCCTGCTTAGGTCTACTCTGTGCCATAATAGGCCAAGGAAGATTCTTTATTCATTAACCAATGAAAGCAACACATATGCAGAAGGACTGCCAATACCATTTTCCCTTTTCCTGTTTAATAAAAAGGAAGGTTTTAACTTTAACACAGTAAAATTACAAATGACAAAACAGCTATCAAGCAAGAATTACAGTTACAATATATATTGTATATATATATATATATATATATATATATATATATATATATATAATCTTTTATCATAAATAAAGAAAACTATAACTACTAATTATATATTCTTCAACTCCATCAAAGACTCCAGAAGGATATAATATTACCTAAGTAAATAGGAAGTGCATTTTAAGCAACTTCCAAAACTCTAGAATTGACAGAGATATCTCACTGCCTGGACAGTTACCCAAAGTTCTTCTGTATCATTGAGTTATCCAATCTTCAGCCGACAGGCCCATAGTATCCAACAGACTTTTCTATGAAGGAGGGAACTTCAAAGACAGTTCCATCTATATTGGCACTTTGTCAGTAACTTTGTTCTGTGTCCTGCGGAATCTAGCGACTCTTTCATGTAGCAGAAACCCCAAAGGACCATGTTGCCTGTAGGCAAGTTTAACAGTCATTTCTCTGTGGATCTTGCAGGTCCAGTTCATATAGCATAACATCAAACAGTCCAGGCAAGCAGTTTCTTTCCCAAATGATTAACAGAGCCTCTTTGTTGCTCATCTTCCTCTTGAAGTAATTGGTGCTGTTAAGAGCAGATGTATCTCATGTCATGAAAAGTCCTAATTTCTTTAAATATTTTAAATGCCATATGCTGAATGTCTCTGAAAGATTTGAAGAATACCTATCTAACTGAAAAATATCTCTGTACATCTAGAAAACCTAACTATAAACTTGATTATTACAGATGACTCTCTATTAACCTATATTTCTTAATTTTGCATTATATTTCTAAATAAGAAGCACACACATAATATTTTAATCAGGAGCAGAAATATAACAAATTTGAGCTAAAATTTGTATCAACAAACCAAAATGTACACCAATGCAAATCTCTGTAGCATATCCATCTTTAAATGTAAACAATCATTTATAAACAATATTTGGGAATTTGGCTGTAGTTCTATCCAAACTGCTTCCTGCTTTTTGTTGGGTGAAGAGATTTTTGAGGTTGTTCATGGTGATCTTTTGGGGGGTCTTATTTCATCAAACCACATTCATTTGGAAGGATTCCACAGACTTTCATCTTCTGTAAAAACAAATACAGAACCTCTTTTCCAAAACAACAAATTCTTACACACAAACTTTGGAATCAAGATTCTTTTAAAATATGTAGGTTTGCTTAGCTTAGCAGCCAATACAATAAAATGTCTCTTTGTACTTTCCTCCTTCACAGTTAAAAATTTCAAAGAAAACACAATAATATACATAATCTATACTCAATGTGTATTTTCCATCTTTATGTGGCTTATTTTTATTCATTCTTTTAATCTAAGACAGTCTGTAACCTATGTCTTTAAAGGCTTTGTTTTATTTTTTTAAAAGATTTATTTCTTTTTATTACTCTCTATGCTCTTTTTCTTCTCTCTCTCAAGCCTATGTACATTTTTAAACACACTGTCTCATTTAGATATCTTTTTTGTCTGAATCTCTCATTATTGAGTATCTGTAATCTTTTCTGAACATGACAGCTTTTAAAATGCTAAGTGCTTCTTAAAAACCTAAGTGGCAGTACTGCTAAGGCAAACACAGCCCTGCCTACTTGCTCCATCCAGTCATGGCAGAAGTACACTGCCCAGTTCCAGGTAAAAAGAAGGTCTATGTTGCATCATAAAACAGTTTGTAACAAGCTGCTCACAAATCCCATTTAAATGCTTGGCTTCCTGAAAAAGCCAGCATTCATGCTCACAGCATGGCCTAGGAAGCTGCTGTTTTGAAACCACACAGGCTACTCTTGAATCAGAAAGACCTCTCTTAAAGAAACCATGCCTTGTTTGCTTCTAGTAAACAGAGTCCATCAGAGAAAATGCTGTTTTAGCCATGCTTAAATCTGTTCTTTTGTGTCTAGTATTCCTTTTTCAGCTTTCTCAGGTTTTATATGGATATAGTCAACCAGGTTGGTGCATCAAATTATTGCATGAGCCTGCTTGTTCATTCCCAGCTGCTCAGCCCAGAAATAATCACACAGAAATCATATTATTTGCAATACTGTTTGGCTAATAGCTTAAGTATATTTCTGGCTAACTCATATCTTGATCCTCTCCACAAGGCTATGGTTTATTGGCGTCTGTCTTTTGTCAGGGCTACATGGCTTCTGACGACACCTTTTTTCCCCAGCTGCAAGTTTAGTTTTCGCTGGCTAGCTCTACTCTACCCTATCACAGGCCAAGGAAGATCCTTTATTCATTAACCAATAAAAGCAGCACATATACAGAAGGACCTCCTATAACACCTTGTGAGTGTTCCCCTGTCCTCTTTAGCATGCCTAATGTTGCTGCTCCTTGTTTAAATCATACTTAGGCAATCATGCTGGTGAGACTTTATAAATATAGTTTCTGATGCTATTGGAATGAACAATCTCACAGAAAATGCCTTGATCCTTTGGATCTTACAGTCTTTCTACCCACCCATATTCCACAATTTTCATTAAGTCTTAGGTGTGGGATTATTTTTGAGTTGTATCCTTTGACACTGTTCTCCACAGCTCTGAATTTTAACAGGATGATTTTCTGTAATGGTCTCTGTCTCTTGCAAAGAGAATTTTACTTGATGAGGAGTGAATAATATACTTATTTTTGTGTATAAGAACAAGGGTTGAGAATAAAGGTAGGATTATACTGGTTTAGTGAAATGATGGTATGTACTATTATGTACTATTCTAAAATCTATGACTTTAAAAACCCTGGGAAGTTGGTTATGTTTCTATTACAGATCATATTTTCCATTTTGTTGAGGATGTCTTAAGTTCAATTAAAGAGCTTTTAGTTACCACCAAGGTATGTATATCACCTCTGTTCCCTTAAGGTTAAAATACCATAAGCATTATTGATATGACTCATAAGTATCAGAGATCTCTAGGACTGTTGGTTGCTTCTATCCTTTGGAAGTTTGTATAGTACCTTCTGGTACCACAAAAGTTAGTTCAGAGAGGAGTCATACAAATCAATGCAAGCTCAGTAACCTCTGGGCCTTTTGTCTGAAGTACATATTATTTTCTCAATAAGGATGTAACTTCCACATCTTGGGGTGAAGATAGAGTAATACCAATAAACTATATGTTTTGAGAGTTTCTTGAACAACATTGACCAACAACAATTTAAAAGAGGGTTCATATGCCTGCACTGTAACTTTGTAAAGTTGTTCTTTGATTCTCAGAGTATGCATTGTCAGTCAAGATGAAAATTTATATTTAAAACTATATATTTAAACACAGAGTTGTGTGTTATAGATTTTTGATAAATAATCAGTAGTATGATTCCTTATGACTTAATCAAACATTTATAATATCACTTAACAGTCCTTCCTTTATTCTGCATTTATCCCCCTTTCCCTTCCCACAAGAGCCCCTCTTTTTACCATTTCCTCAATCAAATCACCTTCCCTTGTTTTCTTTAAAACTTTTATTTTGCCAAACATTAAATCCAAGGCTATGCTCTATTTTGTTAAATTGTAATCATTAGAAAGAAATGTTTTTATTTTCACAGTTGTATATAAATCAATACTCTGAAAACAGAATCCAATTTCATTAAATTGTTTTCTATTCATGCTACAGAGTAGCTACCTATGAAAATATGGCTCTAATTTCAGATACAGTGTTGTTTTATTCTATTGCTCTGATTATCTATATGTCAATACCTTACATTGTTCAATAGAAATACTTAGGATAGAATATTTTAAAATTTCAGCTTTGCTTTGCCTTAAACCATCTGATATTTGAAAGTTGTCACTTATCTTCCAAAGACAAAAGTCTTCCAGGTTTCTTCCTCCTGTTGACTTAAATACATGAATCAGATCTTCTGAGTAAATTGGGAGCATGTGAAGGAGAGGGTTGAATGGAGATGAGAGGAAGAGATGGGAGAAGAATAAATGTATAGCACAAGAAAAACAACATAAAAAGAAAAATGTTTTCTAGCACTTTAATACTTTTAAATGTACATATAGTTGTTCTATGTATAGTCATGTATCTTCTTTTGACTAATGTCCCACACTATAAAGCAAAATGAGAATTATATATGTTCTAGAACTTGCTTATTGTTACTGGTTGTGTGATTATAAATATTGATTAGTATTAGTATATTGTTTCATCATACTTATTAAATTTTCAATCTTAATGTGTTTATTTGTGCATAGTCTATCATTTATAAATTAGAAAATATTGAAATCTTTTGTGGTAATTAAAGATGTGTTTATTTTACTTTTCAAGTTTATGTATATTGATTCATATACTTTAAAGTTATGTTAATAAATGTACACAATTCTCTTCTTATAGTTTTTATCACTTTTCACTACAAATATACTAATTCCTCATAACTTGTTAAATAAACTTTTGATATTTTTTTTAATTTGGGGGATGAGGTATTTTTGTGTAGTAAATAACATTCTACATGAAATAAAAATTATTTATTTTACTTAAAATTAGCTTTCTTATATGGATATAACATATCAATTTATATATATATATATATATAACTTATATCAATTTATATATATTTCTTATATTGATATAAACTTAGTTTGGAACAGTTCAACATTGTAGATATGTCATATCCCTTTACTGTAATTCTTGTTTTATTTTAAGTAATCATAATATTCACATGAAACCATAGAACAGGTCCCAGAAAATCAATGGCACAGAAAATTCATCTTATTGGCCACACTGTGTGAGACTGCTGTTCAGTATCACAACCAAGCTGACAATACTAAGCCATCATGGTCAGAACATTTCCATTAAAATGGGGATTCCTTATTTTTACTTAATCATCATGTGTCCATTTTGTCAATGTGCCCTGACTTCCTCCATCACTGGTGGCACTGGTGTGTTCTTAAATGGTATGGATTTACATTTAATCAATGGTATGTAACAGTATGTATCTGTGAGGAACTAGCTCTTCTAACTTCCCATAGTACTATGGATATTAAACCAATTTTTTCATGCATTGATTCTTATTTTCCTCTCATTTCCTAACAATGCCTCATGTTTGTAATGTATCACAATATTGTCAGATTACCCATTGAAAGACATCTGGACTGTTTCAGTTTGGGGAAATTATAAACAAACATCTCTCAAAATTGCATGCATAGATTTTAATTCTCTGTAACAAATGGCCAGAAGGGTAATTTCGGAATGTACGGTAATTACAAGATTAGCTCTTGAAATGATTAAAACTGATTTTAAGTTAGACTGTACCATCTTTTAGTCCTATCAACAATGTAATAAGTGACTCTCTTTATCATCTATCAGATGTGGAATGGTATTTTAAAAACATTTCAGCCATTCTAATATGTAGAAAGGTGATATATTATTGTGATTTAAGTTAGAGTTTCCTAAGAACTCTATGCAGTTGATCTAATGCAGTTGATCAGCTTTTCTAGTGGCTGTTTGAAATTCATGATTTTAATGAAATTTATCTGCATGGTTTCTGTTCATTTTCTAATTGTGTGAGAGAGTGTGTGTGTGTGTTTACAGGTTCTTAAACCCCTGTTAGAGGTGGGGTTTTCAATTCTGCTTCCTGTCAAATATTTTGCAGAATAAAGTGGTTTTATTTTATGTCCCAATTGTCAACCCATTTGTTTTATTTCTTGTGATTTTTTTAAAAGTCTAAATAAGAACTTTGAGAGTACTACTAATGCCTGCAAAAATGGTCCTTTCATGTTTGGTTCCTCACTGACATTTGCACTTTACACTTAAACCCAGTGGGTGATTTTATTCATGTGCAAAGTTAGAGTCCTGGTTAAAGCTTGTTTGCCACTTCTCTGTGAATATCTATCTGCTCTAGCATTATTTGATGAGATCACTATCTTTCTTACAATGACATAATTTCTCTTTCCTCAAAATCAGTATGATTCTGTGGTTCTTTCTAGATCATCTGTTTTTTTCTTGTAGAATTATAGGCTTATGGGGAAAGTCAGTTTTCTTTCTTTTCAATAAATATGTACTTCACAGTTAAGAATAAACCAAAAGCCGGGCGGTGGTGGCGCACGCCTTTAATCCCAGCACTTGGGAGGCAGAGGCAGGCGGATCTCTGTGAGTTCGAGACCAGCCTGGTCTACAAGAGCTAGTTCCAGGACAGGCTCCAAAACCACAGAGAAACCCTGTCTCGAAAAACCAAAAAAAAAAAAAAAAAAAAAAAAAGAATAAACCAAAAAAGAGACCATAATGCAAGAATTCGCAAAATCACCTAAAGTCAGACAAATCCTCTAAAGTTATGCTATGGCTTAAGAAAATAATTCAGTTATTTTTAATTATTTCTACTGACATATTGCTTATATTTTCGTATTATATTTCCAAAGACTTGAAGCCAAAGGAAAAAATGATTTTCAACTATGTTTGTATACAACAAAAATAGCAGAGGCTTTTATAAAGTGTTAATTTATTAAGTCCAACAAAATCATTCAGACTTTGATTATTACTATCTTCATAAACTGATACAAGATTTAAATAAATTCATTTTTTTTCTCACATTCTAAATGTAAATAAGATGCCTGGCTGTAAACCTAAAGACTCAAAATACGCATTTAGGGATAAAGAGTAATTAAGGCTGATTTTACTTAAATTACAACGATCATAGCTACATCTTGAAAATAAGCCCAAAGCAATTCTACCACCACATGTCTTTGTGAAGCTCTCTTAAGCATTGTGTTGCTGAACTGGGGCAGTACTTTTCTAATTGCTGACAGACATACATTAGTGGTTAGTGTTCCTTATCCTAAAGATATTCAAGCATATTTTAAGCCACTAATGGGTATGTTATTATTCATATAGTTTAACAACGTTGCCATCAATATTTGAAAAAAATCTTTATCATGTGCTTATGAGTCAATGCCATGTTTTATTGCTCAGACACCCATAAAATAGTGTAGGATTGAATATGAGAAGGAAAGGAAAGCATCTCATTTCTTCTGGTGATAGGACCTAAAATTAATAATCCTTGACATTATCTTAGCTTTAATTAAATTAGAAAATGTCAAAAGAAGAAACACATACAAACTTATGTGTGTTTAAGCTTTGCTATTTTTTCCTTCTGGAAAGATATACAGTTCCAGTGCTGTATGTTGAACTGTAGACTGGTAGGAAAATAATACCGTATCTGCTCATTACTTCATTCCTAAAATGGGAAAAAATGTTAGTTGTCTTCTCTCAATAGAAATTCTCAGTAGTAAAAGGTAAAAGGAATATCTTTTTTTGCTGTTGTTTTCTTGAGACAGGGTTTCTCTGTAGCTTTTCTTTTTCTTTCTTTCTTTTTTTTTCTTTCTTTCTTTCTTTTTTTTTTTTTTTTTGGATTTTCGAGACAGGGTTTACCTGTGGCTTTGGAGCCTGTCCTGGAACTAGCTCTGTAGATCAGGCTGGTCGCGAACTCACAGAGATACGCCTGCCTTTGCTTCCCAAGTGCTGGGATTAAAGGTGTGCGCCACCACTGCCGGGCTCTGTGGCTTTTGAGCCTGTCCTAGAACTAGCTTTTGTAGACCAGGCTGGCCTCAAACTCACAGAGATCTACCCACTTCTTCCTCCTGAGTGTTGGATTAAAGGTGTGTGCCAACACCGCCCAGACAGGAATATGTTTCTTAAACTTAGAATTTAACTATAATATCATCACTCTGCAACTTTCTACTCAATAGCCTAGAGAAAGAAGACTTAGTTACTTTTCACTCAGGAGTCTGACCTGTGGATAGATGGGGTCTTAGTATGAGCATTCTCTAAAGATTATATTTTAACAAGTGTACTAACCTTTTGGAAGAAATTTTGTATTTTTTTGGCATGAAATTCTGAAAACTGTTCAAATCCAATGTTTTAATGGCTTTTGCACCCTTACATTAGTCAGAATTTATTAACCAAGAATCTGTGATGCAAGCCTTCTTTGTTTGTTTGTTTTGAAAAAGGGAGTCTGAACTGTGTGTAGTTCTAGCTGTTCTGGAGCTTGGTCTGTATGCCAGGTTGGCCTTGAACTCTCACGTACAAGTCTGCTTCCGTGTCCTGGGTGCTGGGATTAAAGGCATTCACCACCACCACCACCACCACCAGGAATACTTGGTGTTCATTATACTTTCTGGAAAATATTGTACTATTTTGCTATCACGGAACAGCATAGGTCAAGAAAGTGTGTGTGAGAGAGAAAGAGAGTTTTCCATTCACAACAGATTCCAAGCTTCTACAACTGAAATCCAGTATTGAAACAAAAATTTCTCTAATGTCCGCCATGTTCAAAGAGTCCAGTTTCATCCCATGCTTATTTAGTCCCAGTCCCGCTGGCCTTGGTGAGCTCCCAATAGATCAGTTCCACTGTCACAGTGGGTGGGTGCACCCCTCGTGGTTCTGACGTCCTTGCTCATGGTCTCCCTCCTGCTCCTCATTTGGATCTTAAGAGCTCAGTCCGGTGCTCCAATTTTGGTCTGTGTCTCTATCTTGATCCATCGCCAGATGAAGGTTCTAAGGTGATATGCAAGATATTCATCAGTATGGCTATAGGATAGGGTCATTTCAGGTTCCCTCTCCTCAGTTGCCCAAGGTACTATCTGGGGACATCTCCCTGGACACCTGAGAGCCCCTCTAGAGTCAAGTCTCTTGCCGAACTGGCTTTGTGGGAGCCTAGCCTGTTTGCATGCTCACCTTCCTGGACCTGGATAGAAGTGGGAAGACCTTGGTCTTCCAGCAGGGCAGGGAATCTGGACTGCTCTTCATTCTCGTGAGGGAGGGGAAATGGAGTGGGGAGGAGGGGGAGAGGGGGAGGGGAGTGGGAGGAGGGAGCGATGTGTGGGAGGAGGGGGAGGGAAATAGGAAACGGGGAGGAGGCGGAAATTTTTTTTCAACAACTAAAAAAATATAAACTAAAAAAGAAAAAAATCTCTAATGGATAATATTTTAAACTATATGGAATGATTTTAAATATTATTTCTTTATAAACGCTTGAGTCTATTATTTGAAATTCTCATGTATGTAAACAATAAATCTTGATCAAATCTATTCCCACCTCTCTCTTCTTCAACTCCTGCCAGTATATCCATCACACCTCTTTTCCATCATCATATCATCCTTTTGCATTTATTTGTTGATTAATTTATTAATCCTGTTAGTAGTGCTCATATGAGCATGGGTGTGGTGTGTTCCAATGGGGTGGGAGAATGTACCAGTGGCCCTGTTAAAGAAAAGCAACTCTTCCTCCTCCAAGAGCTGTTAATTGTCAATAGCCCTAAAATAGGTTTGTGGCCTCGAAAGCCCCTCCACCACCCTTGCTTGCATTCTTAATCAATTTGCTTTTGAGGAGGTTTTGTGTACGTAATACTGCTGCTGTGGGATTATGTGTGCAGTAATCATTTCATGTCAAAATGTCAGCATAGTCCCACACTCCTCCTCATGCCCCAGTTCTTACATTCTTTTTACTCATCTTTCTTGATGCTTTTTGAGCTATGGCAACAGACTGTGTTGTTTTGTGTGTCTCTGGAGCCTCTTTGACCTTAAATC
This sequence comes from Microtus pennsylvanicus, assembly GCF_037038515.1. NCBI lineage: Eukaryota > Metazoa > Chordata > Mammalia > Rodentia > Cricetidae > Microtus > Microtus pennsylvanicus. Next base: position 108,096,228 of record NC_134586.1, on the reverse strand, counting down.
ATGGGGAAGTAACCTATATCTGGTATTGAGAATCACAATTCAATAACTTATGTTTTCTGGGAACAATATTAATAATGTGGAAAACTTCTGTTCAAGCTCCTTTAAATTTTAGTTAGCTTACAAACTAATGGAGTTTCATAAGGTGTTTTCATATTTCTTTAGGTTTTTGAATGCACTTGTACTCCTCATTTCCCCACTCTACTGTCTTACTTTCTTTCTTTTCTTTCTTTCTTTCTTTTTTTTTTTTAAATTCTTCTTAACTTTATTAACAGGGATGGAAGTGGGGGCAGAGAGGTTAGGTTGGAATATTTTTATTTTATTTTATTACTTTAAAAATAACACCAATCCAAATTTCCACTCTCTCCCCTCCTCCTACTCCCTCCACACACCCTACCACCCTATTCCCATCCAATCCTGAGAGGGCAAGGCACCCTACCCTGTGGAAAGTCCAAGGCACTCCCTGCTATATCTAGGTTGAGGAAGGCATATATCCAAAGAGAATGAGATCCCCAAAAGCCAGTACATGCAGTAGAGACAAATCCCAGTGCCACTGTCTGTGGCCCCTCAGTCTACCCCAACTGTCAACCACATTCAGAGGGACTAGTTTGATCCCATGCTCATTTATTTCCAGTCCAGTTAGAGTTGGTCATCTCCCATTAGCTCAGGCAAACTATCTCAGTGGGTGAATCCCCTCATGTCTTGACTTTCTTGCTCATATTCTCACTCCTTCCACTCTTCAACTAGATCTTGGGAACTGAGTCCAGTGCTCCCATGTGGGTCCCTGCCTCTGTTTCCAACTGTTGTTGGACAAACATTCTATGCTGGTATTTAAGAGAATTATCAGTCTAACTACAGGGCAAGGCCAGTTGAGTTACCCTCTCTTTTGCTTGGGGTCTTAGCTGGGGTCATCTTTGTGAATTCTTGGATTTCTAGAGCCAGGTTTCTTGCTAACCCAATAATGGATGCCCCCCTTAATCAAGATATCTCTTTCCTTGCTTTCATATCTGTCTTTACTCCATTTCAACTATCCCATTCCCTCAAGTTCTTCTCAACCCTCCCCTTCTCCACTTGTTTCTGCCCCCTTCGTCCCCATGCTCCCAAATTTTGTCAGGCGATCTTGTCTGTTTCCAATTTCCAGAGTCTATATGTGTTTTTCTTTGGGTTCACTTTATTAGTTAGCTTCTCTAGGATCATGAACTATAGGCTCAATGTCTTTTGCTTATGGCTAATATCCACTTATGTGTGAGTATATACCATATTCATTTTTTTAGGGGGGTCGGGTTACCTCACTCAAGATAGTGCTTTCTAATTCAATACATTTGCATATAAAATTCAAGATGTTGTTGTTTTTTACTGCTGAGTAGTACTCTAATGTGTAAATGGGCCACACTTTCTTTATTCATTCTTCAATTGATGAGCATCTAGGTTGTTTCTAGGTTCTGACTATGACAAATAATGCTGCTATGAACATAGTTGAACAAATGCTTTTGTAGTATAATTGAGAATTTTGGGGGTGTATTCCCAGAGTGGTATGGCTGGATCCTGAGGTAGGTTGACTCCCGGTTTCCTGAGAAACCACCACACTGATTTCCAAAGTGGTTGCACAAGTTTGCATTCCTACCAGCAATTGATGAGTGTTCTCTTTACTCCACATTCTCTCTAGCATAAGCTATCATTGCTGTTTTTGATCTTAGCCATTCTAACAGGTGTAAGATGGTATCTCAGAGTTGTTTTGATTTGTATTTTCCAATAGCTAAGGAAGTTGAACATGTCCTTAAGTAACTTTTGACCATTTGAAATTCTTCTGTTGATATTTCTCTGTTTAATTCAGTACACCATTTTTAATTGGGTTATTTAAAATTTTAATGTCTAATTGCTTGAGATCTTTATATATTTTGGAGATCAGACCTTTGTCTGGTGTAGGGTTGATGAAGATTTTTTCCCATTCAGTAGTCTGCCTTTTTTTGGTTTGACTGTGTCCTTTGCTTTACAGAAGCTTCTCAGTTTCAAGAGGTTCCATTTATTTATTGTTGCTCTTATTGTTGGTGTTAATGGAGTTATATTTAGAAAGTGGTGTTCTGTGCCCATGCATTGGAGGCTACTTCACACTTTCTCTTCTGTCAGGTTCAGTGTGGTCAAATTTATATTGAGGTCTTTAATCCATTTGGACTTTAGTTTTGTGCATGGCAATAGATATGGATCTAATTTCATTCTTCTACAGGTTGACATCCAGTTATGCCAACACCATTTGTTGAAGATACTTTCTTTTATCCATTCTAAAATCTTAGCTTCTTTGTTAAAAAGCAGATGTTCATAGGTGTGTGAATTAATATTGGGGTCTTCAATTCGATTCCATTGGTCAACATCTCTGTTTTTAAACCCATACCAAGCTGTTTTCATTACTGTAGCTCTGTAATAGAGGTTGTTGTTAGGGAAGGTAATGCCTCCGGAAGTTCCTTTATTGTTAGGATTGTTTTGGTTATCCTGGGTTTTTTGTTTTTCCATCTGATGTTATTTTTCTTTCAAGGTCTGTGAAGAACTGTGTTGGGATTTTGATGGGCATTGCATTGAATCTATTAGTTGCTTTTGGTAGAATTGCCATTTTTACTGTGTTAATCTTACCAATCCAAGAGCATGGGATATCTGTCCATTTTTTGGTGTCATCTTCAATTTTTTTCTTCAAAGACTGAAAATTATTGTCAAATAGGTCTTTCACTTTCTTGGTTATTATTACCCCAAGATATATTATTTGTGGCTATTGTGAAAGGTAATGTTTCTCTGATTTCCCTCTCAGCTTCTTTATCCTTTGTGTATAGGAGGGCTACTGATTTTTGTGTTGATCATGTAACCTGCCATGTCACCGAAGGTATTTATCAGCTGAAGGAGTTTTCTGGTAGAGTTTTTGAGGTCAACTATGTATACTATCAAATCATCTGCAAATAACGAAAGTTTGACTTTTTCCTTTCCAATTTGAATTCCCTTGATCTCCTTATCTTGTCTCATTGCTATTGTTAAAATTTCAAGAACTATGTTAAAGAGATATGGAGAGAGTAGATAACCTTGTCTTCGTCTTGATTTCAGTGGAATCACTTTGAGTTTCTCTCCATTTAATTTGATGTTAGCTGTTAGCTTGCTGTATATTGCTTTTATTATATTTAGATATGATCCTTGTATCCCTATTTTTTTATCCAAAACCTTTATTATGAAGGGGTGTTGAATTTTGTCAAATGCATTTTCAACATCTAATGAAATGATCACGTTTGTTTTTTCTTTCAGTTTATTTATCTGATGGATTATATTGATAGATTTTCATATGTTAAACCAGCCCTGAATCTCTGGGATGAAGCCTACTTCATCATAATGGATGATTTTTCTTGGATTTAGTTTGCCAGTATTTTATTGAGAATTTTTGAATCCATGTTCATGAATGTGACTGGTCTGTAATTCTCTTTCTTGATTGAGTCTTTGTGTGGTTTTGGTATCAGGGTAACTATAGCCTCATAAAAAGTGTTTGCCATTGACCATTCTGTTTCTATTATGTGAAACAATTGGAGGAGTATAGGTATTAGCTCTTACTGAAAGTTCTGGTAGAATTCTGCACTAAAACCATCTGGCCCTGGGCTTTTTGTGATTGGGAGGTTTCTGACAACAGCTTCTATTTCCTTGCGGCTTATAGGTATATTTAAATTGCTCACCTGGTCTTGATTTAATTATGGTATATGGCATATATCTTAAAAAAAAGCCCATATCTTTTACATTTTCCAATTTTGTTGATTACTGGTTTTTGTTATAAGACCTAATGATTCTCTGAAATTTCTGTGTCTATTGTTATGTCCTCCTTTTCATTTTTGATTTTGTTAATTGGGATTTTCTCTCTCTGCCTTTTGAGTAGTTTGGATAAGGGTTTGTCAATCTTGTTGATTTTCTCAAGGGACCAGCTCTTTGTTTTATTTTTTATTTTTTTTTTCAAGACAGGGTTTCTCCATAGCTTCTTGTAGACCAGACTGGCCTCAAACTCACAGAGATCTGCCTGTCTCTGCCTCCCGAGTGCTGGGATTAAAGGCGTGCGCCACCACCACCCGGCTTCAGCTCTTTGTTTAATTGACTTTTTGTATTGTTTTCTGTGTTTCTACTTTGTTGATTTCAGATCTCAATTTACATATTTCCCGCCTTCTTATCATCCTTTTTGAGTCAGCTTTTTCTTCTTCTTCTTTTTTTTATAGCTTTCAGATGTGCTGTTATGTCACTAATGTGAGCTTTCTTAATTTTCTTTATTTGGGCACTTAGTTCTATGAACTTTCCTCCTAGCAAGGCTTTTATAGTGTTACATAGGTTTTGGTATTTTGTGCCTTCATTTTTGTTGAATTCAAGGACAACTTTAATTTCTTTCTTTATTTCTTCCTTGACACAGGGGTGGTTCAGTAGTTGGCTGTTCAGTTTCCATGAGTTTGTAGGCTTTCTGGGAGTAATATTATTGTTATATTCTAACTGTACTCCATGGTGATCTGATTAGACACGAGGTTTACTCCATTTTTTTTTTTTTTGTATCTGTGGATGTTTGGTTTGTATGTGGTCATTTTAGAGAAGGTTCCATGAGGTGTTTGGGTGGAATGTTCTATAGATGTCTGTTAAGTCCATTTGATTCATTATATCTGTTAGTTCTCTTATATCTCTGTTAAGTTTCTGTCTGGTTAACCTGTTCTTTGGTAAGAGATGAGTGTTGAAATCTCTGAATTTTAATTTTTTGGTTTAATGTACAAGTTAAGTTTTAGTAATTATTATTATTTTTTTTACACATGGGTGCTCTTGTATTAGCGGCATAGATATGCATAATTGAGATTTCATCCTGATGACTTGTTCCTGTTAGGAGTATAAAGTGTCCTTGTCCATCTCTTCTGTTGTATTTTAGTTTGAAATCAATTTTGTTAGGCATTAGAATAGCCCCACCTACCTGTTTCTTAGGTCAATTTGATTGGAAAACAATTTCCCAACCCTTTACTCTGATGTATTGTCTGTGTTTGAAGTTGAAGTGTGCTTCTTGTAAACAGTAGAATGCTTGTTCCTGTTTTTGTATCCATTCTCTCAGCAGAATGCTGGTTCCCATTTTTGTATCCATTCTCTCAGCCTGTGTCTTTTAATAGGTTAATTGAGTCCATAGATATTACATGATATTAATGATGAGTGGTTGTTAACTCCAATTATTTTTTGGTTGTAATGTTTGTGTGTTTCTTTTCTTTGGGTTGTATTGGTTGAGGGTTATCAGATATTTGTGTTTTTGTGGTTGTTGTTAGTTTCCTTGTGTTGAGGCTTTCCTTCTAGTACTTTTGTAAGCCTGGGTTTGTGGATACATATTATTTAAATCTATTTTTGTCGTGGACTATTTTGTTTCTCCATTGATAATGAACGAAAGCTTTGCATCCCTGGTCTCTTAGTGTCTGCAGCACATCTTTCCAAGACCTTCTGGCTTTCATGGTTTCCATTGAGATGACAGGTATAATTCTGATAGGGTTACCTTTATATGTTACTTGACCTTTTTCTTTGCAGCTCTTAATATTCGGTATGTTTTGTGTTTTGATTATTATATGGTGAGGGGATTTTTTTGATCCAGCCTAATTAGATGATCTGTAAGGTTCTTGTACCTTCATAGGGATATTCTTCTTTAGGTTGGGAAAGTTTTCTTCTAAAATTTTGCTGAATATATTTTTTTGTGCCTTTGAGCTAGAGTTCTTCTCTTTTTTCTACCCCTATCATTCTTAGGTTTGGTCTTTTTATGATGTAACAGATTTTCTTAATGTTTTCTATTAAGAATTTGTTGGATTTAATGTTTATTTGACCAGTGAGTCTATTTCCTCTATAATATCTTCAGCGCCTGAGATTCTTTCTTCTATCTCTTGTATTCTGTAGGTTATTCTTGTCTCTGTAGTTCCTGTTCATTTCCATATTCAGCTTTCCCTCAGTTTATGTTTTCTTTATTACCTCTATTTCGGTCTTCAAGTCTTGAACTGTTTTCTTCATCTGTTTGATTGCATTTTCTTGGTTTTCTTGGGTATCTTTAAGGGATTTATTAATTTCTTCTAACTTCCTTTGTCTTCTTTTCCATTTTTTAAAGGGAGTTTTCACTCCCTTTTTAAAGGACTCCATCATTTTCAGAAAGTTATGTTTAAAGTCATTTTCTTCAATTCTTCTGGGTTAGAATGATCAATTCTTCCTGTTGTGTGTCTGCTGGTTTCTGGTGTAACCATGTTGCTTTTTAGGATGTTGGAGGAATTCTTACATTGGTGCCTATCCATGTCTTCCTTCAAATGAGGCTTGCTGTGCAAACATGTTGGTCCAATCCTTGTGGTTGTCTGAGTATTTGGGAGTTTTTCTTGGTCTGCCCTCTTACGTACACTCAGTATTTTAGCAAGCTGTGTTTCAAAGTTCCACAGAGCTTTGGATAGCCTAGCTGTAGGAAAACTCCCTGCTGGCGGGCTAGAAAAGCCTAGGGAGTTAAAGAAGACCCCCTGGGTTTGTCCCACTGGTGAGGTCCCAGAGAGTGGGGCATCTGGCTGTAGGCACTGACTTACCTCTTAGGTCTCCTCAGTACTGGAACATGCTGTGTTTCCTCATATCTTTATTTCTGATTAAACTTTTACTCTCAGTATTCTCTCACAAATTTTTCAAAGCACATATATTTGATTCCTTTCTCTTAGTATGGTTTTGATTAATATTCAAAGCTCATAGTTTCTCAAACAACTTTATCAGGCAAATTTCATTTGGGTAAGTATTCCCTTGGTCCCTCACTTCTTGATCTTAGCTGCTTTTGAACCATTCAGTCCCTGTATTCCCTATCTCTTCTTCGATTTCCCCTATATTATATTATCCTCTTTCCCTAAAAGTACTCCCAACTAATGGTCAATTTCTAATCTTTTAGATTGTCTTGGTTACTCAATATACCATCTTTACTACCTACACTCATTTTCCTGACTGTGTATTCACAATCTCTACATTCATATCTCCTTTATTGTACTATGTTCTATCCCTATGTACTCCCCACCAGTGGTCTGCTTCTACATTGCCTATACATCCCTACCACCCACATGAACCCAATCTCTATTTTAATTTCCCTTATTTTGTACTAACTTGCATCCTAAAATATACACCCCAACCAATGGTATGTTTCTAATCTCCTGGCTTCTACATGTTAAATACACAAAAGAAAAATATTCAAAGCTAAGAACATTATGTGATAGAGAATATGCAGCTAATGTTTTTAGGGGCCTAGATTATTTCACTCAGTACAATTTTTATCAGGTACTTGCATTGGCACCAACTTTTATACTTTTATTTTAATATTTTCATAGCTGAGGAATGTTTTATCATATATATGTGACATAGTTTCATTATATGTTTGTCAGTCAATGGACACCTGCACTATTTCATTTAATAATTAACAACTAAAAATTGCAAACAGAGTAGTAATGACTATAGATCTGCATGTGTCTCTGTTGGAGAATATAAAATGCTTTGTGTATATGTGCAAAAATGGCAGAGCTGAATTATAGAGTACCCGTATTTCTAGCTTTTTGAGACCTCAAGACTGATTTCCACAGTGGCTGAACTAGTTTATATTCCCACTAATAGTGTACAAGTGTTTCCCTCTCACCACATCAACACTAATATTTGTTTTCATTTATATTTCTGATGATGGACATTGTGACTTGGTGAAATGAAATCTGAATAGTGCACACTTTTCAAAGTGTTAGATGTCATTTGTATTTTGTATTTTGAGTAATTACAGCAAAAGAATGGCAAGTTGAATGAGGATGCAGCACACAGAATAGAAGAAAATTTTATCAGCTTTTATTTGATAGAGATTTAATGTCTAGAATATACAACAAACTTAAAAACTAAACAACAAGAAAACAAACAATCCAATTTAATAAGACTATGGAATCAAACAGAAAGTTCTTAAGAAAATTTAAATACTAATTAGCAATCCTATTCTTGAAAATAAATGACAACAATAAATAATAATTTTGGCATTGTCCCACATGTCTTACTGATATGAAGGGAATAAGAATAGCAAGTGGCTGCTGATTAGAAAAACTGTGACATATAGTCCATATTTGGAAACAGAACAAGTAATTTCTCAACTATAGTCATTATACTGGAGATTGGGAGAATATTTTGAGTGAAAAGAAAAATTATTGAGGTACTTAGAAGTATAGTATTTGAAAATAGACATCGAGAAAGAAAACAAATGCTTTATTTGAAAAATAAAGGAAGAAAGAGAGTGGACCTCCCATCAGAAGAATCAATGGTGAAAAAGGTGCTTTTTGAGACCTGTCTTTTCCAGAACCCTTTGAGCCTATAGAAACTCTCTCAACATAAATTCAATAGCAGGAAAATACTTATGTATTAATTGATACAAAAATGCATCCCCAAATATGTGCAGTCTATTTGGCTACTGAATTTTATTTTTAAAGACAATCTAAATTAAACATTGGAAATGAGTGCAAGTAAGTGAGGCAGAGACATGGAGAAGGGAAGCATTACCTGGGGAGTCCTGCTTATCAAGCATAAAATTGGAAAATGATTAAATAGGTAATCTTTTCTTTTATGAGGGACTACTATAAAAATATTAATGTGTTCTAACTGAAAAAGTCATTTGCGTTTTCACACTGGTAGCCTAGTTTAATAGTTTTTTTTTTTCCTGTAAATATATGGAAAGGGATTTTCTCTTAAGTTTGGAGGACTCAGACATATAAGATTGCTGTTTACTTAGACTCTGAGAACTGACTTGTTTTAAGTAAAGTAATGGGATACATAAATAACAGTACATGTAAACGTTTTGATATTTTTAATCCTGACAAACTGAATATCAGTTACTCTTAATCAGTGTAACAATTTTGTTGCTCAGATTTACATAGTCTACTGAACACTTGAGATAAATAACTATCAAACATAAGGTTTATTTCTCCTATAAATTTGGTAGTTAGAATCTTTGTTATCTTGGCCCCATTGCTTTGGATCTGACCTGAGACAATCCAGCCTCATAGGAACCTGAAGCCTAGAAAAACTTTCTACCTCACTAGGTTAAAAGTTATGTGGAAAGTAGCAAGAGATTTTATTTGTTCTTTTGATGACCAATTTCTTGATTTCTTTGTTTATTTTGGAGATCAGCCCTCTGTTCAATGTGTGGTTGGCAAAGATCTTTTCCCGTTCTCTATTCAGCTGTTTTCTTTCTTGTTTACCATGTCCTTTGCTTTACAGAAGATTCTCGTTTTCAGAAGATCCCATTTATTAATTGTCTCTCTCAATCTAAAATAACTGAAAGACACTCAAAGAAATTTTCAACATTCTTAGCCATCAGAGAAATAAAAATCAAAACAATTCTGAGATTCCATCTTAAACCTGTAAAAATGGACAAGATCAAAAACACTGATGACAATTAATGTTGGAGAGGTTGTGGGATAAAGGTAGGAGAGCTTCCATTGCTCTTAGGAGAACAAGCTGGTACAGCCCCTTTGGATGTCAGTATGGTGATTTCTCATAAAATTAGGAAACAACCTGCCTCAAGACCCAGTAATACCACCTTTGGATATATACACAAAGGATGCTCAATTATACAATAAGAACATGTGCTTAACTATGCCCATAGTAGCTTTATTTGTCTTAGTCAGAAACTTAAAACAAACTAAATGCCCCTCAGCTGAAGAAAATATAAGGAAAATATAGTTTATTTACACACTGAAGTATATACAGGAGAATATAATGACATCTTGAAATTTGCAGGCAAATGGATGGATCAAGAAAAGATTATATTGAGTAAGATAACCCAGACCCAGAAAGAAAAATATGTATTCATGCATAAGTGTCTTTTAGACATAAAGCAAAGAAAAACCAGCCTACCATCCACAATCCCAGTGAACTTAGACAACAAAGAGGACCCCAAAAGAGGCATACATAGATCTAATCTACATGGGAAGTAGAAAAGCAAAACATCTCCTGAGTAAATAGGGAGCATTGTGACATGGGAAAAGGTAGAGAGGAGGAGGGAAGAAGGAAGGGAAACAGAGAAAAATATATAGCGCAATAAAAACAAAGAAAAAATTAAAAATGGAGTTATTGAAGATGTTATATTGTGTAAAATTTTACTATGATATAATTTTATTTCTTTTCTATTTTTGAAAGTGTATGTCTTAGTTAGGGCTTTTTATTGCAGTGAAGAAATGCCATGACCATGGCTACTCTTATAAAGATACCATTTTATTGGGGTGGCTTGCTTATAGTTTCAGAGGTTTAGTCCTTTATCATAAGAACAGGGAACATGGTGGCATATAGGCAGATGGAGTGCTGAAGGAGTATCTGAGAGTTGAACATCTTGCAGGCAACAGGAAGTTGACAGAGACACTAGGCAGTATCTTGAGACCACCCTCACAGTGACATATTTCTATCTACAAGGCTATATCCATTCTAAGAAAGCCACACTTCCCAATAATGCCACTCCCTATGAGATAATGGGGATCAGTTACATTTAAACTATCACATTCCACTACCTGGCCCCCATAATCTTCTAATAATATCATAATGCAGAATGCATTTAGTCCAACTTCCAAAGTTCCCATAGTCTGTCACAATGTTTAAAAGTCCAACTTCCAATCTCTTCTGAGATTCATGCAATCTCTTTACTGTAATATCCTATAAAATAAAAGTTAAAAACAGATCACATACTTCCAACATGTAATGGCATAAGATATATATTGCCATTCCAAAATATAGGGAAGGGAGCATAGTGAAAAAATACCAACAAAAACAAAACTGAAAATCAGCTGGACAATCTCCAAACACTGCATTTTCATGTCTGATGACAAACCATTTTTGAGATCTCTAACTCTGTTCAGCTGTGTTGACTGTAACACACTTCTTTCTTTTGGCCTGGTTCCACTCCCTGTTAGCAGCTTTCCAAGGCAAATGTCCTATGACTCTGGCTTTTTTAATATCTTATGTTGACAAGGTTTCTGTCCTGCCCAGTTCCCACAGTCATTAAATCCCAAAGAAATCACACAGAGGTCTACATTAATTATAAAACTGATTGGCCCATTAGCTCAGGATTCTTATTAACTCTTATAGCTTATATTAACCCATTATTCTAGTATATGCTAGCCACATGGTTTATTACCTTTTCCAGCGGGGCAGGCCACATCTTGCTTCTTCTGTGGCGAGCTCACAACTGCAAAAAAATGCTTCCTTCTTCCCAGAATTCTCTTGTTCTCCTTGACTCACCTCTACTTCCTATCTGGTTGCTCTGCCTATACTTCCTACCTGGCTACTGGCCAATCAGTGTTTATTTAAGATATAATTGACAGAGTATTATCATTCTCCCACACCAATCTTGTGAGTTCCAAGGTAATACAGGCTTCATCTTCACAGCTTCACCCAATGGCCTCTCTAGGCCTACATTTAGAGACACCACTGACATATGACTGGCCTTGGTGGCTTTCTTTAGGTGTGAAGGCAAATTTAGCAACGCTTCTCTTCTATCCTTAACTCTAATGCTAGAGCCACATGGCCAAAGCTGCCAAGTTCTGCTACTTGCTAAGGCTGGAATATTGCCCATTGTTGAATGACATCTACGCCGGCTTACTATCCTTCACTGCCTAAACTTGTCTGTGCTGAAACCTGGACTGTAGACCAGGCTGGCCTCAAACTCATTCCTTTATACAAGTTGGTAATTTTGCTGGATGGAAACTTTTCCTTTGGTCATTACTCCCTTTATTCCATTTCCTACTCGGTTTATCTTTTAAAACACAGAACTCATCTTCATTCTACCTTGGTGTTTGTTTCTTCCTCAAATATTTTTCTCTTGCTCAGCTTGCTCTTTTTCATTATATATTTTTATTAGAGTTACCATTAATAACCACAAAACAGAATCTACACTAGACTGTTTTAGGATTTCTTCTTCCAGTATAATTTATCCAGAATTCTTCATTTTAATCTCAGGCAGACATTTTAGACAGGCAAAAATCATCCACTTTCTTCATCAAAATATCACAAGAAATATCTAGGCAACATATAAAAATTTTCTTCTCTGTAATATATTGAACAAGCACCCCTTTCTCCACTCCCAATTAATCAGATCACATTTTGCACCACTATCTTTCATGCTTCTTCTACTATGGGCCATTATGCAGTGCTTAAAGAATTCCACTTCTTTCTAATCCCAAAGTATGAAGATCCAAATTCTCTGAGCAAAAACATGGTCAGGCCTATCACAGTACCTCAATCCCTGGTACCAACTTCTGTCTTAGGTTTCTATTGCTGTAAAGACACACCAGGACCAAGACAGCTCTTATAAGGAAGGCATTTAATTGAGGGGTGGCTTGAAGTTCAAAGGTTGAGACCATTATCATCATGTCAGGGAGTATCACAGTGTACAAGGAGAGATGGAGCTGGCTATATCTTTGCTTGCAGGCAACAAGAAATCACCTATGACACTGAATGAAGCTTAAGCAAGAGATTTCAATGCTCACTTCTATAACAACACACTTCCTCCAACAAGGCCATACCTATACTCACAAAGACACAACTCCTATTAGTGCCACTCTCTTTAGAATTATAGGTGATAATTACATTCATACTGCCATAGTCTCTATAGAGAATCTTAATCACATTATTCAAGTCAAATATTTCTATTTTTATTTTATTGAAAATTGATTCTATTCTCATATCATATATCATGATTATAGTTTCCTTTCCCCTTACTCATACCAATTCTTCCACACCTCCCATGCTGTATGGATCCACTTCCTTTCTGTCTCTCATTTGAAAAGAATAGGTTTCTAAGAGATAACACTGAAAAATAGAAACCTAAATTTAAATTTAGCTTAAAGATTAAGCTAAGACCCTTGTATCAAAGTTGGACACAACAACTCAACAGGAAGGAAAAAAAATCAAGAACAGGCAATAGAATTAGAGACTCACTTGTTCTCACAGTCAGAAGTTACATAAAGATATTAAGCTAATAATTATAATATATCCATAAAGGACCTGGGTTAAATCCATATAGGTTCTCTGAGTGTTGCTTTAGTCTCTGTGAGCTCATCTACATCTTTCTTAGCTGACTTAGAAAGCCTTGTTTTCCCACTTTTCTCCATGTCCTGTGACTTGTATAATCTCTCTGTCTTTTCTTTTACGGGCTTCCTTGAGCTTTGGGCAGAGTAATTTGATGAGACATCCAAGTTAGACTCCCTGTATAATGTCTGTCTGTGTGTCTCTATGATTGTTCCCATCTGATGCTGGACAAAGCCTCTCTGATGATGACTAGACAAATTAGTGATCTATGGAGTATAGCAGAATACCACTAAGAATCTTTTTTTTTCCCAGACAGGTAGTATTTGGTTTTACCCTATATCTCTGAGCTATCTAGTCTCTTATTCTTGGTTATCCAAACAGTGCCAGGTACAGGTCTTTTCCTTTGATGAGGGCCTTAAGTAAAATCAGACATTGACTAACTACTCCCACAAGTTCTGTGGCACCCTTGCCCTAGTAAATTAGGCAGCTAGGAAAGATCATAAATCAAAGGTTTTGTGGCTGGGTTTCTGTTCATATTTCTCTTTCAGTAGTCTGCAGAGTACCTTCTCAAACCACAGAGGCTGGGACATAGGGGTGAAAGCTCCTTGTAGGCACCAGCTCCACTTCTCCATGTTTAGGAAGTTGTGTGGGTGTTGTCCTTGGCAATGGGGCCTGGCTCTCAGTTTATGAAGAGCAATCCTTTATCTTAATAACAGCTTGGGTGGTTTGAGGAATGTACATAGGACCTCCCCCTTGGTCAACAACTTAGTTTACTACAATACAGTCCCACCACTGAAAACCTCATCAGGCTACAAGAGTTGGCCAGTCTCTGAATTCCTCATTACAAAGAGTTCTTATTAACATCATCTTCGTAGATTCTAGGAAGTTTCCATTGGATTAGATTTCCATACCACCCACCAAATATTTTCCAATTCCTGCTGTCTTTCTGTTACTCCACCCATCTCATCCCACCATAAACTTTCCCCCTCCTGTCCCCTCAGTCTGCTTATAATTCCCTTTCTTCCTCCCAGCAAGATTTTGGCATCTCCCCTATATCCATCCTTTTTATCTAACCTCATTGGGTCTATTTGATATGGGATGATTATTATTTACTTAATGGATAAAATATCCACTTCTAAGTAAATACTTACCAAAATTGTCTTTCTAGGTCTAGAATACCTCACTCAGGATTTTTTTTTCTAATTTTATCCATTTGCCTGCAAATTTTATGATGTCATTTTAAACAGCTGAGTAATAATCCATTGTGTAAATGTTCCACATTTTCTTTATCCACTGTTTTGTTGAGGGACATCTGGGTCGTTTCTAGTTTTTATCTATTGTGAATAAGGCCACAATGAACATGGTTGGGCAAATGTCCTTGTTGTAGGATTAAGAGTCCATCTAAGTATGTGCTCAAGAGTGATGCAATTGGATCTTGAGGAAAATCTAGTCCATACTTTCCAGAGAAATGCCACAGTGATTTCCAAAGTGGTTATACAAGTTTGTACCCTGACCAGCAATGAAAGAGAATTCCCCATGTTCCGCATCCTCACCAGCATGAACTGCATTTCTGTTATTGATCTAAGCCATTTTAAGAGGTGTAAGATGGAATCTCAAAGTAGTTTTTATTTGCATTTTCCTAATGGCCAAAGATATTCAGCATTCCATTAAGTGCTTCACAGTCATTTGTAATTCCTCTATTGAGAAGTTTCTGTTTAGATCTGTACCCTCATTTTAATTAATTTCTTTTAGTATCTAGTTTCTTGAGTTCCTTACATATTTTGCATATTAATCATTTTTAAGGTGTGTAGTTGGTAAATATCATTTCCAACTCAGTAGGATGCCCCTTTGTCTAATTGACAGTGTCCTTTGCTTATAGATATTTTTGTACCATTTATTACTTGTTTCCTTTAGTGCCAGCACAGATGGTGTTTTGTTCAGAAAATCGTTTTCTGTGCCTTCTCTGTGGATTGCAAGTTTTTATGAATAATGGCCAGGAAATAAGGTAATAAATGAGGTTAAATTCAAAGTTCTTGTTTTGAAAGGAAAAAAAAAAAAACAGGGAAATGCTGTGGGATAATCTTCTTGTACATTATACAGCTTTGCAACTCATATTAGCTTAATAAAATGCTAATTGGCCCATAGCCAAGCAGGAAGTATAGCCAGAGTGACCAGAGTAGGAGAATTCTGGGAAGAGGAAAGTCAGAGACATATTTGCCACACAGACACAGAGGAATCAAGATGTGAATGCCTTAATGAGAAAAGGCACCAAGCCACATGCCTAAACATAGATAAGAATTATGGGTTAAGATATAAGAACTAGTTAGTAATAAGCCTGAACAAAAGGCCAACCATTTATAATTAATTTAAGCCTCTATGTGTTTATTTGGGACTGAATGACTGTGGGACTGGGCAGGACAGAATCTTCCATATACAGTTAGAATTTTTTTGTCTATGATTATTTTTTCTAAAAAAATATTTTCTGGCCTCTGAATTGTATTTTTTCTCTTTTTTCTATACCTATTATTCTTAGCTTGAGTCTTTACATATTTTTTATTTGGATTTTTTTGTCAGGAATATTTTAGTATTAAAGTCTTCTTTGATTGTTGTATTTATTTTTTCTACAGTATCTTTAATGCCTGAGATTTTCTCTTATGTCTCTTGCATTTTGCTGATGAAGCTTGCCTCTTGTAGTTTCTGTTCTAATTTGTATTTTTTTCACTTCCAGAATTTCTTAATTTGGGGTTTTCCTTATTGGTTCTATTTCCAGGTTCATGTCTTGAATAATTTTATTTATTTCTGTACTCTGTGTTTCTCTGGATTTCTTTAATGGATTTTTTTTATTTCCTCTTTAAAGAACTTTACCATACACATAAGTACTATTTTATCATCTTTTCTTTGGGCTTCAGTAATGTTGGAATATTCGGGGCTTGTTGCAGTAGGAGATGTGGGCTCCAGTGGAAATATATTGCTCTGGCTGTTATTGGTTACATTTTCACTCTGCCCTGTCAGTATCTGTATTTGGAATGATTACAGGTCTATGTGTTTATTTCTGGATTTATCATTTTGGTGGTGGGTATTTTGTTCCTTGATTTCTGTTTTCTCTTTGGATTTTCAGATAATGTGCTGTGTGTTGCCAGTTTGCCTGGTCTGTTAAGTTTGTGTTTTCTCAGGAATTGATTACTGCTGGGGTACTGGGTGAGTTTGGCAAAGAAATGTTGAAGGAGAATTTCTTCATTATCCACTGAGGATGATGTCAGAGAGGAAATGGAAACCACAACTAATTTCCAGTAACAGAGCTGGGGATGAAAGATGGGGGATTGGATTGCAGGAGCATTAGAAGTATGGACCTGCCTTAAGCGTAATTGATGTCCTGGTAGGAACAGCTCTTAGCTTAACAGGGAATGCTGCTGGAGTTTGGGTTTGGAACAAATCAACAAGGGGGTGGGATAAGAAAATTTAGAATGAGGTAGTCTATGATATCCACAGGAGACAGAAGAAGGGGAACAGGCCATGAGGCCACAGGTGTTCTGTTGTGAAGTTGAGGATGATGCTGAGGGATTGTGTTTTAGGAATAGAGAAAAGGGAGAAGGTTTACAATGGGCCTTCTTGATTTTCAGGCAAACATTAGCTGGGATTTTTCAGGATGTGCCTGACAGAGTTGTAGGTTGGGATATTGCTAAAAATCAGGGAGAGGTCTTCAGGAGGTGAGGGTTATATAAGAAAGTAAAAGTTACAATAATCTTTATCATAACTAAGGAAAACTATAACTATAACTCCAAACTGCTTCCTGCTGAATGGGGGCGTCGTTAATTAGATCTTTCATGGTATAACCTGTGTGCTAGTTTCATCTCAGTTGGCAGTTGAACGAAGCAATTTTCTGAAGGTGTTCACAACAACCTTTCATGAGGGCGTGGTCTATCATATCAAATTGGAATAGAAGAAATCCACAGCGTCTGGTCCTCTGTGAAAACAAAAGAAGAATCTCTTTTCCAAAGTATCATATCTTAGACCCAAATTCTGAAATCATAGCCTCATGATATCCGTTCTGGTTCCACTTGGCATCCCATATAATGAAATGTCTCTCTGTACTTAGCTCCTTCACAGTCAAAAATTTTAAAGAAAACACAATGTACATAATCCAGACTCTCTGTGAATTTTCCATTTTTACGTGGCTTATTTTTACTCTATCACTTTACTTTATTCTGTCTCTTTAAAGACTTTACCTTTTTTTTAAACATTAACTTTATTTTCTATATTCTTTTTCTTCACTCTCCCAAGCCTACGTACATTCATCCAACAGTGTGACTCATTTAGTGGTCTGAATCTGTCCTATTGTGAATCTGCAATTTTTTACTGTCCAGGAGCACTTTTGATTTGTGCCTTTGAATCATTAGGCGCTTAAGAATCTAAGCTGTGACATTCCTATGTTAACTCTTTGATTTTTGAGCGTATATCTTTGACCTGGAATAATTCTGTAGACCAGGCTGTCTTTGAACTCTCAGAGATCCGCCTGTCTCTACCTCCCAGGCATTGGGATCAAAGGTGTTTGCTACTACACCTTGAACTCGCAGAGATCTGTTTGTCTCTGCCTTTTAGGCACTGGGATTAAAGGCGTGTGCTAACACACCTTGAAGTCACAGAGATCAATCTCCCTCTGCCTTCCAAGTGTTGGGATTAAAGGTGTGTACTACCATACACAACAACTCTCTTCCTTTGCTTTTTTACTTTAAGAACTTCAACTTTTAGCTTGCATATATTTTTAACACACAGTAAACCATTTAGAAATTTTCTTTGTCTTTTAATCTCTCTTTACTTTATCTCTCTCTATTTTTCTGACCACATGAGTCTTTAATTTACCAAGCAATCTCAGTAGGACTAAAGCCGTGGCTTTGCCGGCTAGATGTAGCCCATTCCTTAGCATTCTGCCATTCCAACCTTGTGGCTGAGGTACTGGCCAGAGCCACATTCAGTGCCACAAGTCTACAGTGTTTCAAGGTCCCTGCCAGCAAGCGAGCTTCAGCAGCATGTGCTTGCAAACCACAGGAACTGCCTGTGTAAAAGAGTCAGAGTTTGCCCTGGCAGGACAGCCCAGAAGCCGGTATTTTTAAATGGCACAGCTTTTTTCCTGCTATGGCTGAAAACAGAAAAGCATGCATTCAGCTTTTCCTCAACACCGTTTGAGTGTTTCGTGGAAGGACCTCTTAATGAGCTGCAGGGTTTTGCAGCTGTGCTTTAAAATGACACAGCGTTTTTTTTGTTGCTGTTGCCGAATCAGGAAATCTCTCTACAGCACGCCACCAACAAACAGCAAAAATCTGTATTAAACTCTTTCTCCATTATTTTTAAGCCTTCTCAGGTTTTTTAAGTGGGTTTAGTCCATCACGTGGGGCTGCAGGGGAGAAGTTAGGTATTCTTTTTTGTCACTAAAGTTGAAACTGGTGGAACAGAGAGAGAATCCTGTAGGCAGCCTATGTTGTAGTGATGAGGTGAGCAGGCCTGCTTTTCATCCCGCCTGGATCCAGCATGGCTAGCTTTACACCCGAAATAACAACACACAAATTGTATTCATTCAAATGTTGCCTGGCCCATTAGCTCGAGCCTCTTACTGGCTAACTCTCACATCTTGGTTAACACATTTCTCTTAATGTGTGTAGCACCATGAGGTTGTGGCTTATGAGGAAGATTCTAACCTACATCCATTTTGGGCTGGAGCTTCATCACATCTGCTGGCTCTGCTTTCTTCCTCCCAGAATTCTGTTCTGTCTTCCCCACCTACCTATGTTCTGACCTATCTGGCCAATCAGTTTTCTTTATTAATTAACCAATGAAAGCAACAGATAGATAGAAGACCCACCTACATCACTATGTGGTTCTTAGGAGATATAAAGTTCATAGCAAATTCTTTACAATATAAAGTGAGAAATATAATAAATTTAGTGTATTCACAATGGTAATCAATAATCATATTAAAATGTCTTAGCAAATAAAATGTGTTATTTTGGGGTTATAAAATATTGGATGGATGATGGTTGAATAATATGATTATTGATTACCATGTTACCCATCTTTATTTTATGAGATTATAAGAATATCATGCCACTTTCTCTTTCTTTGTCTAAACCCTCACATATACCCTTTTTTGTTTTCTTTCAGAGTAATTTTCTTTTTTTATCAATTGTTTTGCTTCAATACATGTATTTGTACACACACATATATTCCAAATAAAACCTGCTTGGTTAACCCTTAACTCATATGTATGTTTTGGTGTTTTAACATTTGATGTGTGCTGTTACCTGGAAAAGCCTATTTTTTCCACTCTCAAAATTCCTTAGTTGCCTGTGGCTCTTTGTATATAAGGCTTTATAGACTCCCCCAGATGCCTTTAGTGTATCTATTGTTGTCTTTATTTGTGTTAGTGTCTTAGTCTGGCTACTACAAATAAGAATGGAGAAAATAAAAGGAAAAAGCAAAGAAATCAGAGTGGGACTAATGATAATATTTGTACCATTATACATAAAGTACAAAATGGGACAAATGTTAAAAGATGGATGTTAGAAGCAGAACAAAAATTATGAGGTTGCTCTTAGTTGGAAGAATACTAAAAAGAGAGAAGCACTGAGATAATTCTTCAAATCGTTCAGAAGCTGTAACTGCAGAGGCCTCCTTGTACTTGGGAAGTCTATATTTTTGGAGAACATAAAAGAAAGACAAAGACTATAGAAAAAGTTAAGAAAATGAAAAGAAATGTAAACTATGAGGGACCCATTTACCTATTGCTTTGACCTTATTTTTTATGTAGAGAATGAAAGCTGTTGAAAACAAGGGCTTAGTAGAGACTAGCTGTGGGACAAGTGTCTCCATTGACTTTTGGATGTAACAGAGTAACTTTGGGTGGGCTTCATAGTATGGGCATTCTACTAACTTCAGAGGAAACTTGACCTAAAGTTGTTGTTGAGATGTGGGCAACATCCCAGTTTCTATGTCGGACAGTTATGGGGACATTAACTACCTGGTGGTAACTGGAAGTTGGGACAGATGTATCCTTTGTTACATTTATCAAGACATTTTTTTGAGGAAAAGTCTCTTTATTCCATTAAATCATTTTAATGGCACAACATCAGTCATAATTATGCTGATAGAATCCACCTGTGATTGAACTTACTGATGACATGGACTGGTAAGGAGAAACTCAGGGAAGACCTGGTAGAGCTTTTTCTATGCTAAGGATCACTAATTCTGTTTATCTTTCAGACTAGGTAACCAACATTTATTTCTAAGAAAGAATGAAAAATTAAAAATAATAACTGGATGATCAAAACCACTACGAGCAGGGAACCAAGAAAATTAAAATATTGAAAATTTAATGAAAAAAAATTGGGGGCATGGTTCAACAAAGGACTTTTGAAAACCTGAAAATCTTTAATACTTATTAAAAACATGAATTTAATAACTGAGACTATTTAAGTGATATGTTAAATCTATCAGAGAGGTGAGCTGAGAAGATGATATCAAAAACCCCTTATTTAATGGTGTATTTGCTTATTTAGGTATCGTTATTTTAAAAAGATTTTTCTTTACTATTTCAGTGTGTATATGAGTGAAAGTTTCTCTCTGTGAGTGTGTGTGTGTGTGTGTGTGTGTGTGTGTGTGTGTGTGTGTTTACAGAAGTTTTAGGAAATCTGAGGTGCCAAATATATGCAAGTGAGACCTACAAATGTTTATGAACTACTTATAATGGGGGCTGAAATGTGAATCCTGGTCTCCAGAAGAGTAACACAAATTTTTAGTCACTGAGTCATTCTTGTTGCCCTTGCTACCTTTCAATTTTTATTAATTTTTATGTAATGGTGTGATTTGACGTTAGAGCTCTGAATATGGTAAAAAAAAAAAAAACACTTTACCACTGAGCTATATCTCCAGTCCTTTTGTTTATTTGTGTTCCTTCAACATCTCCTGATTAGAATATAGTTCAGTGTGATTACTTTGACTCAAGCTCAATTGCCTTTGGAATCAAATAAGGGAAACCCTTCTGAACAGAGCTGTCTGAGAGTTTCAGGAAAGTTGTGTCTAAATAAAAAAGGCTATCTGCTGGGGTAGGAAGCACTTTTTAGAGGCAACCCAGAAACAAAGATGTTGCTAGGGAAAGCAGTGTTGTTTGCCTGCCTACCTCTGCTTTTCATTTTTGAGTGAATCTATTTTATGGTTGTTTCTTCTGCTGATATCCATTGTTGTCCAAACTCAGCTTATTTAGCCTTCTACCACAGGGTGACTATCAGGGACTTTCCAGGAATTTTGCACTTATTCAGCACTAGATTGGGACTTGTAAGGAATATAGCCTTGTGGAGCTGGTTCTCAATCTTTCTTGAATACAGGCAGTTTTGATTGTCCTTCCCAACAAAGTATTATCAGTCATTTTAAAAAATCCCCCTTTGTAATATCTGAAGGGACATTAGTAGGCATGAGTCTGGCAAACTTGACTCCCTCTGCTGTTGTAGTAAGAGCAGCAGGGCTATGTCCCCGGCACCCGCCTGCCCGCATGGCTAGCTTTACCCAAAATAATTACATGGAAACTGTATTCTTTAAAACACTGCCTGACCCATTAGTTTCAGTTTCTTATTGGCTAGCTCTTACATATCGATCTAATCCATTTCTATTAATTTGTGTAGCCCATGAGCTGGTTTACCAGGAATGATCTTAACCTGCGTCTGTCTGGAGTGGAAGAATCATGGCTACTCCCTGACTCAGCTTCTTTCTCCCAGCATTCTGTTCTGTTTACTCTACCCACCTATGTTCTAACCAATAAAATGGACCAAAGCAGTTTCTTTATTAATAAGAAATCACTCCCACATCATTTCCCCTTTTTCTGTTTAAACAAAAAAGAAAGGTTTTAACTTTAACATAGTAAAATTACATATAACAAAACAGTTATCAAGTAAGAATTACAGTTACAATATTTATATCTATTTTATCTTTTATCATAACAATGGAAAACTATAACTATCTATCCATTCTTCAGCTCCATAAAAGACTCCAGAAGGATATAATATTACCTAAGCAAACAAGAAATCCAAACTCTAGAAATGACAGAGACATCTCGCTGCCTGGACAGTCACCCAAAGTTCCTCTCTGCAGTTGGGGCATCAATCTTCGGCCTTCAGGTCCATAGTATCCAGCAGACATTTTCATCAAGCAGGAAATTTCAAAGACAGTTCAGTCACTATATGCTGTGTCCTGTAGAATGTCTCACAGACTCCTTCATGAATCAGGAACCCCAAAAGATCATCTCACCTTTAGGCAAGTTCAGTAGTCCTCTCTCTGTGGGTTCTCTTTGTCCAGTTTATGCAATAGTCCAGGCAAGAGCAGTTTCTTGCCCAAATGGCTATCAAACTCCAGAAGGATCCTCTTCGATGCCCATCTTCTTCTTGAAGTAGATTGGTGCTGCCAGGAGCAGAGTGTCTCATTGTCATGAAAAGTCCTAAGTTATTAAAACATTAAATGCCATATTCTGCAGTCTTTGAAAGATATGAAGCATGTCTATCTAACTGAAATGTATCTCTATATATCTAGAAAATCTAACTAAAATGACTATAAGCTTGACTATTACTGATGATTATCCATTAACCTATATTTCTTAATTATACATTACATTTTTAATGAACTACACAATCACAATACCTTAATCAAGATTAGAAATACATATACATATAACAAAATTGACTGTAAAATCCATACCAATGCAAATTATTCATATCTATATCATATCCCCCTTTAAATGTAAAAGAACACTTATAAACAATATTTTGGGAACATGGCCGCAGTTTTTTCTCTCCAAACTGCTTCCTGCTGAATGGGGGCGTCGTTAATTAGGTCTTTCATGGTATAACCTGTGTGCTAGTTTCATCTCAGTTGGCAGTTGAGCGAAGCAATTTTTTGAAGATGTTCACAGCAACCCTTCAGGAGGGTGTGGTCTACCATACCAAATTGGAATAGAAGAAATCCACAGGGTCTGGTCCTCTGTGAAAACAAAAGAATACCCTTTCCAAAGCATCATATCCTTAGACCCAAATTCTGAAATCATACCCTCATGATATCCCTTCTGGTTACACTTGGCAGCCCATATAATGAAATGTCTCTCTGTACTTAGCTCCTTCACAGTCAAAAATTTTAAAGAAAACACAATGTACATAATCCAGACTCTCTGTGAATTTTCCATTTTTACGTGGCTTATTTTTCTTTATTTCTTTTAATCTCTTAACTATCTGTACTCTGTCTCTTTAAAGACTTTACCCTTTTTTTAAGACATTAACTTTATTCTTTATATTCTTTTTCTTTTCTCTCCCAAGCCTACGTACATTCATCCAACAGTGTCTGAATCTGTTCCATTGTGAATCTGTAACTTTTTTTTTTACTATCCAGGAGCATTTCTTAAAATGTTAAGCAGTTCTTAAAAACTTAAGTTGCACCATGTACAAGTAATACGGTACCACCTGTGTCCTGCCCAGTCAAACCCTTAACTGTGCTGTTTTTACAGTAATTGCGGTAGTTCCTGCCTGAGACCAGCACAGTTCAGCATGGCAGAGCTGAGCCAAGCCATCCTGCCTCAGAGCCATTTGGTGCCCCTGAGCCACACACAGTTCCAGGCACACAGCAGTCCACATTGCCATCAAGCAAGCCATAGCACTTTACTCCAATGCTCCATTCAAAAGCTCTGTCTCCCTCATAAGCCAGATAGAGATTGCAATGGCGGCACAGCCCAGAAAGCCGGCATTTTAAAACAGCCAGTTTTTTCCTGCTGCTGAGTCAGGACAATTTCTTTGCAGCACCCAACTCACAAACAGGAAAAAGTTGTCTTAAATTCTCTCTCTCTCCTTTTTAAGCCCTCTCAGATTTTACATGGAGTTCATTAGCACTTTGGGTGCCACTCTGTTGTAGTAAGTGCGCCGGGGCTATGTCCCCGGCACCGGCCACCCGCGCGGCTAGCTTTACCGGAAATAATTACACGGAAACTGTATTCTTTTAAACACTGCCTGACCCATTAGTTTCAGTTTCTTATTGGCTAGCTCTGACATATCGATCTAACCCATTTCTATTAATCTGTGTAGCCCATGAGCTGGCTTACCAGGAATGATCTTAACCTGCGTCTGTCTGGAGTGGGAGAATCATGGTGACTCCCTGACTCAGCTTCTTTCTCCCAGCATTCTGTTCTGTTTACTCTACCCACCTATGTTCTAACCAATAAAATGGGCCAAGGCAGTTTCTTTATTAATAAGAAATCACTCCCACATCACTCTGCCTTTCTAAAACTATTAGATAACATTCCTAAATCTAGCCATCAAGTTCTTTGAGGACCTTTTACAGATGGTAATGGGTCAGTTGATGAATTACATGGATGGTTGCTTTGTTCCAGGTAGAAGTTGTTCAAAGGTCACATGCCCTTTTAAGAAAACTTGGAAATTGCTCATCAGAGTGTTAAGCAATAGAATGTATGCCCAAAGTATTTACGTGTGCCTACCTTAGCTGTATTTTCTCAAGGCCTACTTTCTACTCATCTATAGAAAATGGATATTATTCATGTTGCAGAATTTGGCAAATTAAGACATGTGCATGTGACAGTTGATACCTTTTCAGGGTCCTTGATGGCCACTGCACAAACACAATGCCACCAAACATGTGATAACTCATTGCTTAAAATGTTTTTTCTATATAGAAATTCCTAAAATTATAAAAACAAATAATGGATTCATATATATTAGTGAAGCAATTCAACAATTTTTTCCCATGGAAAATTGACCATGAAACAGGCATTCCTTATAAATCCATGTTAAATATAAATCCACTTTAATTACACTGTTGTGGAGGCTATGTGTAACTAAAGCCCTTCTTCAGTTTATAAGGAGGAATGGAATAAAGATTTTGCTGCTGATGTTTAGAACTTGGGGACTAGGGCAGCTCAAGCATATCTTTGAATCTTGGCAACAGCAATGAAATTGGGTATTAGGAGAAGAAAAAGAGTCATACCTCAGCAATCACAAGAACATTTCATTTAATTAGAATGAAGTTATAAGATTTATAATTTGAACAACTGTGTGTCCGTTTTTAATAATTACACGAGAATTATTGATATGTATTGTCTGAGTTTTCTCTCGTGTCGGATTCCCACAATCATTAAGTCCCAAATAAATCACACAGAGGTCTACATTAGTTATAAACTGAATGGCCTATTAGCTCAGGCTTCTTATTAACTCTTATAATTTATATTAGCCCATTATTATTGTCTATGTTAGCCATGCCTTTTTTGACAAGGCAGTCACATCTTGCTTGATCTGTGGCAGAGTCACAACTGTCAAAAAGGATTTTTTTTCTTCCCAGAATTCTACTGTCCTTATTGACCCGCCTCTACTTCCTGTCTGGTTGTTCCACCTATACTTCCTGCCTGGCTACTGGCCAATCAGTGTTTATTTAAAATATAATTAACAGAATACAGACCAGAGTCCCATACCAGACATGTTAATGTTTGCAACCTTTTCTGTTCACTATGAGAGTATTAATTGATGGGAAAAGTTAGAGGTCTTGTGAGAGGAATTAGGCATGTTGCCAAAAGATCCTGAGATTCAGTGCATAAATAAAGGAGATTTGATTTTTGATGCAGCTAAAATTGCTGAAGACATCCTAGACCAATTTAGTAATGCCATTTCATCCTTTACTCATTTGTTAGGAAGTATTGTAACCATAGGAGCACATATATGGCTAGGTACATACATACCTATACATGCCTATGATTAGTAAGTTAATTGTGAACTCTCAATAGAAAGTTGACTCAGAGGTACATTGTGTCTAGCTACACACTCTCCCATAACATTTACAAACAGAGAATGGTAGTCAAAGATGGGTAAAATCTTTTTTCCTTCAGTCAATCGATGATAGGACACAATTGGAGGAATGTGTGAAGCAATGACAGAATAGTCTGGAAGGTTAAGAAAGACAATCAAAGACAGGCACAGTCATCTGTCCTGTGGCAGAAGTGCAGGCATTATTAAAATAATTTAAAAACAGGAAATTATGAGGGGTCACCATTTTTGATCTCTTCCATCTTGAGTAAAGTTCAGAGAGTTCAAACATATTCTTTTTCCTCAGTAATGAACAACAGATTGTGATGTGAGAGTTCCCTCTGTATGCTATGTATATGTTTTATTACTATTGGTTAGTAAATAAGTTGCTTCGATCAATGGATTAGTAAAGTAAAGCCAGCCGGGAAATGCCAACTAAGCTATTGAGTGAAATTAGGTGCAGTCAAGGAGATGCCATATGGCTGCTGAGGAAGAAAAATGTCAGCCACCAGCCATAACCTTACAGGTAAGCCACAGGCTCATGGCCATTCACAGATTGACAGAAATGGGTTAATTTAGATGTAAGATTTAAATATTGGCCAAATGGTTTTGTAATTATAGTGTCTGTGTGAGTATCCACATCCTGGTAGCTGGGAAATGAATGAGCAGTCTCTGCCTACAAAATGGCATACCAATGTAGGGCACCTGCATCCACATAAGACCTGAGAGAGTTTGGGAAGAAATTCTAGACACACACACAAAAAAAAAAAAACAGAGCTTACTGCAGGTTTTTTGGTAGCAACATTTTTTTGGGGGGATAGGCTGTTTGCTGTTGGTGAGCAGGGCTGTTGTGGCTCCTTTAACAGAAGTCTTCCTAACTCAGCATTGGCAGTAAAGGTACAAGGCTTCCTTAGGGTAAAGCTTCCTGTTTCATGTAGGCATGAAAAGCTCTCATTCCTTTGGGAGGTCCAGCTACAGAGCATTTGAATGAGATTTGTGACCACAGTGCTACAGTTTGATTGATAGAGGAATGGACCCATGACATCCCTGGTACTGTGGCAGAGATCATGGCTTACATACCTAGCAGTAAAGATACCTCCTCCATGTTGGACTGGGTAGAGCCAAGGGCAAAACAACCTTAGTCCTAGCCACACCTCCTTAACATTTAAAAAAAGTGCTCCTGTTCAGAAAATGATTACAGATATAAAATAAAGACAGATTCAAATGAAAAAAAGAACCTTTGAATGGTTCATAGTGTGTTTAAAGATGTATGTAGTCTTGAAAAAGAGAAGAAAAAGAATATAGATAGTTATATAAAAAATAAATAGTTTTAAAAAATAAAACAAAGTCTTTAAAGAGACAGAGTACAGATTAAAGGAGTAAAGAAAAATAAGCTACAAAAAGATGGAAACTACACAGAGAGTCTGAATTATATATATTATTGCATTTTCTATGATTTTTTGACTATTAATGAGCTAAGTGCAGACAGATATTTTATTCTATGTACTGCTAAGCTATACCAACATATATATTTTAAAGGTATCTTGACTTCAAAATTTGGGTCTAAGAATATGCTGCTTTGGAAAAGAGGTTTTGCTTTTGTTTCCACAGAGGTTAGAAACGTGTGGATTCCTTACCAGCTAACATGGCTTGATCAAAGAAGACCCCCTAAAGCAATAGCCCAGATGGTCCAACATTCATGACAGCTTCAGGATTGCTGCCTGAGATGGACCTACCACACTGGAAACCCCATCAAAGAACTGATTAACAGTGCTCCTAATCAATAATAAGTAGTCTTGAGAACAATGCTCAAATTCTCTACATGATTTTTTTATAAATGTTCTTTTAAAATTAAAAGGGGGTATGCTATAGAAATAGATTCTTTGTATTGGTATGGGTCTTTGTTTATTGATACAAATTTAACATCAGTTTTGTTATATGTATATTTCTGCTTTTTATTAAGGTATTGTGTTTGTGCATCTTACTTAAATTATAATATATAATTAAGAAATACAGGTTAGTAGTCATCTATAATAGTCAAACTTGTAGTCATGTCAGGTTTTTTAGATGTACAGCGATATGTTTCAGATAGATATAAATTCTTCAAACCTTTCAAAACTTACAGAATATAGTATTTAAATGTTTTAAGAACTTAGACTTTTCTTAACAATGAGGTACATCTGTTCATGGTAGTACCAATCTACTTCAATAGGATGATAGACATCAAAGGTACTGCTTATGAAGCTGGTTATCCATTTGGGCAAGAAACTACTCTTGGCTGAACTGCCTGATAGTATGCTTTATGAACTGGACATTTAGGACCCACAGAAAAATGACTGCTGAACTTGCCTCAAGGTGAGACAGTCCTTTCTGGCTCCTGATTTATGACAGAGTCTTCCTGACCTTCTGCAGGATACAGAAGAATAAAACTAATAAACTGCCAATAGGGGCAAAAGAGTGTTACGGGAGGTCCTCCCACTCCTCCAGCCTATCGCCACTGAGATACCAGCCCCTTGGGGCGTGGTCTCTCTCCCTTTAAAAAAGCGGCCACTTCCCTCTCCTCTCTCTCTTCACTTCCTGCTCCGCTGGCGACTAGACTTCCTTCCTGGTTGCGCAGAGGGCTGACGGTGATCTGTAAGTTTTTTTCCCTTTAAATAAATACCACCCTATTAATCATAATTCCAAACTGGTGTGACATTGTTTATGACTTACGCCTTCAAAAGAGCTTTTAAAATTTTCTTCTTCATGAAAAAGTCTACTGGATACTATGAGCCTGTAGGCTGAAGATGGATGCCACAATGATACAAAAGAATGTTGGGTCCCTGGTTGGATAGTGAGATACTCTGTCAATTGAAGAATTTTGGAAGATGCTTACAATGCACTTCCTGTTTACTTAGGTAATATATTCTTCTGGGGTCTTGGATGGATTTGAAGAAAAGATAGTTATGTAGTTTTCCTTAGTTATGATAACAGATAAAGTACATATATATTCTAACTATAATTCTTGCTTGATACATGTTTTGTTTATATAATTTTACTATGTTAAAGTTAAAGCCTTCCTTTTTATTTAGAAAGGAAAGGGGAAATGATATGAAATTCCCCTCTGTAAGCTACAAATATGTTTTATTTCCATTGGTTATTAAAGAAACTATTTCAGCCGATGACATAGTAGAGTGGGAATCTGAACAGAGCTGTGGAGAGAAAGTAGGCAGAGTCAAGGAGATGCCATGTAGCTCCCAAATGAGTAGCATGGTAGCAACAGTAAGCCACACCCTTGTGACAATACACAGATTAATAGAAATAGGTTAATTTAAGATACAAGAGCTAGAAGTATGCTTAAGCTGTTGGCGAAAGACTGTTGTAATTACTATAGTTTTTGTGATATTATTTGAGTCTGGGTGACAAGGAATAGAATGAGCAATCTCTATCTACAAGGATGTTTGACCAAAAGTGGTTGCTAGATGATTTGCTTCTAAAAAGCCAGACAATAGGATGTTTGACTTAGGGTGTGGTTACCAGGTGTTTTTAAAGGGGATAATTATGCTTGTCTGTTCTTTCTACCATGGAGGTCTTTTCATCTGCCCTTGGCATAAATAAGGACTATGAGTAATAAACTTGAGGCTGTTCCAGTTTCCACTGGAACTCCCTCTGACACTATCTTCTGTGCATTGTCATTACTTTCATCAATCATCATTCCCTTTTTCGGGAATGCACAAACAAGGCAGCCAGTCTTGACAGTGACTTTATGAACTAAATGGATCTAACAGGTATCTGCAGAACTTTTTATCTAAACACAAAATAATACATCTTCTCAGCTCCACACAGAAAACTCTCCAATATTGACCACATACTGGTTCACAATACAAGTCTCAACAGAAACAAGAAAATGGCAATAATCCCTGCATCCTATCAGATTGACATGAATAAAAGCTAGATATCAACAGCAATAGAAACAACAGAAAGCCCACAAACTCATAGAAACTGACCAACTCTCTACTGAATGAATACTGGGTCAAGGCAGAAATAAATAACCAAAGATTTCCTAGAAGCCAATGAAAATGCTTATACAACATACCTAATCTTATGGGACACAATGGAATCAGTGCTATGAGGAAAGTTCATAGCACTAGGGGCCTTCTCAAAGAACTTTGTGATATTTTATACTAGCAACTTAACAGCACACTTGAAATTTCTATAACAAAACGAAACAGAAGAGTAGATGCAGAAAACAATCAAACTGAGGGATTAAATCAACAAAATAGAAGCAAAGAGAGCAATACAATGAATAAGTGAACCAACATGTTTGTTCTTAGAGAAAATCATCAAAATAAATCCTTATCCAAACTCACTAAAAGATACAGAGAATATAAAAATTAACACAATCCGAAGTGAATAGGGCAATATAACAACAGATACAGGAAATCCACAGAATCATTAGGCCATACTTCAAAAAACTACATTCTACAAAATGGGAAAATCACAATAAATATGTTTAGACATATTGTTGGGAAGATATATTAGTAGGTAAGAGGCATCATTCCATCCAATTCTTGACCCCATGTAAAAATAACATTGGCATAGATGCATCTGATACAGGTATTTGCAAAGCTATCTCAAGACAACAAAGATAAATAATGAATGAGTATGCATGGGTTTATGTATTTACAGAAAATATAACTCCCACATAATATGTAACACACTCCTAAGATTGCAACCACATAATACATACTTAATACAACAATGTAACAGATAAGGTTCAGAAAACTTTCAAAACTATGAATGTACTTTTTCAAAAGCATAAATTTACTAGCATAAAGAACATTTATTTTTATAGATATATTAAAACCTGAAGAATATAAAATAATAGAACATTTATTTAAATGAATCAAAAAGGATTTCACAATTCCATAAGAAAATGAGGTCCATAAGATTTGTGAGCTAAGCATCAACACAAGCAATGGACCTCTTGTACCTAGGGCACAGAAGGAAAAATATTACAGATTCAAGGACACTGAAACCAACATAATTATATGATTTGCTCCCCAAATGATATATAAACAAATAAAGTCTTGAAATAAAATTATGCAGTTCTTGAAGTGAAAAGTAAAATGACTGTACTCAGAAGCTTAAATTGCCAAATGTCAGAATATACATCTTCTGGAAAGAAGTGATTCAGTAGGCAGATAAGCCTACTGAAGCTTCTGAAGAAAGGTGACAAGGCAATTTGTTATTCTTCACAAGCTTTGGTAAGGTCCTATTGCTGGAGAACACATGTACAACTAGTTAAACACAGAGAAATTTAGTTGGAACCTACCTAGAGCTTTCACCCCTAATGACTTGTGTCCAGGGAAGTGATTAATCTTCAGCACACTACCAAAGGATAAAAGTAAACACCAAGCAAGCTACAAACCTTTGATCTACAGTGATAATCTGCATGCAAGTGTAACAGAGCCACAAACCTTATGGTACTAACTATCCAGTATCTGATTTCAGTTAAGGTCTGCTCTGTGAGATGAATTCCATCCCAAACACTGCTGGGGTGGCTAAGAACCAGGGGTCTAAGGGAGATTTAAAAAGTACTATTTTTGCTGAAGGAACCTAGCAACAATATCCTTCCTAAGAGCATTTTGATTACTCAGCCATCATCAGAGAAGCTTCTTCCTGCAGTACGTGAAATAAATGCAGAGTCCCAAAGTGGGAAAATATGAAGAGTGTGAGAGACTTTGGAATAATTGGTACTACATAAGATTTATTTATCAGTTTCCTCCCCTCACAGTTTATGGAACTCTATGGGAGAGGAAGCAGAAAGAATGTAAGAGCCAGAAGAGATGGGTCAACACCAAGGAAATGAGGCATTCTAACAAGAGCATAGCCCATGAACATATAAACTCATAAAGACTGTAGCAGCATGCACAAGGCCTTCAGATGTCTGTACTAGGTGGGGTCCAAAGCTGGGAGGACAGGTGAACAAAAGCCACATCCCTAACACAGAAGCTATTGACAGTTGATAATCACTCACAAATGAAAAATTAATATTCCCTAACAGAGTCTTATAGGGGATATTCTTAAAAAACTCCAGCCCCATGATTAGCAATAGATGGCCAATACAAAATAAACTCTATGGTATTTTTGGAGGAAATTTCATTTTTTTTGTTTTGTTTGCTTCATAATGCTTTATATGGAATTTTTCTTTTCTTGTCTTACTCTGCAACTTTTTAAATTATATAATATAGTTTTCAATTTTGTGATTTTAAGGAATTTCTATATGTGCCAATATATGTGTTTCTATGCATATATGGGTTTCTCCTGTTTTCCTTTGGCCTTTGTTAGAATGTTTGTTTGTTTGTTTATTTATTTATTTTGTCTTATTTGGGACTATTTTATCTTATTACTACATTTTTTTCTTTTAGATGTTTGTTTTTTGTTTGCTAGTTTTTAATGTGAAACACCAAGAAAGGAAGGGGATTTTGGTCAGTATGGAGGTAGGGTTAATCCGGGAAAAAATGGGGGAAGAGGAACTATAATCAGAATACATTGTACAAAACTTAATTTTCATTGAAAAATGTAAAAGAGAAGGAAAGGGTTACAAAAATATAAGCAAGCATTTTATTGAAAAACATAGTGATAGGCTATTCTTAACGACAAAGTTGAACAGATACTGCAAATAGCAAGTTCTGGAGTACCACAGAGTGTAACAGGGAGATGTAATACTGGATGATATTTTTACATCTCTAATAAGAACCAGTATTAGAAAAATTTCTGAGAAGACATTGAACAAATCCCATTCTCAATGAATTTTGAGAAATCTTCAATATATATTATAACACAGATACAAAGCCATAAATTAAACTGGATATAACAGAATTTTCAAGATAACATAATACAGGGGATAAATATCAGGATTGATCTCTATGACTCAGAATGTGACGTGGATGGGGATGGACAAATTGCTTAATAACTTAGAGTTGCATTGCTTTTCCAGAGGATCTTAGTTCACTTTCCAGGAGGATCACAAACTCCTATAACTCCAGATCTAGTGGGATCCAGTGCCTCTGGTCTCTGCAGTTAGTGGATACTTATGGACACATATACTCAGAGATACATACACACATAACTAAAAATAAAGACAATGTTCAAGGTTTACATTGCAATATAACATATTTATGAAAGTCATAGTAATAACTGCTTGTGATAATGACACTAAATTAGACAAGTGGAACAAATTATAAAGTTTGAAAATGAATGCATGCATCTACAATCAGTGTATCCCTGAATATCAATGGTTACTCATAGTCCTTTTACAGAAAGATATCATTGTATTTATTCTTCTTATTATGGACAAAAAAAATGAAATCAGATGCCTCAAAGCAACAGAAATACAATAAATAAAAATTTTCAGTAGCAAAATCATGCACCCACTGCAACAAGAACAAGGAAAAAGTGATAAAGTTTTAGAAATGTTTAAAGCTCCTGTGTATGCTTGGTGCCCACAGAGGCCAGAAGAGGGATCAGATTGACTGAAAATGGACTTTATATTGTTGAGTCAGGATGTAAGTTCTGGGAACTGAACCAAAGCCCTCTGTAAGAGCAGGTATGCTCTTCTCTGCTAAACCATATCTCTAGCCCCAAATGATATATTTTCCCTGAAACAGTTGACAGAATCTATTTTTAAAATGTGTTTATTTTTCTAAATATATTTATTCTGAGCCTCTGCTTCATTCAAATCATTCAGTGCCCATGAACAGCCATAAAAAAGAACTAGTAATTTTCATAGTGGAAAATTAAATGTAACTCAATACTGGAATTATAGGATAACATATGAACACAAAATTTCATTTAATCATTTGAAGACCTGGTTCAAACTACCCCTATTAACTAAGAGGGATCCCTCCCTACAATATTTGTTAAATAACAAAGTTAACACACACACATAATAATTACAAAATGTGTGATTTAGGAACTGGAGAGATAGCTCATTTGTTAAGAGCACTGACTGCTCTTGCAGAAGACACAGATTCAATTATCAGTAGTGGCCAATAACCTGTAACTTCAATTCTAACCAATCAAATGGCCTCTATGATCACTGCATGCCACTAGTACGTATACATATATGGAGTCAAACTACCCATATGCAACCACAAGAAATAAATTATTTAAAAAGATTTTTAAATAGGTGAGCTAAGGTCTGTATAAGAACAATAATAATTTTAAAATAATAATAATAATCATTTAAAAAACTATGTTGTGTGTGGAAAAAAGAAATATGTTTTTCAAAGATCATATAAAGCCAGAAATATGCATAATTTGTAGTACTTAATTACATTCTTATAATATTACCCCATCCTAGGCTCTAGAATGACTAGGCAAATAGCAGTGAAATAAAATGTCTTTTATGTTGGATGAAAGTTTCAGTGGGACAGTGTAAGCACAAAGTGGTTGGGAAATTTCAGAAAACAAACATGTTTTTACTACAAGAAAAGTTGGAAGGAAGTTAAATAGGTTATGATTACCTGGAAAACAAAAGTGTGTCACATTTCTGTAGAGTTAGACGATTTCTGTTGCATATTTTAAAGGATTACATATCCCAATTAATTCTTTCTGAATAGTAAGCATTCAACTGGAAAAGTGAATTACAATTTTGTCTGTTATTCTGAGTACCTAATTTAATTTTTATCCTAGAGTCCAGTGGGAGCAATGCTTAGGAACCTTTAGCATTTCAAAGCATACTTTTCAAAGCTCCTGAGTGTCCTTTTCCAACTGGAAAAGTCCCGAAATGCATTGTAAATCAATTTTACTGAAGAAACTTGGTAGGTCTATCAGTGTATTAAGCAAATATTACTGTGAATTTCTCAATGGAAATTTGCATGCTGTCTATTATTGAGAGAATTTTTCATGGTTGAATTAGAATTGTATTGGCCTTTTATTGTATGGTGATTTTATTTTATTTTTTAATTTTATATCAGCTAATTTAATGGGGCAAATTCATAGCAGTGTTACATTTTTAAGGAGTTGTCATAGTCTGTGTGTATTTATGTGTACTTTTTAAAAAATAAAACACTATTACCTCTATCTGTCACAAGTATGTACCTAATGAATGGTGACTGATTTATTGACAATGTTGTATGGCAACAATGTATCTTACTGCCAAGAATTTCTCTTTAGTACATGACTTCTTATATTATTCTTAAATATATGAAGTTAGTATAAGTGTTACATTAGTAAACTCTGCCTTATGCCTTACTACAAAGAAATGCAAGAAATAAGTTCTTATTTATTCATGATTTTTTTTCTGAGACAGGATTTCTCCATAGCTTTGGAGCCTGCCCTGGAAACTAGTTCTTGTAGACCAGGCTGGCCTTGAATTCACAGAGATCTGCCTGCCTCTTCCTCCTGAGTGCTGGGATTAAAGGCAAGTGCCACCGCCACCCAGCAAGAGAAAAGTTCTTAAAGGAAAATGACTTGCTTGGGATCAGTATTGCAGTTTTCTTTACAAGTTCATATAGATCCAAAACTTCAGACTGCTGGTAGATAGGCAAAGTGGTAATGTCAGAAAGGATGCTGTAAGTAAAACTACTTACTCATGATCAGGAAAAGGACATGGCTCTAATTCCACTTAAGGACATTCCCTCAATGGCCTAAGGGCTTTTCACTAGGCTCTACTTTCTAAAGATTGTACCAAGTTTTAATAGTGTCATGTTAGTGACCAAGCCATTGAGACATAGGCCTGTGGGGCAGTTGTTCTGACCACTGAAATAGCCCAAAATACTTCCTATCAGACTAAAAACAAACAAAGTATTCATGGGGACCTTGGGGAAAGGTTGAAGGGGACAGGAGAGGGAGGGAGGGGAGCAGAGAAAAATGTAGAGCTCAATAAATATCAATAAAAAACCTATTGCTACACTGCTTCACTTTCTTATCCTGGGCCATGAACACACACACACACACACACACTTTTCTGTGTATATGTGTGTACATATATACACACATATATTGTAACAATGGAAAGATTTTTTTCCCCTCATGAAACATTTGTTCTGTTATTTTTTAAAGAATTTTACATTTTTGAATTTTGTTTTATGCTTCAAAAATAGTTACATTGTAGCTATTTAAAATGTTAATTAAATACACATATTACAGTCTAATTTTTCCATACTAGCTTGTCGTATTAATTGTATAACATCTAAATGAAACAAAAAATTTAAGGTACCATCATATCTAAAATTTTTCTTTAGAAAGGTCACATATCCATTTTCAATTGTTCTGAATTCCTCATAAAACTTTTTTACTTAGTCTACATACAATCCACACTGAAAATTTACAATGATATTTATGTTAGTGATGCCCTTACTATTATGGAATTGGTAGCCATACTTTATCAAATATAGTCTACTGAGTGAGTATAATGGGTATTTCAACTCAATGAACAAAGGGTAAGCAAAACCTGAATAAATGTGTGTTGTTGATATGAATATGGCCATATCAGCATCCCATAGCCTTAGAACCAAAGGAATGTGGAAGTCTTTCCCTAACCAGGGTGAGACTCAGAAGAGTTGCAAAGTCTTTTTCTGTGTTCAGATGTTGACACTGTGCACAGATCATGTCCATGATATCTCGACCGCACACCTAATACTTTTGTCTAAAGTTTGCTATCCTACTAAGATTTCCTACCTGATATAGGAGGGTCTCCTTTCTATGTGTTGTTTTCATTGGCTGAAGAAAGAGGCTGCCTTGGCCTTTTGATAGGGCAGCCCTTAGGTGGGTAGAGTAGACAGAACAGAATTCTGGGAGGAAGGAAGCAGATGCAGGGAGAGCCACCAGTCATGAAGCTGCTAGGTCAGACATGCTGAATTTTTCCCGGTAAGCCAAGACCTCATGGTGACATACATATTATTAGAAATGGGTTGAATCAAGATGTGAGAGTTAGCCAACAAGAGGCTAGAGCTAATGGGCCAGGCAGTAAATTAATTAATACAAATTTCCATGCGATTATTTTGGGCATAAGCTGGTCAGGTGGCTGGGACAACAAGCCAGCTGCAACCCACTCCTTCCCATTACTACATCTACCAAATTAAACAAACATGTCTCTCACTCCTTGAACCATCTGTATAACATAATCTGACTCTTCATCTATCCTTATGTGATAATTCCACCTATTTGTTCAACTGCATCTCTCTGTTAAATTATATCTAATAAACATGTTGAGCTTGGGAGGGGAGAGACTCTGATTTCTCCACCAGTGAGCTCAGTCTACGTATCTGTCTTTTCTTCATTTCCTCTTCATTCTATTCAGGCAAGTCCCTGGAGCCTTGTAGCAGTAGAGCTCTTCAAGCATTTAGATGAGTTTATGTGGGAGATATATAAATAATTGATTATAAACATATTATATATTATTGAAGCAATATTAAAAATTTGAAGCTCCAAAACAATAATAAGATATTGACGTGTTCTGATTTAACATATTAATATCATTTACTAAATATTTATATTTTAAATCTATACTTATGTATGTAAAACATGCATGCTTAATTGCATTGAGACAGTGCATGATCCATCCCTTCCCTTGTGTGTTTCATTTGTTAGCATGAAAAACAGCTTTCTAAATATTACCTAACAAATAATCTTTAGAATCAATATTTTTATGGGGATATGCTGTGTTTGAACTCAGCATCTCTTCCTCTCTGAGTTCCTCTTAGTGACTACTAAGGTCCCCTTAAGATATATACACATACCATAGTCCCTGACTTCAAACTATACTCCAGAGCTACAGTACTGAAAACAGCCTGGTATTGGCATAAGAACAGGCAGGAGGAGTAATGGAACTGAATCAAAGACCTAGTTATTGATCCACACATCTTCTAACACCTGATTTTTGACAAAGAGGCAAAAAATATCAAATGGAAAAAAGAAAGCGTATTTAACAAATGATGCTGGCATAGCTGGATATCAACATGTAGAAGAATAAAATAGAACCTTGTCTATCACCATGAACAAAACCCAAGTCCAAATGAATCAAAGACATCAACATTAAGTCAGCCACCCTGAATATTATGGAAGAGAAAGTGGGAAGTACACTTGAACGCATTGGCACCAGAGACCACTTCATAAATATAACCCCAGCAGCATAAGCTCTGAGAGAAACAATTAATAAATGGGACCTCCTGAAACTGAAAAAGCTCTGTTAAGCAAAGGACATGGTCAGCAAGACAAAATGACAGCCTACTGAATGAAAAAAGATCTTCACTAAGCCCACATCAGACAGAGGTCTGATCTCCAAAATATCCAAAGAACTCAAGAAATTGGTCATCAAAAGAACAAACAATTCAATAAAAAATGGAGAACTCTTAATAAAGGAATCTAAAATGGTTGAAATACACTTAAGGAAATTTTCAATATCCTTAGAGATCATCAGAGAAATGCAAATCAAAACAACGCTGAGAATTCATCTTACACCTGTAAGAATGGCCAAGATAAAAAAAAAAAAAACACTGATGACAACTTATGCAGGAGAGGTTGTGGGGTAAAGGGAACACTTCTTTATTGCTGGTGGGAATGCAAACTGGTACAACCCCTTTGGATGTCAGTGTGGCAAGTTCTCAGAAAATTAGGAAACAACCTTCTTCAAGACCCAGTGATACCACTTTTGGGTATATATCCAAAAGATGCTCAATCGTGCCACAAGGACATGTGCTCAACTATGTCCATAGCAGCATTATTCGTCACAGCCATAAACAGGGAACAACCTAAATGCCCCTTGACTGAAGAATGGATAAGGAAAATGTAGTACATTTACGCAATGGAGTACTACACAGCAGAAATAAAACATCTTGAATTCTGCAGGCAAATAGATGGAGCTAGAAAACATCATTTTTATGTAAAACAGACATAGAAAGACAATTATCACATGTACTCAAGTGGTTTTAAACATAAAGCAAAGAAAACCAGCCCACAAATCAGAATCCTAGAGAACTTAGACAACAATGAGGACCCTAAGAGAGACATACATGGATCTAATGTACATGGGAAGTTCAGAAAGACAAGATCTTCTGAGTAAACTGGGAGCATGGGGACCTTGGGAGAGGGTGAAGGAAAATGGGAGAGATAGGGAGTGGAGCAGAGAAAAATGTAGAGCTTAATAAAAATAAAAAAAAAAGATATTTGCTTATGGTAGCAAGATTTTGTGGCAATGGTGTGCACTGAAGCATTAAGAGACTTGTAAACTTTTCTAAGTTAGAGACTGTAATAGTTGCACTGAAGCTTGGTGATATGATAATGAAGACCAAAAGAGATGAAGAAAATGTAGGTCAAATCAGTGTCAGCAGTCAATATGGAATGAATGCTCTGAGCAGATGATATCTGTAGTTTCTAAAAGAGCAATCTCAGGCTGACCATGGTGCAGTACTCCCCAGTATCCCTTCAGCCTTGCTTAGTGTGAAGGACAAGCCCAGAGGATAAGGCTTAAATTATCCCCTTGGTCTGCAATCATAACATCTTAGGAAAACATGTTCCTTACATCATGGGCAATGTATGACAGCTATGGTGTTAATTATTTACATGTGGTTTGCTTTCCCTCACTCTTTCTTTGTGTCTCCCAATCTCTCAATCCCCACTTCTCACTTCCTAATTCATAGCATCTTAGCTATTAACTAGCTAATATACGTGAGTTTTATAAAGTTATTACAAAAGCATCAGAACACAGTTGTAAAATTCTGTTTGAAATGGGTGCTCTTCTACATATAACTTTATGTGGCATGAACAGGCTTCATAAGAAAACTGGTTAGAATACAATCTTAATTAAAAAAGAATTCATAAATTTGTCTCAATTCATAAACAATTGAATTGAATTAGATTATGAAATTATGGATTCCCTAGTATTTGTGATGTAAAATTCACTCACATACTTACTAGGTATTTATAGACTGACTTATTTTCTTACATTTTCCATTGTTCTTCCAACTGTATAAGTAGTTCCGAAGGAAGATTCTGGAGCTGTGGTGCTCTAGGCAGATATGTTTTCTTGAATAATGCTTATGTAGCTATGAGAACTATATCCAGCCCATAAGGAACCTAAGTAGGAAGGCAAACTTCTGATCACTAGATGATCTGTAGCAAAACAGTGCTCCCCTCACGAGGGCATACTTCATAACTACTCATATAAAATGTTTGAATAAGTCACTGAAACACAGCTTTCAACATACACAATCAATAAATGTGACTATCAATAGTTTAGTTTTGCTATAAAAGTATAACATAGCAAACATTTTCTTCTGTTCTTTTTCTAAATCAGAATTTCTGACAAAAAATCTACCAAATGTGAAAAATATTGTCATAAGTATGTCATAGTCATCCAATGATTTAAGAAAAAATCAGGAACTCACGATGTGTGTTGAAGCCTGTGTGGGTCCAACACAGATAATTATCTTCCCTAACTGGACTGAAACGGAGTCGTGAGGAATAATCAGACACAACTTACACGGTCATCATGGAAGGGCATCTCAGGGTCTTTTCTCCTGATGATCTCCTGTGTTTATTATTAAAATAGTTTATATACCATCACATCAATTGAGTGGGGAAAATACATTAGGTTGTCTCCTAGGCAACCAGGTGAATGGGCTATAGTCATGTCCGCATCTACCTAAATGCTAGCTGTCATGTAGGCCTAATTAGCATCTCTATAAGACATCCTCCAAATTACAAAAGGAAGGAAGCACCAAACCTCTTGACCCTTAGGTCATCAGCTTCAGCCAACACCTCTCCTCAAGTGATCTACACTTATAACAATAGAGAAAGAGGAGCAGCACATCCTGGCTACTGTTAAGCAGAGACAGCTTATCTGCAGAGCTACGTGACCACCTTAGACCGGGTCTATGCTTTTGTGCCATACAGAAATATGGGCCTACAGATGTGCAGCGCGCAAATAACCAAGGCACACACAGAAAGTGCAGGAAAATGTTTTTCTCTGCATACTTTGGATATAGTCCATTTTCAATTGTATATTAAAAGAAGCTTTATGATAATTACAGTATAAATGTTATAAGATAATAATATACTACTGCTTATAAAATATATAGATACCATAGAGAAAATAAATGCACTGATCAAAGAAAACAGCAAGTCCAACAAACTCTCATCACAAAACATTCAGGAAATATGGGACACAATAAAAAGACCAAACCTAAGAATAAAAGGAGTAGAAGAAAGAGAAGAAGTGCAGCTCAATGGTCCAGAAAATATATTTAATGAAATTAAACCATCTTGAAATTCCCTATGTTCTTCATTTTTAAGGTCTGTAATTTCCTGTATGTTTAATGCGATAAAGTTTAACTTTAGTGGTAGAGATGAGGATGGGAGAAATGTTTACTTACACTATTTAAAATTACACCGTGTTACAGCTTGAAGAAGTACATTAAACTCATAAGAGCATAGAATTGCATGGTAATTGAGTACATATAAATCTACAGAGGTAAATGGCATACATAACAAACTAATTTTTTTCACGGGAACCTCATTTCAGAAAGGTATTACTGTTACATACTGGTAAGAGTAAATATCAAGATGTTTATCTCCTGGTGAATTCAGTTCTGACCACTCCCTTGGAAAAAGCCAATGGTAACTTCATATGATTGTTGCACGACACTGTTCTATTTCTGTTTTTCAGGCTAACTCTATGCAACAAACAGAAAAAATATCAATAATGGGTTCTCCAGTCACTATGATTGCATTCTTGTTATATATGCCAAAATACACTTAAAAAATATCCACTTTCTCCAGCTCTGTAACAGCAACTGGTTTTAAATCTTGGCATGAATTTAGGCCTCTGGAAACATATCAGTTTTCCTATTACCATAAAGCACTTTATAATGTTTGATTTTATTTGTATTGACTTGATTCT
This sequence comes from Microtus pennsylvanicus, assembly GCF_037038515.1. NCBI lineage: Eukaryota > Metazoa > Chordata > Mammalia > Rodentia > Cricetidae > Microtus > Microtus pennsylvanicus. The sequence continues at coordinate 108,054,453 of NC_134586.1, read as the reverse complement.
AAAGAGATAAAAATTATCAATATCAATATTAATACATGGTTGAGGAAAATAAGACAACTCTAAAAGAATAAGTTAAAAAATTCACTGTTTCTAGGAATTATTCATTCTTGAATGTTAATTATTAATAATAAGTAATAATAACTAGGCATAGACTACAGAATTATTCTACTATTTTCTAAAATGGTGTTTGTGCGTATATGAATGTGAGTATGTGTTCATCCACAAGATGGTATGTGTATATGTAGTCCTAACTTAGAAAGGAGAATAGTGCAGAAGATTTTAGTCTCTAGCATTTTGGAATTGTTCATAAAAGTAGTGTGGGGTGTTTGAAGGCTTAAACTTATGGCATTTATACTAAATAACTTATATCTTCAGTTGTTCTGTTCATAGAAAGTTTGGTGAAAGATAGCCCAGATGAGTGATATATTAAGGTTGTCAGATCAGAGTAATCACTTCAAAAATCCGTTTTTAATACACAATTCTGTGAAGTTTATGGAGATTTAAGTACCCATTAACTCTTGAATGCTTTCTACAGCTAATTATACAAGGTATAATTGTACTCCTGACCCATCACTCTGGTGAAGTTAAAACTCTTCTAATGACACACAAGGAAAAAGTGCTCTCAAATGTGTTTGTCTGAAGTCAACATACCTGTATCACTTTAATCACAATTTGTTGGATTGCTAAAATTAGGAGCAATCTTAGGTCAAATCAAATGAGGTTGAGTTAAAATTGCATTGTAATATGTTAACATAAAGAAATAAAATTATGGGCTGGAGAGATGGCTCAGCAGTTAAGAGCACTGCCCGCTCTTCCAAAGGTCCTGAGTTCAATTCCCAACAACCACATGGTGACTCACAACCAACTGTAATGAGATCTGGTGCCCTCTTCTGGCATGCAGGGACACATGCAGAAAGAATACTGACAATACTGTGCACATAATAAATAAATAAATCTTAAAAAAAGAAATCAAATTATTTAAAAAGGAAAACAGTATGCAAATAGTAGACATGAAATTCTAACATACCTGTGATGATTTATATTTTAAAAGTAAAAAAGGAATTCATTTAACTGTTACATTTTTTTCAGACCAATTTGATTTTGTTTGGTTTTGCTTTGTTGGATCTGAGGTGTCAACAAAGCCAGATTTGTTCGTCCACCAACTCTCAAGCCTTTCATGTTGGCCTCTTTAATGCATGTGTTCCTAAGGCCAGGGCAGAAAAATATTTTTGAATTTGTCTAAAAGCTTCATATTTTGTGATTCTTCAATGATTACAAGCTTTCTCCTATATACTAAAGCATGTGTAAACAAATGAAGCTGATTGACCAAGAGGTCTTTTCCTGAGACAAATATGCCCTAAAGAAGTTGTTCTTAAGCTCTGGGCAGAGCAACCCATTGGAGTTATAAGGACCCTTTTACCGATGTCACCTATCAGATATTCCACATATTAGATATATATTATGATTTGTACTGGTATCAAAATGAAGTAGCAATGAGATAATTTTATAATTGGGGGTCACAACTTGAATAATTGTATTAAAGGGCCACATCATTAAGAAGGTTGAAAACTACCCTTCAGGGCCTAAAAGATTCTCTAGTTTAACGAATAGAGGCAGGAACAGCATTTCCTGTGGACAGTTATTAATGATAAATAATTAAAAGAAGAAAACTGTTTACACTGTATTATGTGAAGACACTATAAACACAAAATTTTTAAATTGTACAGCATCCATCCTTTTTGAAAGTTCCTTTTCTCTTTTGTTTTCTTACTTTTTTGTTTTTTGGCTTTTCAAGACAGGGTTTCTTTGCATCACAGTCCTGGAACTAGCTCTTTTAGATAAGGCTGTCCTCGAACTCAAATAAATCCACCTGCCTCTGCCTCCTGATTGAAGGCATGCGCTATCAGAGACTGGCTCTTACTTTCTATTTATACCCATTAGCAGCCCTGCCTTTCTTTTTTGTTCTTTCATTACCGATGAAAATAAAGTATGTTTCACCATTGACAACTATCTCTAAGTTACCCTTTATGTTCTCCTGTATGGATAATGGCAAATTAAAATTACAGTTTTATAAAATGCATGTTTGGAAGTAACCTATGATAACTAAAATATCTTGGGAAAAAAACGATTATATGAGATCTCAGTTTTATGTACAGAGGATTTGAGATTTGATTTAAAGTGAATTCTGTAAATATTTTCTAAAAATGAGTTACTTTGAATCCAACAAGGTCCTATCATGATCTACATATGAGATACATACAGTATGTACAGGTGAAATAGTGCTTCAGTCTAATGATGAAATAATCCATTTCTATTTATGCTCACATTCTTAAACCTTGAATTTAAATTGTGACCTTTAGAAATGTCTGTGTGTTTCCTTTTCATGTTGTTCCACTTATTCATAGAGAACACAAAACACATTTCTGTATGTGTAACAAAACATCATAACGTAATTATTTTCTCCAATATATGCATTTATCAGTTGGTTTAAATCATCTCTTTGTGCAGGGCAATATTACAACATAATTATTTATCACCTGGTTTAAATTATCTTTTCAAGTAAATTATGTCAAGAAATATGTTCAGTGATAATCATTCTAAAAATGAAGAAGTAGGTAGAGAAGTAAAATATACAATAATCATTCTAAAAATGAAGAAGTAGGTAGAGAAGTAAAATATACAAATGTGCCAATAACCATGTAAATTGTTCCTAACATTTCATAACTTTTTTTTTCCAATCATGCCTATTTGTATATATACAAGGCTCTTTGGTACCTAAAGCTTCCATGTATATGGAAAAGCTCTGCAGTGTGTCAATTCTGACATTTAAATAATGTTAATTCTATATTACTATTGTTGACACTTTGTAATTATAAATTTGCCTGAAGTTGCGAAAGCTATTGTTGTTATGAGGTCTTCTCAAATAAACACTTGTTTTACAAAGTTTTAAAGTTGGCAGTGACTCTCACATTTTTCTTTGTATTATAGCTTTGGGAGATCATTTCTTGAATCTTTCCTTTTAAACTATCCAAGCTACAAAACTGTATACTCAGTCTTAGCTGACTTTGACCTCCACTTGCTATCAAAGCCCAGTATCTTTCCGGGTGTAGGCTTCAGCCATTGTGAGATGAACTAAACTGAAAGATTTCTGTGAAGAATGGAGAAAATTAAATTGTAAGTCCTTAAAAATTTATTTAGCATTTAACCAAACCTTAATTAGAAGAGTTTGGAAAGGCTGTGCTGAAAAAAAAAAAAAGATTTTAGAATCAGCTGGAATAGCTCATTTCTGCAAAATCCTAGACAAACTTTAGTGTGGCCTAGGTTGCACTACTTGTGTGATCTACCAGTTTGGTGAACACCTTAAGTATTGCATGTACTCCTTAAACTTGTGATAATAAAATCCATGTTATTATTACTCTGCCTCATAGAATGAAATAGATTTGAATTGCTCTTAAGTATTTAATAACTTAATAGATTCATTGGCCACTGAACCAAGACATAAGCTACTTTATCTATTCTCAGGTTCCTAATTGTGTTCTCTGTCTTTCTTTAACTACTGCAGAAGGCTAAGCTATCTACCTCAAGTTATGTCAGAGTCTGACTCATTAATGTTTTTCAATTTATGCATTGAAATCTCTCCTGTTGTGTATATGAATCATTATCAATGAGCCCAGGGCATGTGGACAATGATGTGTGGAAAAAATACCCTGATCTGCTGATCACTAGTATCCAACCATCTTCTCCCTCTACCAAAATCAACCCCCAAAAAGGAGAGGAAAGTTAGTGTACCATTTCTTCCCATGTCTGGTGGGCACCTAAAAAGATACAGGATTCAATGTTGCAGGAAAACTAATCTACAGTGTAGACCTAGAAAAAACTATAGCTTTTACATGTTCTATAAATGCAATACTTAGGAAGCAATTCTAATGTAGATTCATATTAAACATTAAAAATTCAAGAACTATAACAATAATTTTAAAATCATGTACTATATTTTTGTTAATGATTATTTCCATAAGTTGATTTTGAGTTAAATAAGTTATTTTAAAAAATATTCTGTATGACATGTGAAAATACACCAAAATGTCTTGACAATATCTCACAGGGTAATTGAACTTGGTTATATCTAATATACTAAATTATTAAGTTATTTAACTTTGTTTTATATGCATTCGTGTGAAAATGTGAGATGCCCTGGAATTGGAGTTACAGGCAGTTATGAGCCCCCATTTGTGCACCAAAAATTGAATATGGATCCTGTGGAATACCAGCTAGTTTTCTTAACTGCTGAGACATCTCTTCATCCCTTCATCTAGAATATTTTTAAACTGTCAGAATTTTCAGTTTAATCTAGTAAAGAAAGTTAAAATTATACTCACATCATGATTTAAAATGAAATGACTTTACTAAGAGCTTTTCTAGAGTTTAGAAATTGAACTATAAATACAATCTATTAGAAAATTTCCATTTTGACTGAAAAAATTTGCAGGCAAGACTCTGTGTTTAAATTCTGGGTCTAAATGCTGTATCTTTACATCAATAAATCAGAAAACATTAATATGCTAACTTGCAGTACTCTGGTATAGCTACAAATATTCTCCATTCTGCTGGTCCACCTGGACTAGTTTCTCTCCACCAACTGGGCCCTGTTCACTAGCCCCTGCAGGCAACTTATGAAATAACCATACAGAGGCTTATTATTAGTTATATTCTCGTTGGCCTATTAGCTAAGGCTTGTTATAACTAACATTTGTATCTTAAATAAGCCCATTAATTATTTTATATTTTATCACAAGGCTTGTGGTTTGTTACTTCTTGTTTCCTGGGTGGCTACATGGCATCTGCTAGACTTCAACTTCTTTCCTTTATTTCTACTTAGATTTCCCACCTTGCTATATACTGCCCTGACATAGGTCAAAGTAGATCCTTTAATAACTAAGTTTAATAAAACATATTTACAGCATACAGAGGGGAATTCCACATTGTCCTCCCTTTTCTATCTAATAAAAATGAAGGTTTTAACTTTAACATAGTAAAATTAAATATAACAAAAGAAGTATCAAGCAAGGATTAGAGTTACAAAATTTTTTGAGTCTAAAGTTTCATATCTAATTTATATGTTATCATAATTAAGAAAAATTATAACTATCTATCTTCAACTCTATCAAAGACTCCAGAAGGATATAATATTACTTAAGAATTAAAGAAGTACATTGTAAGCAACTTCCAAAACTCTAGAATTAAATGAAAGATCTTGCTGCCTGAACAGTCAACCAAAGTTCTTCTGTAAAATTGGGGCATCCATCTTCAGCCTATAGACACATAGTATCTAGCAGACTTTTCCATGAAGCAGAAATTTTGAAAGATTGTTTCATCTATATTGGCAGTTTGTGAGTTATTTTCTTCTGTGTCCTGCAGAATGTCTGTCATACCCTTTCATGAAGCAGGAACCCTAAAGGATTGTCTTACCTTTAGAGAAATTTCTGTGAGTCCCGCATTCCCAGTTTATACAGCATACTGTCTAACAGACCAGACAAGTGCAGTTTCTTACCCAAATAGATAGCTTTGTCACATTGAAGGCAAATTCAATAATGAATTTCTCTCTGAAGTAATTGGTGTTCCCTGAAGCAGAAATGTTTCAGTGTAGAGAAAAGTATATGTTCTTAAAATATTTTGAATATCATAGTCTGTAGGTCTTTAAAATGTTGAAGATTATTTATCTAAGTGATATATATCTCGGTATATGTGGAAAACCTAACTAACAAAATTCAAAGTTTAAATTTTATTGATTTTTATTGAGCTCTACATTTTCCTCTGTTCCCCTCCCAATCTCTTCCCTCATCTTCAACCCTCTCCCAAGGTCCCCATGATCCCAAAGTACTCAGGAGAACTTATCTTTTTCTACTTCCCATGTAGATTAGATCTATGTATGTCTCTCTTAATGTCCTCATTGTTGTCTAAATTCTTTGGGATTTTGGTTTGTAGACTGGTTTTCTTTGCTTTATGTTTAAAAACCACTGATGAGTGAGTACATGTGGTAATTGTCTTTCTGGGTCTGGGTTCTCTCACTCAAAATGATGTTTTCTAGCTCCATCCATTTGCCTGAAAAATTCAAGATGTTTTTTATTTTTTTTTTCTGCTGTGTAGTTCTCCATTGTGTAAATGTACCACATTTTCCTTATCCATTCTTCAGTTGAAGGACATTTAGGTTGTTTCCACGTTCTGGCTATGACAATGTTGCTATGAACATAGTTGAGCACATGTCTTTGTTGTGCAATTGAGCATTCTATGGATATATATGCAAAAGTAATATTACTGGAGAAATGTTGTTTCCTAATTTTCTGAAAAATCACCACACTGACATCCAAAGGGACAATATGAGCTTACATTCCCAACAGAAATGCAGGAGTGTTCCCTTTACCCCACATCCTCTCCAGCATAATCTGTCATCAATGTTTTTGATCTTGGCCATTCTTACAGGTGTAAGATGGAATCTCAGAGCTGTTTTGATTTGCATTTCTCTGATGACTAAGGATGTTGAACATTTCCTAAAGTGTTATTCAGCCATTTTATATTCCTCTATTGAGAGTTTTCTCTTTAGGTCTGTACTCCATGTTTTTTTATTGGATAAATTGTTCTTTTGAAGACCAATATCTTGAGTTCTTTGCATATTTTAGAGATCAGACCTCTGTCTGATGTGGGGTTAGTAAAGATATCTTCCCATTATGTAGGTTGTCAAATACAAAGCAATAATATCTTACTTGGTGCTCGCGCCTGAACCTGCTTTGGTAAGTCATGTATCTGTCATTCTAACTAAAAGTTTCATTTGGCCCTCACAGCTACAAGGTTTTTGAGTGCCTGGATATAATTTATGAAGGAAAAGGCCAAAAGATTTTTAAATAATATCTCCTGGATCCTGAACTGGTAATGAGGGAGGAATATGGAGATTCCACAACTTTTAAGAAGTTATAAAGCATTGTGTTCATTGTAGCATTCATCAATTTGTAACCACTGCTGCAAGACTTTCAGAAATCAATTATTCCCTAGCTCTCTAAAGTACTCAAAGCTATCGCTGATATAAACTAAAAATCAATTTTCCTGTCTTATGGCTAATTGTAAATACGCTTTCCTCTCAACAAATTTTAAATAAATAATGTTAGAATCTAACTTTCTTATACAGTAATTTTTAGATCATTTCTCAGCACATAAAATTTTTTAAATGTAAGTAAGAAATGAATTTTAGATTCTTGCACTTGGCATCCATCCTTCTTTCTCAGTAGTACAAATTGAAAACTTTGTCCTCTTTGGTCTTATACAAAAGTGACTTATAATTGATATATATATAGTTATTTAAACTAAGCAACTATCTTTCTTCATTAGACTGATGTCAAATACTGCACAGATGGATATTTGGTAGGCAAAACAATTTTGTAGAGTCTTCACTATCATAGTAACTGTTATCAAGTATGTGACCTATAATAATGATAGACAAAGGCATATAAAGATG